>NC_045957.1:17069654-17405519 GCF_010909765.2 Amblyraja radiata
CATATCCATAGCATCACAAACTGGTTTATTTGTAGCTGGCATAATTTAAGAAATCTAACCTAAATAAAAAATAATTGTATGAGCATCAGTCCGTGACAATCTTTCTCTTGTTCTTGTTAAATATTTATTCTTCGTTTATTTTCAGGCCTTTAAAATGGGCTCTTCCTTTGAGCTACTGACATAGGGTACTTAGACACAAAACTAAGACATAAATATTACTGTTTGAAAGCAATAAAAAATGCAGAGGCTGGAAATCTGAAAGAAAGACAGAAAATGTTGAAAACAGTCAGCAGATCAGGCAGTATCTCTGGAAAGAGAAACAGAATTAACATTTCAAATCAAAGATTCTTCATCAGAACTGGGAAAGAGACAAAACATGTAAGTAATAAGTTTCTGGGAAGACAGAGAAGGAATGGATAGGGCAAAGTGAATATCTGTGCTTTGATGAGGTTTGGATTGCTTTGGGTTAATGGTGCAGCCAGAGTTTAATAATACAAATATGTGTACTCTATGAAATGAAGAAAATGTAAATGTTCTCTGATTTGAATAGACATTTACTAACTTTTACCAGATGATGACGATATTTTCTCTCAATTACACACATACATTATAATAATGTATACTTTTAAAGGGTGAATTTTTTTCACGCAAAATATATTTGCAAAAAGCGGCATTGTATTTGGTAAACTGTCTTGCAAATTGATTAGACCATGCTGCTTTTGCTCTTGTGAGGGATGGTGAATTATTGATTTTTTGTTTAATTGAGATGTCAACTTGACACATTTTTATTTAGTAATTTATGAATTGCAATAAAGAAATGCTTTTTTCCATGAACTGGTCAAGAAAGATGCCTTGTCCCCAAGCAGGATATCAGCAGGTATTTTTAACATCCCTTGCTGTGAATCATCTTATAACTGAATTCCGGGTTGACAGTGCATGCACAATTTAATGGGACATATTGAAAACTGTTATTTCCATAATATTTTCTGGTATGTTTAAAGAGGTCCATAAGTTAATGATTTTGTTTAACTGTAAATGATACAAATCTGAAAGAACATACTGGAAGCATTTAGCAAGTCAGGCAGCATTTGTGGAGAATGGAACAGTTCATGTTTCAGATTAATTACATCATATGGACCTCAAACATCACTGTTATCTTATTTTTTGAAAGAGTGATGTTATAATCACTTCTTTCTGATTTGAGTAAGTTTATATTCTACAGTTTAAAGAATTTGGAAGTTAAAAACCAAACATTTGCTATCTTCAGAGTTAGCTCCATACTATTATGTCATCATGTCCTGTGAATTCACTGCCCTTAATTCCCATTAATTTCTCCAAAAAAGTTCTTAATGAATGCTCATTTCCTTCAGTCATTCCTGCACTGTAGACACACAGGTCTCTTTTATTCCTTCAATTACCTTATCATCTATTTGAAATGGACTTCATCAACACATTCCATTTTGTTTTTTGACAATGATTAGCTATGATTTTTAATTGCTTCAAACTACAGTACAATGTTTTTATCATTAACCTTGGAATGAGAAGACTAGATTAATTTACCAAAAGAATCACAATTTTGTTTAGGCTATCCAGAGAGTATTTTGAAGAATCCTTACAATTATCTTTCTCTTGCCGATAGATAGTATCTTTTGACAAAATCTAAAATGCATTTTAAAAGTTATTGGAGTCCTATGGACTATTATTAATTTTAGCAGTTTTTGAAACATCATGAATTGCAAAGCTCTTTTGCTTTCTTGAAATTAGCTGAAATACATCTAGTAATGAAGTTATGCACACAAATTGTAAAAAATTAATTAGAACCTGGATACTGAATCTAAAACGTTTCCAGTACAGATTATTGCTTGGCTTTCAGTGTTGTGCATAAGACCTAGGCTGATTCTCCATTGTTGTAATGAGATATGGTGGACCATGAGCAATGACTTTGCAGATAAGATATTAAGATGAGCATGGTAGGTCTTCCCTTTGTAGTAAACATAATAAATTACATGTACAATCTTGAAAACAAGCGTGAAGGTTATCCTTCAGCAATTAACCAATATTTCACACAAATAATAGGATTAAAGCCAACGAGACTAAGTGGGACCCGTTGGGTCCCTGTCACATGGGAGGCCTGGTCCCCCAACGCAATATTCCACCACGCACCCGTTCCTCCAACGCAACCCGTTCCCCCAACGCAATATTCCACCACTCACCCATAACCCCAACTGTGCAGACGTGATCATTTCCACTCATCCCCAGCACTCCCTCCCCTCCTCTTCACCTTCCCTCGTCTTTCCCCTCTCCCCCTCCCCTCCCCAATCGCTCCCTCACCTCTCCCTCCCTCTCCTTTCCCCTACCCACCCTCACTCCATAACTCCTCTGCCCTCCCTATCCCCCCTCCTATCCCTTTATTCCTCACCTCCCCCACTACTCGCCTCCCCTATCCCACCCCACTATCTCCCCTCACCTCCCCCACTGCCCTCCTCTCCCTCTATTCCCCACTACCTACTTCCCTCCTCCCTCCCTCCTCGTCTTCTATTCCCCCACTCTCCTCACTTCCCCCACTTTCCCCTCTCTCCCTCCCTACCCCCTCCTCTGCCTCAATCCCCACAATCTCTCTCCTCACCTCCCTAGGATCTTGAGGGTGCCGCTCCTTTCCCTCCTTGCATGCCTGGAGCAGCATCGCCACCGCCCTCAAAGCCAGGCTCAGCACCCAGGCCTCGGATCCTCTGCACGGCCTCGGGCTGCCGTGCAGACCTGCAACAGCACCAGCAGCCATCGGCCTCAGAGCCAGCCTCAGTGTCCAGGCCTCGGATCCTCAGTACGGCCTCTCACCGCCCCCGGAGCCCGCCGCATGGGCCCGGAGCAGCAGCAGCAGCCGTCGGCCTCAGAGCCAGCCTCAGCGCCCAGGCCGCGGATCGTCGGCACGGCCTCTCCCCGCCGCTAGAGCTGGCCGCCGCAGATGCAAATGCAGCCCCAGCGCCAAGGCGGCAGATCCCCGCGGGCCCGGAGCATCAGTAAAATGGAAGTAATCTTACCCGTGTCGCCGTTGTAAAAAAAGATGTTGATCTGAATTCTGGAAAGGCACCAACTACGCAGGCGCGGCTGAGGACCCATTGGGTGCCCTTTGTGACGCCGTTGGGTGCCCTTAAAGACGCACACGGGAACCCTCCCCCAACTGCACATGCGTGGGTGGGGGTGCTATTTTGTTAATTTAAGTTTTAAATGTTAATAACTTTTAAAATATACCATCAATCGGAACAAAACTTACACCATTTACACCACAGGACAATGGTGAGTAAAGTGGGCCACAAATTGTAGCGCTATCATGTACGGTTTTTGCGCAAATAGAAGGAAAACACAAAACCTACAAACAAACAAACAAGATGAGGGTTTTAGTAATATAGTAGACTAAGTGGGACCCGTTGGGTCCCAGCATCACACAGGAGGGCTGGTCATCCAACGCAATATTCCACCTCTCCACCAATTCTAATATTGGTGGCCAGTTGGGGGGGGGGGGGGGAGCTTTCTGGAGCGCTAGTATGGGTGTTATGGGCTGAAGGGACTGGTTTCCAGAGGGCTAGTATGCAAATTGTGTGCCAAATGGATTCTTGGGCTGGCGTCTCAGTCAATTAAGCCTGTTGTGTTGGCAACTCACTAACTCACGGCTGGTGGGCTGGTAGTTGACTCACTGCTAATCCTTGAAATTCTATTTCAAGCAGGGTATAAGGCCACCAAATTCAAGTGCAGTTTCTTACCACTTCTAGCAGGGTGCAAGGCCACCAAATTCAAGTGCAGTTTCATACCATTTGAAGTAGGGTGCAAAGCCCCTAAAGACAGCGAGTCGTAACCTCTCCTTCCTCCATCTTGCAGAGACTGAGCCACACCCACATTTCCGGGTTTTATAACCCCTCCCCACCGGAAAAGGTGTGGCTTTCGTGGAGTGATTGACAGGAGAGAGATTCTCAACATTTTTAAAAAAACTAATAACACTGTTATTTTTCATTGATGGGAAGAATTCTCTGCACCTGCTCAACGGAGGGGGACTGAGTAAGATGGCCAAAAATCACAGCCATATGTGGTAGCGTTTTATCTAAAATCAATATACAGTGCAAACAGGAAGTAAGTGCATTTACAGTAGTGCCTTTTAACTTCAAGCCAAAGCACCCAAGCCACCATTTGCAGTAAGTAATGCATTTCAACTTCATGCCACCATTTGCAGTAAGTGGTGCCTTTCAACTTCAAGCCAATGCACCCACGCCACCATTTGCAGTAAGTAGTGGGTTTCAACTTCATGCCACCATTTGCAGTAAGTGGTGTCTTTCAACTTCAAGCCACACCCAAGCCATTATTTGCAGGAAGTAATGCCTTTCAACTTCAAGCCATTGCATCCAAGCCACCATTTGCAGTAAGTAGTGGCTTTCAACTTCATGCCACACCCAAGCCATCATTTGCAGGAAGTAATGCCTTTCAACTTCAAAGCTCCCAAGCCGCCATTTGCAGTAAGTAGTGCATTTCAACTTCATGCCACCATTTGCAGTAAGTAATGCCTTTCAACTTCATGCTACCATTAGCAGTAAATAGTGCCTTTCAACATCAAGCCAATGCACCCAAGCCACCATTTGCAGTAAGTAGTGCCTGTCAACCTCATACCACCATTTGCAGTAAATAGTGCCTTTCAACTTCAAGCCAAAGCACCCAAGCCACCATTTGCAGTAAGTAGTGTCTTTCACCTTCAAGCCACAATTTGCAGTAATAGTGCCTTTTCTACTTCAAGCCAAAGCTCCCAAGCCACCATTTGCAGTAAGTAGTGCCTTTCAACTTCAAACCGCAGCTCCCAAGCCACCACTTGCAGTAAGTAATGCATTTCAACTTCAAGCCACAATTTGCAGTAAGTAGTGCCTTTCAACTTCAAGCCAATGCACCCACGCCCCCATTTGCAGTAAGTAATGCATTTATCTTCAAGCCATTGCACCCAAGCCACCATCTGCAGTAAGTAGTGCCTTTCAACTTCAAGCCACACCCAAGCCACCATTTGCAGTAATAGTGCCTTTCAACTTCAAGCCAAAGCAACCAAGCCACCATTCGCAGTAATAGTGCCTTTCAACTTCAAGCCAAAGCTCTCAAGCCTCCATTTGCAGTAAGTAGTGCCTTTCAAATTCATGCCACCATTTGCAGTAAGTGGTGTCTTTCAACTTCAAGCCACACCCGCCATCATTTGCAGTAAGTGGTGTCTTTCAACTTCAAGCCACACCCAAGCCATCATTTTCAGTAAGTAGTGCCTTTCAATTCAAAGCTCCCAAGCCACCATTTGCAGTAAGTAGTGCCTTTCAACTTCATGCCACCATTTGCAGTAAGTAGTGTCTTTCAATTTCAAGCTTTAGAACCTAGTCATTTTTTTGTAAGCTTTAGAACCAATAGACATGTTTTGCAAGCTTTAGAACCAATAGACATTTTTTTACAAGCATTTTAAACCAATAGCCATTTGTTGCAAGCTTTAGAACCAATAGACATTTTTTTGCAAGCATTTTAAACCAATAGTCTTTTTTTTGCAAGCTTTAGAACCAATAGTCTTTTTTTTGCAAGCTTTAGAACCAATAGTCATTTTTTTGCAAGCTTTAGAACCATTAGTCATTTTTTTGCAAGCTTTAGAACCAATAGTTATTTTTTTGAAAGCTTTAGAACCAATAGAGACGCTTTTTGCAAGCTTTAGAACCAATAGACATTTTTTTGCAAGCTTTAGAACCAATAGACATTTTATTTGCAAGCTTTAGAACCAATAGACATTTTTTGCCAGCTTTAGAACCAATAGACATATTTTTGCAAGCTTTAGAACCAATAGACATATTTTTGCAAGCTTTAGAACCAATAGACATTGTTTTGCAAGCTTTAGAACCAATAGACACTTTTTCTGCAAGCTTTAGAACCAATAGACACTTTTTGCAAGCTTTAGAACCAATAGAGACACTTTTTGCAAGCTTTAGAACCAATAGACATTTTTTTTGCAAGATTTAGAACCAATAGACACATTTTATGTAAGCTTTCGGACCAATAGACATTTTTTGCAAGCTTTAGAACCAATAGACACATTTTTTGCAAGCTTTAGAACCAATAGAGCCACTTTTTGCAAGCTTTAGAACCAATAGAGACACTTTTTGCTAGCTTTAGAACCAATAGACATTTTTTGCAAGCTTTAGAACCAATAAACATTTTTTGCAAGCTTTAGAACCAATAGACACTTTTTTTTGCAAGCTTTAGAACCAATAGACACATTCTGCAAGCATTTTAGAACCACTAAGGGCACTTACATTTGAGTAGACATGTGTTCAGTGTTATTCACAGCTCAGAGAAACGTGACGCTCTGCCTTCCTCCATCTTGAAGAGTGAGTGAGGCACACCACTTCCTGGTTTTATAGTCCCTCCCCCCTGCCGCCAGCGGGGGCAGCAGAGAGAATGGGTAATTTTGTAAAAACATTAACATCTCTGTCATTTTTAATCGACGGGAAAAATCCTCGGCACACATGCGGCAGAGGGGGGCTCTGAGCAAGGTGGCCAAAAAATGACGGCCGTAGGTGGCGGCGTTCTCTCGGAAATCGCAGCACAGATGGCCAAAACTGGTCAAGAACAGACTTTTAGTAATATAGATAGATAGATAGATATAGATAGATTATCTTTCAAACATAACATTGCTCTTTGAGATAACTTTCTCAATGTAAACTGGCTTTTCTACCTTGCAAGGAATTGTCAAATATTATTGTATTAAAAAAATATTGATTGGCTCTTAAGGAAGTTTAGAGATGCCGACAACATGACAAATGTTACATAAACACGTCTTTCATGGTTATAACGCTAGATCTGAAGTTCAGTTCCTAATTACATAATTGCAACTGGCAAATTTGTGTATTATTCATAAAATTTTATGAGCATTGTTGTGTTGATGATTACCCCACACAGAGCTTGCATACTTCTTCCAAAATGTCATTGGCAAATGGCTTACTGCATGATTGCAAAGCAAATCCCAGAAATATTAGTCATGGAGCAAAATTCTGTACTTTAACAAAAATATGAGGTGATATGCCGCAAATTGGCTCTAATTTCGGCAGATAAGATCCCTTGCTGTCCAAAGTGAATATATATATATATATATATATTCCTTGTGTTTATTTTCTCGAAACATAGAAACATAGAACATAGAAAATAGGTCCTTCAGATTGCAGATCTGCCAGGGATGGCGATATATCACATGTGAATAAAAATAGTGTAAATAAAGAAAAAATAGTACATCAAAAATCTATTCTTAACTTCCTTCAATGGACAGGAACCAGGCTTAAAGCATATTAACACCATGTGAATAAACATCAAGACAATAAACAGCACCATCAAGGCTACCTTGATGCTGAAGTGGTAACACTGAAGCGGAAGCACACATTTTCTGCACACCAAGGTCAACTACGAAAGAGGTATTGTTACATCGAGATGCCAACACTCTTTTTGAGCACAATCTAATTTAGTCTCCAGCATTTTTAATTGAAAAGGGTTAGTGATCTGTTGAGACCACTCCTAAGTGGTTTTACTTTATCAATATGTCACTTATTATTTGACCCTATATTCCCCCTCGAATATAAGGGGATGAAATGGTCATATTGGATTGAAGCATCTTAGATACCCCAAGGGCAAGAAAGGAAGTTTATAAATCATCAGATTAATGTGTAATGATTTGCCAGATCTTATGGTTTCTATGTCTATCCCTTTGAGAGGTTTGTCATTTGGATGCGTGGTATTATTTTGCAATTTTGTAGTTTATCTTCATGCTGACATTGCTGGTATGTTCAGTAGCCTCGGTTACTCCAAGTCAGAGGATTTTCAGGTGAAAATCAGGAAAACTCACAGAAAATGCATCAATAACTTAATAGCATAAAGTTACCGTCAGAGTTTGAGGAACCAGCGGAAATTCTGCCCCAAAGGCGTTGATACAGGAGGAATATTAATAATCGAAGTATTACATAATTGTTATGTTTAACCTGTTTAACTGTTTTATTATGCAGAAACCACATTAAAGTGAATGTGAACTTCCAACACACGCCCTCGCCTATGTTTTTCTTTGGAATTAACATGGAAAGAAAATTGGCGGAATTGGGTTGGTTCCTCTATCCGTCATTTAATTTTATTATCTGGCAAGCTGAATGGTAAGAAACCACAAAACATGAAACAGGACCCTTGTCATCATTTGGGTTGGGAAAATCAAAGGAAATGTTGTGGTTTTACAAGAAATAATTTTCAATGTCATTTTCTTGGGTTTAAGTTTACATTTTTACTCTGTACTTTTTATTTCAAAGCAAATCGGCCATTCAATATAAGGGAAGCAATTCCAGTAGTTCTTATTATTCTCTTACACCCATCAATTGCTATTTTGTTCTTTTTGCCTACACCAAGAGATGAATTACAATAGCTAATAGACAATAGGTGCAGGAGTAGGCCATTCAGCCCTTCGAGCCAGCACCGCCATTCAATGTGATCATGGCTGATCATCCACAATCAGTCACCCGTTCCTGCCTTCTCTTCATATCCCCTAACTCCGCTATCCCTAAGAGCTCCATCTAACTCTCTCTTGAAAGCATCCAGAGAGCCAGCCCCCACCGCCCTCTGAGGCAGAGAATTCCACACCAATTCCAGAATTCCAACATATGACAGTCCTGCCATTCCGGGAATTAACCTCGTGAACTTACGCTGCACTACCTCAATAGCAAGAATGTCCTTCAAGTTTGGAGACCAAAACTGCACAAACTACTCCAGGTGTGGTCTCACTAGGTCCTTGTACAACAGCAGAAGGACTTCTTTGCTCCTATACTCAACTCCTCTTGTTATAAAGGCCAACATGCCATTCGCTTTCTTCACTGCCTGCTGTACCTGCATGCTTACTTTCAGTGACTGATGAACAAGGACCCCAGATCCCGTTGTACTTCCCCTTTTCCCAACTTGACACCATTTAGATAATAATTTGCCTTCCTGTTTTTGCCACCAAAGTGGATAACCTCACATTTATCCACATTAAACTGCATTTGCCATGCATCTGCCCATTCGCCCAACCACTCTCAATGAGCTTGACTTTGGGGGTGTGGGAGGGAACCCAGATGAAATCCCCATCAGAAGTATGTTATATTCTAACAAAACGTTAATTTACTTGATATTTTCCCACTTCAAAGAGATATATATTGTAGGTGACTTGTGAGGATGGACATTAGTTTTACATGGGAAAGCAGAGACCAAAGCATTCCTTTTATAATTTGAAGAAACAATATGCATCTCCTGGTACCACATGGCACATTTAATCTGTTTGGATCTTTATTGGCAAAGAACCATTATCTTCGTGATGCAGGAAACTCATCAACAATCTCTTGCTCAGGCATCCAGAATAAAGCTACTCTTTAAATGTTGTAATCAGGAGGATGTTTAATAATAATAATAATAATAATAATAATAATATATTTTATTGTCATTGCACATATATGCAACGAGATTTGGAATGCAGTTTCCATCCTATGTCATAACTTAAATTAATAGAATTTAGATTTAGATACCCAGATAAACATGATTCTCCTCAATGCCTTGCCAGATTCACTAATGTCTTATATTTGTTGCCCTCAGATATGCTCGTCCCTCCAAACCTGTTGTATCCATGTACTTTCTGTAGACATAAAACGTATTAAAACATATGATCAAATATTAAACATATTCTCATGGTTAAATTCCATAATTTAATAATGAGTTAAGCTCAGGCTCCTATAAACTAAAGCTTAAGTAGGTATTGACTCCCCATTGAAGGCCTGAGTGAGTGGCTTGCACTGTTAGCAGAACAAAAAAACTGCTGGAAGAACTCAGCCGATCAGCTAGCATCTTTGGAGGAAAATGGACAGTCAACGTTTCAGATTGAGACCCTTCCTCTGGACATGCGAATTCTGCAAACAAGCTTGTGTGTGCATTCGAGTTTTTGCAAGGTATACAGAAAAATAGTAAGTTTTATGAGGTGTAATGTTGAGGGATTACGCGAACAACCCGCCAGGACGCATGCGTGTCAATCTTCAAAGCAGCGGTGTGAAATCACAGATAACAGTAAGTGAACTGAACATAGTAAGATTAGAGAAATAGGATACCAGTTGAACTTTATGATCGAGGGTGGGCGTGGAGGGCACGTAATCCCTCAACGTTACTCCTCATAAAATAAAGATCAAACTTCAAACTGGTAAGTTCTCGTTTAATCTTATTATTTTACTTCGGAGTCACGTGAGTGACTACGTGAAGATTTTAAAGCTCTGTGATTTCATGCCGTGGAACGAGTCCATGCTGCACAGTCTGCCTTAGTTGACTAAGGGAGGAATTGTGTTAACGTATTCAAACATGAATCAGACATTGAAAAAATTATGATGAATTTATTAACAAACAAAATGATAGCCCCTTTTATATGGGGTAAATCATAGTACAGAACGTAAAATAGATTCTGCAAATGTCACAGGTTTGACCACCGGTTTATTATAATATAGTTGAAAGGTTTTTTCTTTGGACCATCCCGCTGTCCCTTGTGGTCCTTGGGTACCTCCAATCCCCTAGCTGCCGATGTAGCCGCAGCCCTGGTGGAATGAGATTTAAATATGTTAGTATCCACCCCGGCAGCCGTCAAAACCTGTCTAAGCCATCTGGAAATAGTTTGTACAGATACCCTTTTATGGGGCTGTTTATGGCTGAGCAGTAATGCCATCTCATTGACTCTGAGCTGTTTAGTAATCTCCATGTACAGTAATAAATGCATCATAACGCATAGACGATCATCTATTGGGTAAGCTCTGAACTCCAATTTGAGGTTCTGTTTTACCAATTCGTAGATGAAAAATGTTATTTTGCTCGTTGAAATGGCCATAGTGTCCAGCCTTAATTTATGTAACGACTGGACTCTTTGTGCCGAGACCAATGCCATCAGCATGAATATTTTTTGAGTTAGTCTTTGCAGGGACAGAGCTGTTGCTGGTGACCAATTCCTCAGTAGCGTAAGGACTACACTCACATCCCAGATATGGGAATACCAGGTCCTAGGGGGATTGGTATTAAATATTCCCCTCATTAGTTTGGTTACCAGGGGGTGAGTCCCGACAGAATGACGCTCTGATCCTTGCCACAAATATGCTGAAAGGGCACTTCTGGCGCAGATTATGGCACTATAACTGAGCCCTTCATCATAGTGAAGGCTAGCCAGGAATTCCAGAACAGATATTATGTTTGCCGTACAGTACGTGATGTTGTTCCTAGAACAATATTTCTCCCACTTCCTGATGTAAACCAGATATTGTTGTTTGGTGGACTGCCTGTGAGCCGCTGTGATTATATTCATAGTTCGGTCCGTCAGCCCAGAAGTGGTTTCTTTAGATTCTTCAAATCAACAGATTTGTCCTGTTATGGCATGGGTGGCTTTCCCCCGTTACAGGATGAATCAACAAATCTGGCCGTTTCGGAACGGAGATACATGGCTCTCAGACCATGTCGAGTATCACAGGGAACCATGGTTGAGTAGGCCAATCGGGCACTACCAAAATATCAGACGCCGAGTCTTGTTGTATTTTGCGTAAGACCCGACTGATGAGGCAGAAAGGAGGAAATGCATAGAAAAACAATTTCCCCCAGTACAGCGAGAAATCATCCATCGCTGCTGCCCCAGGGTCTGGTTCCCAAGAAACATAATTTGGCAACTGGTGATTAAGCCAAGATGCAAATAGATCGATATCTGGTGTTCTATATCGTGCTACAATATCAGCAAACACTTTGCGGTCCAACATGCATTCGATGTTGTCATTGAATTTTCGTGACCTGGTGTCTGCCACTGTATTCAGTTTACCTGGTAGGTAACTAGCTGATATCCAAATATTTTTATGAATACACCATTGCCAGATTGTGTTAGCCAGATCATCACATGATATCGATTTGATTCCACCCATATAGTTAATATATGCCACCATGGTGGTGTTATCAATCTGTAGCCGGACATGCAGGTGATGCATTTCTGAACAGTATGCCTTTAGCCCATAGAACGCACATAACATTTCCAAGTAGTTTATGCCAAGTGTCTGAAGTAAAAATGCCTCATGTGCATCCCATCTACCTCCACAACTGGAGATGGAATTAGTAGCACCCCAACCATGAGCACTGGCATCAGTTTGTAGCACCACTGAAGGGTTGCTGACAATGATAGGGCTGGAACAATGCCGAATGTTTTCCCTCCACCATTGTAATTCCAAAATTGCTTTGGTTGGTAGCTTCATTGGCCTATCGAAATGACCAGTATTGACTTTGAGTGCTTGCACCTTTGCCCTTTGTAAATTTTGGTAATGCAAAGGTCCAAACTGTGTGGCTGGAAAGGCAGCCACAATTTTGCCAATTACCCTTGCTACCAGTCGAATAGATGGTTCACTGATGTCAATGAGGTTGTTGCAGGCCTCAGTTAAGTCTGCTGCCTGGTCCTTAGGTAAAGTCACCGACATGTGAACTGAATCAATGGTGAACCCTAAGTAATCCATAGTAGTGGAAGGCGTTAGCTTAGATTTAACTGGATGGATGATGAACCCCAGTTTTTCAAACAATTGTTTGGTGGCTGATACAGCTGATTTTGCTAAATCCAAAGTTTTCCCCACAATTAATATGTCATCTAGGTAAGCCATGACCATATGTTTCTGTTTCCGAAGAAACACTAGGGCTGGTTTCAAAATGTTGGTAAATAGTCTGGGGGCAGATGTTAAACCATTAGGCAGTGCTCTATACTGCCAGTGCTGCCCCATCCAATTAAACTTTAAATATCGCCTTTGATCCTTCCATATAGGCACCGAATAGTATGCATCCTTTAAATCGATGCAAGCCATGAAGTAGCCTTTGGAAATCGATTGTTTGGCAGTAACAAAGGTTTCCATTTTGAAATGAATATACTGCACAAATGTATTCAGTTTGGTCAAATCTATAATGATGCGGCAACCACCATCTTTTTTATTTTTTGTAAAGATATTTGACACGAATTCCAGAGAGTCGTGTTGGGCATATGGCCTCTCCAGCTCAGCATGTGCTTCCAGTTTTTCTTGTCGTGAAAGCACGAATGTTCGGTTCGGTACATGCTGAACCGGAGGATGGTTTTGTGCACAAATTCGATTGTATATCCCTGAATACTGTGCAGGATATAAGTGTCAGTAGTTATAGCACTCCATGCCTCCCAAAAGAAGTGTAACCGACCACCAATTTGTGTATTAATTACACTTCCTGTTTTTTGGAAGGAACCAGACCCACCTACCTCCATGGTTACCAGTGGAGTGTTTATTTCTTCTTCTGTCGCCGTAGAGGTCGAGGCGCCGGAGTTTGGGGTTTGCGCATCTTCCATGAAGGTCAGTCTGGGCCATGACCTAAAAAAGACCTCTGTCCTGTTTGCCCGGCCTTTGAGCTTTCACCAGCTTCTGTGTATCTTGCTCTGCTGGTGGGTGCATAGGGGTGCTGTCGCCGTATGTAGGAGGTCCTGCCCGATGCCGCCTTTATGAGCCCGACGGCTTTAGCCTCCTCATCAAGCTCTTTAACCTGTTTAGACAGGTTGCCCCTAAATAGTAATATTGGTGTTTTTTTACCACCAGGTTTGCACAGCCCTGCAAACTTGGGGTTTAAGGCTGGGCAGATGGCGTTCTTCCTGAGACTATTAATCTCGAACTGCGTATTACAGAATAATGCCAGATCGTCTTGCTGTGATTCTGACATCTCCTTACCATCCATTGACCGGGCAAATGCTGTGATTCCTGAAGTCAATAGCTTTAGGATTTTTTGAAACTTGACCTCCTGGCTTCTGACTCCCGCCTCAATGTACCCCCAGATGGAACTGTTCACCACGGGAACGTTGAGGGAGTCACAATTTACTGGTGCCATATATTTGGCAGTTGTGTCCATCACAGCCTGCTCTTGCAGCTGATTAAATGAGAGGTAGTCTATACTTGCTGCTAGTTTGTGTTGCAATGGCTGTCCAGTCTGCTCTGGTAATGCAAATTTGAACACCATATCCAGCAGGTTTTCCTGTTCTTGCACCCCCAGCACACTTGTTGAGTCTTCAGCTAACCCCTCTTCAGAGCCAGCCCAGAAATGGCTCCGAGTGCTCCCCTCTGTCGAGGGAGATGCACTATGCAGCCCTGGATAAGGTGCTGCCATGGGTATATTATATGACCCATGGTGACTAGACTCCATCTCCCGGAGTCTGTCACGGTGGAACATCTGCTCCATAAGCCGCTCCATGCGGCCTAAGCGATCACGATTGCTAGCCGCCCGCGGCGTTTCCTCACAGCCCGACTCGTCCGAGTCAACGGGCCTGTCGGTTTTTTGTTTGGCCTTCCTGCCCGGCCGTGGTGTTGATCTGGCCGGTGCAGGTGCCAAGTCGGGCACTGCTGATCGCACTATAGGCGATTCTGGTGCAGTCGGCCGCTGCTGGCTGTCCGCAACTCCGCGGTCCTCCCCAGCCAGCTTAGTCGCAGCCCTTGTGGACTTCTTCGTTTTGTCCATGGTTCTTCCTGTAATACAGCACAGGAAGAACAAAACGACCGCAGAGTAATGCACTTACCTGCAGGTCTCGGTTTTAAACTTACCGCTGCGGGGGAACGCTCCACCCCGCCTGTCGTTTCGCAATGCGTGATGCGTCCCCACATAGTCAATCACGTATCTCCGAAGTAAAATATATATTACAATCCATTTGATGCCACTACTATTCCCAGCAGTCTCAAATTTGTACGTTTATGGAAGACATGGATTACATTTATAGAAATTTAATTTGCACAAATTAGGTAGATAAGACTCTTAATTATACTGTGATAAAAGTTGCACTGTGCACATGAAATTAAATTTGCAGAATTGTGGTAACTTTACACAGCAATATATTATTGTATAAAGAATGCAAAATTGAAAAAAATACACTTGCATAATGTGCTAATCGTTGGATTTTTCTGCTAGGTTCACTTATATTAAAAATTTGGAAGCAAAGCTTCGGAGGCCAGCTTTTGTAATGCATGTGTTCAATGACACTCGAATGCAAGGTGACACGGGAGTTGTTGCAACTATTGATCTTCCTGAAGGTAATGTAATTGATATTTTCCACAACCATTTTCCTATCATACCAATTATAGCAGTACTTTTACTAACTGACATATCTCTAATTTTGAATTATTCTTTCCTGTAATTTACAGTAGCAACAAAATGTAAGGATTAATTTTCTGACTTTCCACATTTAGCAGGAACATTCTAATTAATTCTCGGAAAACAGTGCTTTCCATAAACAGACGCCTCAAGAATTGGAAATTGCATTTCTATTAACTCTCTTTAAGCTTCATATTTTAAACCAGCTGCCAAATCACAACATTTCAAATTGCTTATTCCATTTTCCAGTGAAAGCATTCCCCATATTCTTTCAAATAATTATTTTGAATTTATATTTACTCAAAGCAAGCATCTTGAGTCATTTAACCTTCCGGTCCTGGATGATTGTTGAGTGATGCACCGGAAAGACAGATAACTTCATTATGATCCCACTATAAACTCTATCCTTGGATGAATCACTGTACAACTTTCTCACTTGTACAGCAGTGAGATTTAACTTGTACAGCAGTGAGATGTATTATAAAGCTACATTCATCCATCATTTATGTTGGCATTTAAATTGTGGCCACAGTCTAAGATGATGCCATGGTAATCAATTACTACCATAAACATCAAAAGGTAATACTTTATTTATAAATTTGAGCCCCACAGAAAAAAACAAGGTTAATTGCACTTCTATTGGGAGATACTGTATTGTCTGTGTGTTGGAGATTATGAGCTTCTTGGGGTTTTACGTTATTAATTTATTAACAAAGACAGATAACAAGCAATTGTGCTCCTTCCTCAGAGTGCATGCTTGATTAAATTGGGCACGCACCAAGGATGACTAGCAGGATACCATTCAACTTTTATTTATATTTTCTTGGTTCTTGGTTTCTTGGTCCTCCAAAATATTCCAAATGGAATTTAAACTGGAGGTGACTTTCATGTGACTTTCATGTGACTTTTTAGACAAAGATGAGACTCCTTAATATAAATGGAACAGCGAAACTATTTGTGTAAAGACTGAGTGTTTATAGTTAACATTAAATAAAATATAAGAATTTGGGAAGAGAGCTCAAGTGAGATATTGAGATAGAAGATTAGCTATGCTTGTACGGAATCACGTCTGAAGGTCAGGATGGTTTCTACCTGCTCCTATTTTCTACATGTCTGAGTTTTAAAAATAATCATGCACATGATATCCGAAAGGCATTTGACTAAATTGAAATAAATTATTTTAATTGTATAAATTCTCTGTGATATTATATTTAGAATATTAGCAGTAATTTTAAGCGCCCTGATTTTAGAAGAATATTAGTATGTTGGAGAAGATTAATTGGGTGAATTGTGCTGTTTGGGATCAATTCAATTTTGTTATTGGGCTTATTTGTTTAGAATGTGTATCAAACTGCATTGATGCTGCAGCCCTGAAACACTGATCCAACCAATCTATTTACTTGATCTGCCTCCTATCCCTTATCAGTAGATCTTGTTATTCCTTTCCAACTAATGAGTCTGCATGACTTCCTCTTGAATGTATCTATGTTCTCTCCTCCATTACTCCCAATGGAAGATAATTCCACACACTCTGGCTAAGATTCTCCTCAATGCCTTGCCAGATTCACTAATGTGTCTTATATTTGTGGCCCTCAGATATGCTCATCCCTGTAAATGGAAATGTTTTCATTATCGTAGAATCATGCAGCATGGATGCAGGCCATTCAACCCAACTCGTCCACATCAACAAGTGGGCACCCTTCCATAAGAATCCTATCATCGAGCACTTCTATGCTTAGGCACTGTTTTATTAGTGTCAGTGACTCGGCTTCAACTCTGGGTGAAGTAGGCCCCTCATGTCCCCTCCAAATCTCTTCCTCTTATGCTAAATCTGTGTCCTCTAATATTATCTACCTCTGGTATCTAGAAACAATTCCTACAGTCTTCCCCTTTTATAGTTAGGAGTGTAATCTCTGTACTTTTGTAGTCAATGTCCCGACCAATGAAAGCCAGTACCCCATATGCCTTACAAACCACATTATCTATTTGCGTTCCTACCTTCAAGGATCTATGGACTTGTATTCCAAGATCCTACTGTTCCTTAATGCTCCCTAAGAAATTATCATTCTTGGTGTAGGTCTGAGTCGCATTGAGGATCCCAAAATCCATTTGTTTGTTTTAAACTACATCTGCTATTTTCCTCCTACCTTTACAATTCTCCTGTTGTTCCTCAAACAGAAACCAATCATTTCCCCTCAACCAACACTTATCTCCATCTGCTGGAACTTGTCCTTAATGGGCCATCCCACTGCGGCGACCTAATTGGCGAGTTTAGAAGACTTTGCCCTCGACTCATATTTGCAGCATGGTCGACACGAGGTCCTAGGAGATCTTTGTAACTCTCCTTCATGCTCACGAGTAGTCCCCGCATACTCGAGGCCTCTGCTAGGTCGCGGCGTGTTTTTCAACATGCTGAAAAATGCCCGCGAGTAAAAAAAGGTCACCATGAGAAAAAATCGTAGGTTTAGTCGAAGTAGGTCGTAGTAGGTTGGCATGTTATTCGTAGGTAATCGAGGGTAGTCAAAGGTAATCAAAGGTAGTCGAAGGTAGTCATAGATAGTCTCCAACATAGTCAAAAGGAGGTCGAAGGAGATCGAAGGAGGTCGTCTTCGCTTTCCACTATTCGGTGTCCAATTTTCCCGAAGCTAGTCGAAGCTAGTCTTCAACAAAGTCAAAGGAGGTCTTATACATAGTCGAAGGAGGTCTTCAACATGACACTTTTTCAAGCTCTCCTAAACTCTTCTAAACTCGCTAATTAGGTTGCCACAGTGGGACAGCCCCTTTAACCTTCACAACCCCTTTTCACTCCTTCAAAAGTGTAGCCATGAGCACTAACATTGGTCCCAGCTATGCTTGTCTTTCTGTTGGTTTCATTAAACACTCCTTCCACAAATATCCCGGCACCAACCCATTTTTCTCCATTACATCGGTGACTGCATTGGGGCTGCCTCCTGCACCCGTGCAGAACTCACTGATTACACTTTACTACTAATTTCCAGCTTTCCTTCAAGTTCTGTCTGTGACACCCATCTCCTCTTTCTCCATCTCTCTGTCTCCATTACAGGAGACAGACTGATGCCTACTACAAACTCAATCACTCCCATAGCTACCTTGTGTTACAGCTCCTCTCACCCTGTCTCTTGCAAGGCCACAATATATTACTCTTAAATGTCCTCTTTCTTCAGTAAACCTGTTGTGGATAGAGTCTTCACCCATATCTCTTCTGTGTTCTGCCATTCTGCTCTTTCTTCCGCTCCCTCCATCTAGTTCCCCCGGTCCTCACCTTTCCCACTGGCCTCCGCATCCAACATATCATTCTCCAACATTTCTGCGACCTTCAGCGTGATCCCGCCACGAGTCAATTCTTCTCGTCCTCACCTCTTTTGCGTTCCATCGAGAATACTCTCTCCGCAAGTTCTTGGTTCACACATTCCTTCCACCCAACCCACCCCTTCCTCAGGTACTTTGCCATGCAAACACAGGAAATGAACCACCATCCCTACACCACCTCTCTCATTTTTATCGGGGATCCCAGTAGCCCTTCCTGGTGAGACAGAGATCCTCTGTCTCCCAAGGGCTGCTGGAATTCCTGATTACTGAACAATTTAACTCCCCTTCCTATTCTTATACCAACCTTTCTGTCCTTGGCCTCATCCATTGCCAGAGTGAGGCCATACTCAAAAATGGAAGAACAGCACCTGCTATTCCACTTGGAATTCCACTTGGCCATCAACCCAACAGAATAAATGATGATTTCTCTCATTTTAAGTATTTCAAGTATATAATTTCCTGCCTCTCCACCCCATAATGCACACAATTCTCCAACCATCTCCATCCACCTCAGTTACTCTGAGAAATTTTCACCTCTGAATGCTCATCTCCCGTCCCAGTTCCATATTTCCCTTTTATCTCCCCCTGTCCCCTCCCACCCATATCCCTCCCTCTGTCTTTACTTTTCACTCCTCTTCTTTCCTTATTAGTTTAGTTTAGATGTGTTTATTTTAGAGATACAACATGGAAACAGATCCTTTGGCCCACCGACTCCATGCCGACCAACAATCACCTGAACAGTGGTTCGATCCTAGACACTAGGAACAATTTACAGCACCTGGAGAAAGCCCATAGTCACAGGGAAAACATGCAAACTGCGTAAAGACAGCACCCATAGAGCATCAAACCTGTCTCTGATGTTATATGGCAGCAACAATACCACTGTGCCCCACCCTATCTGACACCCTGCTCAAAATCTTTGAGTTTTAATACTAAGGCAATCAGTTGATATTTTGGAAATTAAAATTCTGAAGTATAATAACTCAATTTTCATCACATCTTTTCAATATCTGCCCACATAATGAAGGGTCTCGACCCAAAAGATCGCCTATTCCTTTGTTCCATAGATGCTGCCTCACCCGCTGAGTTTCTCGAGCATTTTTGTCTACCTTTGATTTTTTCAGCGTCTGCAGTTCTTTCATAAACTAACCATCTCCAAAATGATCTGCCATTAGGACTCCTGCCATTTAACCAGCTTCATTCACCAAGATAAGGTCCAGGAATGTTTATTCCCCCATTGGTCTATCTACATTCACCATCAAAAAAATCTCCTGGATACATCTCTGAGCTTTTAATACTAAGGCAATCAGTTGATATTTTGGAAATTATAATTCTGAAGTACAATAACCCAATTTTCATTACATCTTTTTGATATCTTCCCACATAATTATTCTGCTTTTTCATGTTGACTGTTGGGAGGCCTTTAAAGTTGTTGTCTCTGTGCCCAGCAAAGGAACAACATCTGTTTTGTTTCTAATCTTAACCCATATGGCCTCATCTGAGGTCCCTTCTGGGATATCCTCCCTCAATACTCAAGTAATACAACCTTTGGCCAGCAGTGCAATATCTCCTTTTTAACTGCTTTTTGTTTCAGCTAAAAATTCAATAGCCCGTGATATTCAGTTGCGATCCCTGCTCACCATGTCTCACTGATGGCAACAATATTGTGGATTCAGGTGTTAATTATATCTTTGAGTGGATTTACTTTACTTGTTACACTCCTTGTGTTAAAATGGATGCAGTTTAGCTTTGAATTCCCTTGATATTCACTTACTCATTTGTTTTGCTATTATACTCACAAACTATTTCACCACTTTCAAATCCATTCTTCACTATGATCACTTCTGCCTTTCCTCCTCCGTCTTTACTTCTCTAAAGCCTTTTCAACTGTTCGTGCACTAACAGCCTCTCGGTTCTGCTACTATTCTCAATCAATCAATCAATCAATCAACCTTTATTGTCATCTTGCAAGCAACAGTTGTACAGTGCAAAATTAAAAGACGTTTCCCAGGGAATAGCGGAGCATCACACATGAAATTTAAAACATTTCACACATAATAACACTAAAAACAATCCAGTCCCTGATGGAACAGTATATATAGTTAAAAGCAGGTAAAACACAACGTTAAAATACAATAAACCAATCATAAAAATGTCCGGGGCAGCTGATTTGAGTGGCCAGTGCCAGTTATTAAAGTGGCCCGTGCCAGTTATTAAAGTGTCCGTGCCAGCTGCAGAATCAAGTGACTGTGAGTACAGAGTGACTGTTTAGCAGCCTCACAGTCTGTGGTAGGAAGCTGTTTAGCAGTCTTGTAGTCCGGGCTTTGATGCTTCGATATCTCTTGCCTGATGGCAGGAGATCCAGGTGTATGTGGAGGGGGTGCAGTTTGTCCTTAGCAATTCTCTGAGCTCTGAGCTCATAACCTCTTTTCATTTTCTCCAGACACTTAAATCTTTTAATAAAATGGAATGGAATAACCAAGGTTCTCTTCAATTTAAAAATGATTTCTCTGCTTCAGTAACAGGAATTTATTCAGGCTTCAATTAAGCTGTGATTATTGCTTATAATGTATTCAAATTAGAGACAAAGGAATTAGGCAATCCTTATTTTCATAACAAAATACATAATCCTAACTGGATTTAAATTGATTTGGTAATTATACAATTTTAATTCTGCAAGTTTATTGTAGTCTCCTTGCGTTTTTTCATTCGTTCTTTTTGGGATCCACACTTTCTGGTTTGATTCTATCATAGATTTAGCAATTTAACCTGTTGTTCCCGATTCCAAAACATTCATATAGGTTCCAGCATGAAACTCTATGCAGCACTATTTCCGATATTATTCAAACTGAGCTATCCTTAAATCCTACTCTCTTTATTTTTTTATAGCTAAATATACTCTGCAGCCTAGCACCTTACACATGCTTGAATGCTGATCATGTCTACTATACTGTATGTGTGGTATATCAATGACCATTTGAAAATCCAAATATGTTGCAATCTCCGTATTACCCTTTTTTGCTCTTGTTATTTCAGCAAGGTTGGCAAAGTCCGACTTCATTTTTGAAATATATTCTAACTAGTCTTTATTATGCTTTATGTTTCTGTATATTTTTCTATAATAACATTTTCTATAATAATTTTGAGTAAAGATTCCAACATCTTTCCCAACACATATGTTTTGCTAACTTGTTTACAATTTCTAGGACTTGTCTTTCATCCCTTTAAATGTTGGAATATCAGTCAAATCTTTGAAGTACTGAGAATCACTATTTATATAAATTAAGGCAACAGATTTAACTTGATGTGTGAAACAAGAGGATATTTATTCAAAATTGATCTTAGCTCAAAAAACAGATTATCGGACAGATTCTCTTCATCAGAGGAATGAATATGTTGAGTAGCATCCTTACAAAAGTAATTAGTTATGCTATCTGTCAGTTGGGGAATTTAACACCAGTATCCTGCATGGTAGGTGGGGATACTAGCCACGATACTAATGAGGAACTGATCAAATAAATAATCTATTAGTCTGGGGATTGAACGAGGATGAAGGATCTTGATCCAAAATGTCACTACTTCCTTTCCCTCGACAGATAATAATAATAATAATGGATGGGATTTATATAGCGCCTTTCTAATACTCAAGGCGCTTTACATCGCATTATTCATTCACTCGGTGGTGGTAAGCTACTTCTGTAGCCACAGCTGCCCTGGGGCAGACTGACGGAAGCGTGGCTGCCATTCTGCGCCTACGGCCCCTCCGACCACCACCAATCCCTCACACACATTCACAGACAGATACCAGTTAACTCAGAACTTGAGGGGATGAGCTGGTTGGGTAGTCTATGGGTTTATCCCTTGGATAGGGCTGGGTAGGATAAGGGTTTATCCCGTGGAGCGCATGTGGTTATCTTATAGGGGTGTAAAAAATCATGAGGGGAATAGATAGGGTGAATGCACAGGTTTTTTTTTACTCATGGCAGCGAAATTAAGAACCAGAGGACATAGGTTTTACGGTGAGAGGGAAATGATTTAATACAAACTGAGGGGTGACATCTTCATTCAGAGTTGTGGTTATATGGAACAAGCTGCCGAAGAGGTAGTTGAGGCAGAAACTATGACAACATTTAAAGGACACTTGGACAGGCATGTGGATTGGAAGGGTTTAGCGGTATATGGTCTAAATGTGGGCATATGGGACTAGCTTAGTGCATCTTGGTTAGCATGGACAATTTGGACTGAAGGGATGTTTTTATGTTGTATAACTCTATGACTCATTGTTCCACCAGCAGTTTGATTTTGACTCCGGGTTCTAACGTCTGAAGTACCTTATGTCTTTCTAGTTAATTATGGATCAGTTATTTACTTTCAAACAAAAATCAAATTAATTATTTACAATTTTCTCTCAGAAGCTAAGTGAGTTAGAGACCATTATATTATGTAATGCCTAATTTAAAATGACATTTAGCAGCATTATTAATTAATAAATAATTGTGAAAGCAATAACATGAATGGGATCGCAGAGATTACAAATGGCAATATTACAGAATATGCTTCTGTAACCTTGCTGCCACCTTATCCATGTCATCCATTTACAACTATGTCCAGATAGGAGGCATTTATGCCTAATAAGATTTGCAAATTTAATCTCTTTTGTAAGATTTACTTTGATTACAGGTAATACATTAAAAGTGTTTGAGATTATAAAACAATGGTAGACAACCAGAGTTTTCTTAATTGTTAAAGGATAATTGCTGGAAAGCATAAATACATATTTAAATGCAGGAGATTTAGAACAGATTTTAAATTACTGCTATCTTTTCCCTCTATGTTTTGGTGAGGACATTGTTCTGGGAAAATAATAGTTTTCATTCAAATAATTGTAGTTGTCATTTGCAAGGTAATTAAAATATAAATTGGCTTTGCAGATAATATTCTTATTATAGATGAGCAAAACCAGCCTATGAGTAATTCCCTTGGATCATTTAATATTGACATTTTGCAGTCTTTTACGCAATGTAAAAGCTGTCATTTCTAATATCACTAATTGGACATTGTGTTTCTGGCGAGATGCCACATCATAACAACTTCCTGATAATTACATTTTCAAACATTCTGCCATAATTGATATCTCTCTGGTCTTCTGCAGTGTTAGTATTTGATCCAAATGTTATTTTAAAATTAATAGTTTTATCTGGCAGACTACCACTTAAGCTATTAACTGTATTTGCTATATGTAACAACATCGGGTGAATAAAGTTGTTTTTAAAGGCACTACTCACATAAAGTTTCATATTGATTTTGTGAATTCTGAGACGGCTAATGAGAGCTATTTGGGAATGGCAGCTTCTTCAATAGATGGGGCAACGGGCGACTACTGGGGCAGGCAGGTGGGTGTGCTATGAGGTGTTACGCTTCTTCCACACTTATACACAGGCTTCCAAATACTCCCAATGCATTGTCATAAGATTCCCGATACCAATCGAATGCTCCTTCTCCATTTTAAGAGGTCACGGGCCAGAGTCAGTGGAGATATTGCACTTCTTCAAGTAGCTTTGAACACATCCTTGAATCTTTATCTCTGTCCACATGGGAATCTCCTCATAGTCAGAGCTCAGAATTAAATATCTGCTTCGAGAGCCTTGTGCCAGGCTTGCAAATGTCATGGTCTTCCAAGCTGGGTGAGAGTAAATAGGGCCTCAAGGATGTTGTCCTGGGAGAGACACTGATGTCTTAAGTCTTGATCAACACAATATATACAGTATACTGATCCCTTTCTCTTTAAATCATCATAAATAGACACCACAATCGTTTTATTCTTTGAAATGCATTGATGAAATCCTTTTGGCAATTCTATGAAGTCTTACAAAGCCTTTCACAATATTTGACCCAAAGCCAAGTTTCAGCCCACCTGACAGAGTCATCACCTGTGTCCAATCACTTGACATCACTCCTGCTGTTTGAAACTTCAGTGAAGCTTTTATAACCTTTGAATTGACTTGTTCAACACATTCTTTGAGGACTTCCTTTTGCTACTCTCTGTCAATTTGAGAACGTTCAAAACACTGCTGTCCTTATCCTAATTTTATTACTCAATCAAGAAGATGTGAGAATTGCTCTCAAGACCAGAAAATAATGCCCAACATTCTTTGCACAGTGACTTTCTTGGCTAGTTAACAGCAAACCACATTGCTTTGGGTGTGGAATCACACGTATGCAGGAATGTTAGTGAAGCAAGATTACGTTCATTAGTGCTTACTGTTTAATTCCAGATTAGATTTGATAAAGTAGATATATCTCCCATCTTGTTCAGATATATTGAAGGATACTGTGGGAAGATAGAAAATAAATTGCAGGTGACTTGGCGAAGATATATGAATCATCATTAGACAAGGAGCTAGAAGACTGGAGGGTGGCTATTGTTGTGCCTCTTTTTGAGAAGGGCTTAAAAAAAACCGGGGAACTATAGACCAGTGATCCCAACATCTGTGGTAGGCTCGTTACTGCAGAGGATTCTGAGGGATAAAATATGTATGCATATGGATAGACAGGACTTGATTAGAATTTAATAGAATAGAATGCCTTTTATTGTCATTCAAACAGCTTGGTTTGAACAAAATTGCATTTTCTACAGTCTTCTGCCCCGTCCCACTTAGGAAACCCGAACGGAAATCTCTGGTGACCTTGCGCCCCACCCAAGGTTTCCATGAGTCGCCAGAGGTTTTGGTCACTCGCCTGGAAAGCCTTGACCGAAGCGTGAGCTGCATCTACCGACCAAAGATCCTACAGGATCTTTGCTACCGACCGCACGCACACGCACACGCACACGCACGCACACACACGCACACACACGCACACACACGCGCACACACACACACACACACACACACACACACACATCGCGAAGGTGGGGGCCAGGGACAGCGGAGGAGCGCTGTCTGCGCGATGAAGAGGAAGGTAAACGACCACAAGGAAATCACTTTTGACCATTAGGGAGAGTGACCAAAACCTCCCGGAACCTCATGGAAACCTTGGGTGGGCCGCAAGGTCACCAGAGGTTTCCGTTCAGGTTTCCTAAGTGGGACAGGGGCATTACATTACAAAAAAACCCAAGACCCACACTTAACACAGTTTACATAAACATCCATCACAGTAAACTCCAACACCTCCTCACTGTGATGGAAGGCAAAGTCTTATCTCTTTCCTTTGTTCTTCTCCTGCGGTCCAGCAGTCCAACGGCAGCGTCGAGGCGAACGGGGGCTCACGATATGTTAAAGCCCCCGGCGGGCGATGGTAAGTCCTGTGGCCATCCCCCATTGGCCATCCCAATAAATCCCTCATTGCGGCCAATCACTGACCAGCTTCCCTTACTGAAGCAGAAGATGGCTGCCCCCAACACTTTGTCTCTGCTGTTCGCACACAGGCAAAGAGACATTTCAGGTGCAGGTGTATGTGTGTGTGTGTGTGTGTCGAGGGAGAGAGGGGTGAGGGAGAGAGAGAGAGGGGAAAGGGAGAGAGAGAGAGGGGGAAGGGGTAGGGTGTGAGGGGGAAGGGAGAGGGAGAGGGGGGAGGGGAGGAGGGATAGGGGGAAGAGAGGGAGGGGAGGAGGGGGAGGGATAGGGGGAAGAGAGGGAGGGGAGGAGGGATAGGGGAGAGGGAGGGGAGAGAGAGATGGGGGGAGGGGGCAGAGGGAAAGGGGGGAGAGAGATAGAGGAGAGAGAGGGAGGGAGAGATAGAGAGGGGAGAGAGAGGGAGGGACAGAGAGAGCGAGAGGAGGGGAGAGAAAGAGGGGGAGAGAGAGAGGACGAGGGAGGGGGAGAGAGAGAGGGGGGAGAGGGAGAGGTGGGGGGGAGAGAGAGTGAAGGGAGAAGCGAGAGGGGGGGGGGGGGGTAGCGAGAGAGAGATTCCTTCCTTCCTTCCATCCAGACAATTAATGTTTCCCGAGGCCATGGGGAAACGTTGCTACCAAATGACTTTCAATGATAAACATCTGGATAAATGCAAGAAAGCAGTTATGACATAATACACAATAAACTGTATTGCAAATACACAATAAACAAGTTATGCATTCTTGTACTCTTATATGGGTATGACCGCACATAAAAACAAAACAAAATTCAGCAAAATGGCACCGCGTAAAAATACTGATTTCCTCAGCAAAATACTGATTTTCAGGCACTAGAATACTGAAATCCTCTGACAAAACTTGGCAGCTCTGAATATATCGCGATATCGGCAAACTACTAAAAAAAAACCTTAACATCCAGGAGCTAAGGCGGGCCCCTGGACCCCACCCGTAAACTTCGGCGCTCGCGCTCCATCAACCTGCGCACTCAGACTAAGATTTTTCATTTTCAAATGTTGGCAGGTATGACATTGGCCTTTGTCAGACTGTATAGAATATAGATGTCAGGATCTCATATTACAGTTGTACAAGATGTTGGTGACGTTGCATTTGCAGTATGTTCAGATTTGGTCACCCTGCCATAGGAAGGATGTTGTTAAGATGGAAAGATTGCAGAGAAGACTTGCAAGGATGTTGCCAGCATTTGAGGGACTGAGCGATAGGAAGAGAGTGTGCAGGCTGGGACTTTATTCCTTGAAGCGCAGGAGGATGAGGGGTTAGTTCTATAAGATCGTGAGAAGAAAAGATAGGGTCTTTTTCCCAGATTAGGGTAATTTAAAAAAACAGAGCAGATAGGATTAAGGTGCGAGGGGAAAGATTTAATAGGAGCCAGAAGGGCAGTAGGAGCCAGAAGGGCAACTTCACACCTGACCCGAATCGTTGTTGATCCATTAATTCCACAGATGCTGCCGGTCCCACTGAGTTACCCCAGCACTTTTTGCGTTTTGCTCAAGATTCCAGCAATCTCGTGTCTCCAATCATGCTCTGGTTCATAAACATCAGTTTTTTTTTTACACAGGGTGCTGAAAAATACAGGGAAGTGTGACCAAATTATGGATACATTTTCTAGATGGAATACAAGAACTTTTAGTATGCTCTTTGTTTCATACTGGATTGTCCTAATCATATTTTCTAATATAGTACTGGTAGAGCAGAATAGCAAATTATACAGTTCATACCCTTGCCATCCTCAATTGTAGATGGAATTGTAGAGTTGGAGATTCAGCATCCTATCAGAAATTCCTCCCCTACCCAAGAAGTTTTTTTCAGAAATGTGCTGCTCCATTAAAGGAAAGGCTATAAACATGAATACTTGACAAAATCACAATAGAAAATTAAGAAAGAGGAGAAGCCTTGTGGCCACTTCTGAAAGGTTGCAATTGCATGATACAATTAAGGATAATTGATAGTAAGAGGCCAGAATAGTTATCTTGCATGACATTTGATGAGGTGGGTACTGCAAATATCTAAATGGTAAATAAAATTGAAACATCTCCTTCTGCCTTTCACAGATATATTTTCATTTAACCATCTAGAACTTGATGTTTCATTGTCATGTCCTGGAACAACAGATGAAACGTGTGCACATTGGGATCACAGAATTGAACTTTACGTCTGTTGTAAAGAAAACAGTTCATTATGTAACGCTGAACTGGGCAGATGGATTACACCATTCCGCAGGTAAACCAATACTTAATATGAGAATCTAAGATAATAAATCAAGATAATAGGCAATTATAGAATGAGCATTTGGCACACAAGGATCCCTTGCTCACACTCTATCTAAATTGATACTTCCTCCTCAATTAAATGGCAAAAGATAGAAATTAGATAGCGAGGGGTAGAAATCAGGCAAATGACAAGATTGAGGGGAAAGGTTTATGCCTCTTCTGTGGGCTTGGGACTGAACCTTGGTTGGTCAGGAGCAAGCTCAGAGTTGGAGAGAAGGAGGCGGGGAATAACTTTGGAGGGTTGCACCCTGGCCTTATGAGTTGGTAAAATGGGTTAGAATAGGAGTGAGATCAGGAAATTGGGGAATAGTGCATGTGAGGGCACAAGGTTCCAAACAAAGGATGCTTGGGAATTAATTTACAGGGTTGTTTCCAATGCTGCATTTTGAAGACATAGGTATCCCTGGAGTGCCAAACAACTAGTGCTCCAGATATAATTTGGTCTAATTTCCCACGCAAGGCTCCAAAGGGAGCTTTATCCAGGGAGTGATGTAGTCATATTTTGTGACTGATGTAGAAATCATTGTAGCTATATGAACAAGTCATGCCAAAGCTGCATAAAGGGAAAAAGGGTAACCAGTGAGATAATGAAGATAGAAAAGAAAGAAGGAAAATCCCTCAAGATTCAAAACAGTCAATTCTGTGAAGAGCCACAGGAGATGGGCAATCTCCTCAACAAGAATCTGTTTTTACTGTGGAAAAATACATAACTGGGGAACTTGGGGCATTCAGTGGAAATGTCTTTGGAGCAGTCAGTATTACAGTCAAGGAGGTTTTGTAGATCCTGAAGCATATGAAGGTAGACAAATCTCCCAGGTCTGAGCAGATAATTCTGAGGACACTGTGGGAAGCTAGAGAGGAAATTTCAGGTGCCCTGGCTGAAATTTAGGAATTCTCATTAAATACAGGAGAGGTGTCAGAAGACTCGAGAGTAGTAAATGTTATGCCCCTATTCAAGAAGGGCTTCATGGAAAAGCTTGGGAACTACAGGCCAGTGAGCCTAACATCTATGGTTGGAAAGGTACTTGAGCGTATTCTGAGGGATAAAATATACATGCATTTAGATGGACAAGGGCTGATTAGGGATATTCAGCATGGTTTTGTACATGGGAGGTCGTGTCTAATGAATCTGATTGAGTTTTTTGAAGATGTGAACAAAAAGGTTGAAGAGGACAGAGCTGTAGACATTGGATATAAATGGATTTCAGCAAGGCATTCAACAAGATTCCACTTGGTAGGCTGCTCCAGAAGGTTGGAGCGCATGGGGTCCAAGGAGAGATAGCTGATTGGATAGAAATTTGGCTTCATGGAAGGAAGTAGGTGGAGGTTGTCTTTCGGAATGGAGGCCTGTGCCTTGGGGCTTAGTACTGAGCCCATTGTTCTTTGTCCTCTGTATTCGTGATTTGGATGAGAACGTACGTACATGGCGTGATTGTATGTCGTACATGGCGTCACTGTATGACGTTGTCACTTGCGGGTGGAGCACCAAGGCAAATTCCTTGCATGTGAATACTTGGCCAATAAACGTATTCATTCATTCATTCATTCATTAGCAAGTTTGTAGATCACACTAAAGTGGGTGGTATTGTAAATAGTGAAGATAGCTGTCAAATATTGAGAGTAGTGTAGATGGGGCATGTTGGTTGGTGTGGGCAAAGGGCCTGTTTCCACGCTGTATGACTTAAATTTCCAGAATTGTGCAAAAAGATTCAGAAATGTTTATTATCATGTTTCTCCTGATGGGGAAGGGGAATTGATTTTCAAACATTTAATACTGGGGAGAAAATCTGCCCTTTTTTAATACTTTTTAGCATTCCTGATTAGAATTTTAGTGAATTGTCACCATACACTTTTCATTTATATTATTTTTACTATAATGAATGATCAAAACTCTCCTACAGTGTTTGCACAAGTACATGACTTTGATACCAGGGCAGCACGGTGGCGCAACGGTAGAGTTGCTGCCTTACAGCAAATGCAGTGCCAGAGACCCAAGTTCGATCCTGACTAGGGATGCTGTCTGTATGGAGTTTGTACGTTCTCCCTGTGATCTGCGTGGGTTTTCTCCAAGATGTTCGGTTTCCTCCCACACTCCAAAGATACACAGGTTTGTAGGTTAATTGGCTTGGTAAATGTAAAAATCGTCCCTAGTGGGTATAGAATAGTGTTAATGTGCAGGGATCGCTAGTCGGCGTGGACCCGGTGAAAGGGCCTGTTTCCGCGCTGCATCTCTAAACTAAAAAACTAAACTAAACTTAATTTATTTGAACAAAAATGTTATCATATCCAAATCGATAACTTTGCCAAAAAGAAATTGCTGGAGGCTTAACAACATCCTTCCTATAGCAGGCTGACCAAAACGTATTACTTTGCAAGCCAAAATAAAAGCAGATTAGCAAATTTAATGCAATTTGTTTCCAAGGAAACTGAGTTTTTGGAATATGACATTTAAAATCTGACAGTTTTGAAGATGTCTGAAACAGAATGAATCTATCAATTATTTTTTCATGAAACCATTGCAGGGCTCTTTGGGATTACAAATGGGCTTTTTGTATATTTAGATGGAAGGATAATTTATTCCTGAAGCAAGAAGGACAAATTGAACTAACAGGGAGGTTCCAAATAGGGAAGTAATTAATCAATAAATTTAAAGTATAGAGAGGAGGGGACACAAGAATCTGCAGATGCTGAAATCTGGAGCCAAAAATAAGCTGCTGCAGGAACTCGGTGAATTTGGTAGCATTGCTGGAGGGAAAAGGACAGTTGACATTTTGGATTGAAACCCTTCACGTAGACTGATAAGGTACAGGGGTGATGGCCAATATAAAGCTTCAAGTTTCTTGGTGTAAATGTTACCCACACATCGTTTTTCTGTCGTGGATCAAACGCATTGAAGCGACAGCCAATAAAACACACCAACATCTTCCTCAGGAGAGTGAGGAAGTTTAGTTTTTCTCCACGACTCGTACACATCTACAGATGCACTGTGGTAAGCATATTGTTGGATTGCGTCACAACTTGGTTGGGAATAGCTTTGATCAAGGCTGCAAGAAATTGCAGATTTGTGGATGTAGCCGGATCCATCACACAAACCAGACTCCCCATTAATGGTTCCATCTACACTCCATGCTGTCTCGGGAAAGCAGTCGATATAATCAGGGATGGTTCCCACTCGGGTCAGTGCTTCTTTCTGCTCCCGTCAGGCAAAAGGTATAGAAGCTTGAAAGAGCAAACAGCTTCTTTCCCTCTATTATCAGATTTCAGACGGTCCTTTCATTGGACATGGTACGGTCCCAAATTTCCAACCTACTTCAAAGGTTCAAAGGTTCAAAGGTTATTTATTGGTCACATACACCTAGGTGTAGTGAAATGCTTCTTGCCAATGCAGCACATAAAGAAAGAATACAGACATAACATTAATAAGAGATTTAAACATAAAGAACATCCCCCCACAATGGCTCCCACCATGAGGGAAGGCACAAAGTCCAGTCCCCAACCCCTGTTCACCCATAGTCGAGCCAATTGAGGCCTCCATAGTTGCCTCTACGGAGGCCCGATGTTCCTGGCCGTTCTCGCCGGGTGATGGTGCTCCGGCGTCGGGAGAATCCTCACAGCGGCTTGGGACACCTGGAACGGCCGCTTCCGTACTGGAGGCCGCGGCTTCCAAAGCCAACAAGGCCGCGCCGGTTGGAGCTCCACTACTGGCGATCTCGTCGCGAGATCCCAGGCTCCCGGTGTACAGTTCGGCGCCGCCGCCCGCAGCTGGCCGCTCCTCAGACCCGCAGCTCCGCGATGTTGTTCCCGGCAGTCTCAGCTCACCGGAGCTCCAGCTTGGCGACCCGGACAAGGCATCGCACGCTCCACGATAGCGCTCCAGCGCTGTGCCGCTGCCGAAGCCGTGGTTCTGGGCGGTCCCCGACAGGAAACGCCGCTCCAGGCCCGCTGGTAGGCCGCGAGGACGGGTCGAAACTGCAGCCCGGAGAAAAGCTGCCTCTCCGACCAGGTAGGGACCCTGAAAGGTAGTTTCCCCCTCCCCCCCCCCCCCCCCCCCCCCCCCCCCCACCCCCCACATAAAAAAGTCTAGAACTCCAGAAACAAAAACACTTTAACTAACTAAAAATGTTTTTAAAAGATGAAAAGACGGACAGCTGCTGGCTGGGCAGCCGCGCACAGGGCAGCCGCGCACAGATCAGCGCCCCATTGGCTTTTTCACTGGAACAATTACACTACAATGTTGTGGGCGGCACAGTGGGAGCAGCGGTTGAGTTGCTGCCCCACAGTGCCACAGACCCAGGTTCAATCCTGACCACAGATGCTGTCTGTATGGAAGTTGAATGTTCTCTCTGTGACGTGTGGGTTTTCTCCAGGTGCTGCGGTTCCCTCCCATATTCCAAATGCGTATAGGTTTGTAGGTTAATTGGCTTCTGTAAATTGTAAATTTTGTGTGTAGGATAATGCAGGTGTGTGGGGTGATTTCTGGTTGGCGCGGACTCGGAGGGCCAAAGGGCCTGTTTCCACACTATCTCTAAAGTCTAACGTAAAACTATATTCTGCACTCTGGAATCTTTCTCCTCACTCTACTTTTTGTAATTGTGTTTGGCTTGATTGGAGTATTATCTGACTTAATTGGATAGCATGCAAACAAAAGCTTTTTACTGTACCTCGATACATGTGATAATAATAAAACTAAACCTAAAGTGGTGCAGGGGAGGGGTGGAGCAAGAGCTGGCAAGCGATAGAGGCCAGTTCATTGGCTATATTTAAGAGGGAGTTAGATGTGGCCCTTGTAGCTAAAGGGATCAGGGGGTATGGAGAGAAGGCAGGTACGGGATACTGAGTTGGATGATCAGCCATGATCATATTGAATGGCGGTGCAGGCTCGAAGGGCCGAATGGCCTACTCCTGCACCTATTTTCTATGTATCTATGTATCTATGATAGGTGAAGAAGGGTCTTGACCAGAAACGTCACATTCCTTCTATCCAGAAGTGCTGCCTGACCTGCTGATTTACTCCAGCATTTCGTGTCTATAAGCCATAGGTGAATCCAGGTGAAGGGTTGTTGATTGAGAGGAGGGAAATCTGCAATGTTGCTTCCTTCTGTTTTTAGTTTTAGTTTTAGTTTTAGTTCTGCGCCGACCTGCGATCCCCGCACAGTAACACGATCCACCACACACTAGGGACAATTTTTACATTTACCAAGCCAATTAACCAACAAACCTGAACGTCTTTGGAGTGTGGGAGGAAACCGAAGATCTTGGAGAAAACCCACGCAGGTCACGGGGAGAACGTACAAACTCCGTCCAGCACCTGTAGTCTGGATCGAACCCGGCTGTAAGCGCTGTAAGCCAACAACTCTATCACTGCACAACAGTGCTACCCAGATGTATTCATTTAAAGTAGAGCTTGTTCCACCAATTCCATTTTTATCTATAAACATTGGATAGGACCAGCGCTATCTGTTTTTATTACATTTGAAACTTTGAAGTATTGACAAACATTCTATACAGTACATAGATGGAAATGCTGGAAGAACTCAACCATTCAAGCAGCTTCTGTGGAAAGAGAAATTGGTTCTTGTTTCAAGTTATAGAGCCTTTGTCAGAACTGAGAAGCTGGTCAAAATGACAGAAAAGATGGGGGAGTGCAATGATCTGCCAAACCTATCTCATGTCCTCTTTTTGCCCTCATGATTTCCCTCATTGCTTGCCTTGTACTTTGCAAGGAATTAGCTTGATCCTGGCATCCTCTACCTGACATATGCTTATGCCATTTTTATGACCAGAACTTCAACATCTGTTGTCATCCAGGATTCCCTTAACCTTGCCCTTCACTTGCACAGGAACGTACTGGTCCAGAACTCACTCCATCTCACTTGTAAAATCCTCCCTCTTGCCAGATATCCCTTTCCTGCAAACAGCCTCTCCCAACCAACCTTTGCAAGTTCTTTTCAATGCCATCAAAATTAGCTTTGTCCCAATTTATGGGCAAATAACTTTGCTGTTAGACATGTGCATTAATAACACAGATATGAATAGAGTTTGTAGATGATACAAACATTGGTGATGGTAATAATGACTCTGAAGTGAATATTCCTGGTTTATAGGTATTGATCAGTTAGCAAGTTGGGTGAAAGATGGAGTTGGAGGGAGAGGTTGGTGACGGAGGGGTTGTTAGATTAGAAAGCCACATCTAGAATATTCAAGTTGTAAATTATCCATCTGATAATATGCTGCAAATACATGCTGGGAATTATTTTAGACGTTTCTCAGATTTATTCTCATTCATCCATAATTTCACCAAGTGTGGGTCAGAGAGTTATATATTGACATCTTCAATCCTTATATAAAGGTGAGTAGCTATTTCTTATTTTTTCGCCCACTTATTTTCCCTTTGCCATAAAGGTTACACTCATCTTCAACCTTATAATTACAGACGAATTGGCCATTGGTTAACAGATGTCTCACCACTTCTACCCATGCTTAATGCTAGAAAGTGCACATTCACAATGAAGACCGTGCCATGGGCCATGCCCTGGAAGCCATCACTAAACCTTCGTTTCACTATAGCAGGCCAGATAATAGCAGGTAGGAAACAACTGCATTTCATTTATGTTTAATGTATTTGTTACTCGGGATAAAGCAAATAATACCAAAAATGTTCATTCTTATTTTATTATACTTTGTAAAGGAATCAGCATATGTAGGAAAGAATGAAGTATTTAACAGGAGGCATCTCATGTATTGAAAGATCGAATAATGTGTTGGAAGCCAAAATAATGCATTGGTCATGCTTGGTCACCATACTGTGAGAATAGGAAAGAGAGAAAAATGGCCAATTGAAATAGTATATTAGAAATTTCAATCAGGCAAATTTAAAGTGACATTATCCATGTAGCTTGTTTAAGAAAGAACTGCAGATGCTGGAAAAATCGAAGGTAGACAAAAATGAGTTTCTCCAGCATTTTTGTCCATTTGGTTTTAAATTCATTGGTAATTGTAACAAATGATTGCTTTGTAATGCAATGTCACTCTGTTTTACTTGTATGCGACTGGCACATGTCAATTATTAAGAATCTGTATTTTGAAATTTTGTCCAAATCCTACTGATTTTTTATTCATTAATATGAACATATGGCACTGCTTGCTGATAATGGAAGTGCTTTCAACTATGTCAAGGAAACAACAAGCAAAATGTATTTTGTTACTGGTAAATGGCCTTGATCTCACAAAAGGTCAAGAAATTGGATCAAACTATAGATATCAGTACCTTGAGCAGTATAGGAACCAGCCCTTCGGCCCAACTTGCCATACTGACTAAGTTGCTTATCTGAGCTACTCCCATTTGCCTGTGTTTCCATATCCATCTAAACTGATCCTATCCATAGCTCCATCCAAATGTCTTTCACATGTTATAATTGCCTCTACCAGTTCCCCTGGCAGCTCATTCAAAATATCCACCATCCATATGCAGGTATAGATTGATGTATATCCTATTAGATTGATTTTGTGGTCTGCTGCAGCCTGACATATAGTACATCATGATAGGAAGAATGAGCAAAATAAGAATGGGGAGTAGTTTTAAGGTCAGATATGGGCTTGAAAGTGACTGCATGCAGAAAGGTGATGCAGTACAGAAATAGTAAGCTGCTTGTCTGCGAATTCAGTTCACGCTATGGAAGTGAATTTAGAAGGGGACATTTTAAATTGACAATGCAACAAAAACATTTGGTAGGATGTTTAAATACCAATTGGTGTACCCTTGCAAAGACCCCTGAAAATGGCAGCACATGTAGATAGGGTGCTGAAGAAGGCATATGGGATGTTTGCCTTCATAAGCCAGGGAATAGGATATCAGAGAAACAGGTGTTGATACAATAGTGTAGAACATTGCTTAGGTCACAGCTAGAAGACTGGGTGTAGTTTTAGTTGCCACAATATGATTGCAATGGAGAGAGTTCAGAGGAGATGTTAACTGGAAGATTTCAGTCAAGAGGAGGGACTGGACAGGCTGGGGTTGGTTTCTTTGGAGCAGAGGACACTGTTGGGATGCCTATTAGAGATGCCCAAAATAATAATAATAATATCTTTTATTGCCATTTCACATAAGCGCAAACACATAAATTATAAGAGGCATAGTGTAGAGTCCTCATGACAGTGGTGTTCACGAACAGAGGGCATTTTAAATGCAGAGTAAGAGGTTTTCAGGAGATCTGGAGAAGGTCAGAACTGGATATTCCCTAGGACATTGAGGGAAGTTAGTGTAGAAATAGCAGGGGCTATGACAGAAATATTTCAAATATCATTAGAAACGGGAATGGTGCCGGAGGATTGCCGTACTGCGCATGTTGTTCCATTGTTTAGAAAGGATTCTAAGAGTAAACCTAGCAATTAGAGACCTGTTAGCTTGACTTCAGTGGTGGGTAGATTAATGGAAAGGATACTTAGAGATAATATATATAATCTTCTGGATAAACAGGGTCTGATTAGGAACAGTCAACATGGATTTGTGCCTGGAAGGTCATGTTTGACTAATCTTCTTGAATTTTTTGAAGAGGTTACTAGGAAAATTGATGAGGGTAAAGCGGTAGATGTTGTCTATATGGACTTCAGTAAGGCCTTTGACAATGTTCCACATGGAAGGTTGGTTAGGAAGGTTCAATTGTTGGGTATTAATGGTGGAGTAGCAAGATGAATTCAACAGTGGCTGAGATATCAGGGAGTAATGGTGGATGGCTGTTTGTCAGGTTGGAGGCCGGTGACTAGTGGGGTGCCTCAGGGATCTGTGTTGGGTCCACTGTTGTTTGCCATATACATCAATGATCTGGATGATGGTGTGGTAAATTGGATTAGTAAGTATGCAGATGATACTAAAATAGGCGGTGTTGTGGATAATGAAGTAGATTTTCAAAGTCTACAGAGAGATTTAGGCCAGTTGGAAGAGTGGGCTGAAAGATGGCAGATGGAGTTTAATGCTGATAAGTGTGAGGTACTACATCTTGGCAGGACAAATCAAAATAGACGTACATGGTAAATGGTAGCGAATTGAGGAATGCAGTTGAACAGAGGGATCTAGGAATAACTGTGCATAGTTCCCTGAAGGTGGAATCTCATGTAGATAGGATGGTAAAGAAAGCTTTTGGTGTGCTGGCCTTCATAAATCAGAGCATTGAGTATAGAAGTTGGGATGTAATGTTAAAATTGTACAAGGCATTTGTGAGGCCAATTCTGGAGTATGGTGTACAATTTTGGTTGCCAAATTATAGGAAAGATGTCAACAAAATAGAGAGAGTACAGAGGAGATTTACTAGAAAGTTGCCTGGGTTTCAGCACCTAAGTTACAGAGAAAGGTTGAACAAGATAGGTCTTTATTCTTTGGAGCGCAGAAGGTTAAGGGGGACTTGATAGAGGTCTTTAAAATTATGAGAGGGATAGACAGAGTTGACGTGGATAAGCTTTTTCCATTGAGAGTAGGGAAGGTTCAAACAAGAGGACATGATTTGAGAATTAAGGGACACAAGTTTAGGGGTAACATGAGGGGGAACTTCTTTACTCAGACAGTGGTAGCTGTGTGGAATGAACTTCCAGTGGAAGTGGTGGAGGCAGGTTCGATTTTATCATTTCAAAATAAATTGGATAGGTATATGGACGGGAAAGGAATGGAGGGTTATGGTCTGAGTGCAGGTAGATGGGACTAGGTGAGAGTAAGTGTTCGGCACGGACATGAAGGGCGGAGATGGCCTGTTTCCGTGCTGTAATTGTTATATGGTTATAACCTCATCACCCAGAGAGTGGGTGTAATCTGGAATAATTAAGTCAAGTCAAGAGTTTATTGTCATGATTGCCCAGATAGGACAATGACATTCTTGCTTGCTGCAGCACAACCGAGTATTGTAAGCATAAATACACAACAGTTCAGTGTGTCTATATAGCATAGACCATATATATACACATAAATAAACAGATAAAGTGCAATAGGCTGTGTGAAAGATACATCTTCTAGATGCGCTGGGACGCATCCTCAGTGATGTGACCTGGGGTCATTGGGTGTTTTAGGTCTCACAACATCAAACACCCTCGCCCAGGCGACCAGCCGGGGTTGGTCAGGCCCCGACTTGCGTCCCAGCAGCAACTGCCCACAGATCAGCCCTCTTAATCCAAAGCCACCTAGTGGCTTTCTCAGCGGCTTCGCATCCTGGCCGACATAGGCTGATTATAGTTCAGAGTTTGTTTGATGGTGAGTTTAATAGCCTGATGGCTGTGGGGAAGAAGCTGTTCCTGAACCTGGATGTGCCAGATTTCAGGCTCCTGTACCTCCTACCTGATGGCAGCGGAAAGAAGAGTGTGTGGCCAGGATGGTGTGGGTCCTTGTTGCCTGCCTTTTTGAGGCAGCGATTGCAATAGATCCCTTCGATGGTGGAGAGGTCAGAGCCGATGATGGACTGGGCAGTGGTCACAACTTTCTGCATTCTTTTCCGCTCCTGGACGCTCAAGTGCTGGACCAACCCACGATGTAACCAGTCAGCATGCTCTCTACTGTGCACCTGTAAAAGTTCGAGTCCTCTTTGACATACCGACTCTCCGTAATCTTCTCGGGAAGTAGAGGCACTGATGTGCTTTCTTTATAATTGCATCAGTGTGCTGGGACTAGGAAGGATCTTCGGAAATATGCACGCCCAGGAATTTGAAGTTCTTGATCCTTTCCATAAACAGGATATAAACGGGATTGTGGGTTCCTATCCTACCCCTTCCAAAGTCCACAATCAGTTCCTTGGTTTTGCTGGAGTTGAGAGCCAGGTTATTGTGCTGGCACCATTTGGTCAATCGATTGATCTCACTTCTATATTCTGACGGTCACCATCAGAAACCTAGGCTGGAATGGAACCAATGTCCTTGGGGGAGAGCTGTCAGGGAGGATTTAAACTAATGTGGCAGGGGGATGGGTACAAGAGCAGAGAGGCAGGGGGGTGTAAAATGAGGGTAGAAGCAATAGGTAGCAAGGTGAAAAGTAAAAGTGGCAGGCAGACAAAACCAGGGCAAAAATCAAAAAGGGCCACTTTTCAACATAATTGTATAAGGGGTAAGAGCGTTGTAAAAACAAGCCTGAAGGCTTTGTGACTCAATGCAAGGAGTATTCGTAATAAGGTGGATGAGTTGAACGTGCAGATAGCCATTAATGATTATAATATAGTTGGGATCACGGAGACATGGCTCCAGGGTGACCAAGGCTGGGAGCTGAACATCCAGGGATATTCAATATTCAGGAGGGATAGAGAGAAAGGAAAAGGAGGTGGGGTAGCGTTGCTGGTTAGAGAGGAGATTAACGCAATGGAAAGGAAGGACATTAGTTTGGAGGATGTGCAATCGGTATGGGTAGAGCTGCGAAACACTAAGGGGCAGAAAACGCGGGTGGGTGTTGTGTACAGGCCACCTAACAGTAGTAGTGAAGTTGGAGATGGTATCAAACAGGAAATTAGAAATGCGTGCAACAAAGGCAAAACAGTTATAATGGGTGACTTATAATAATAATAATAATAATAACTTTATTTATGAAGCACTTTAAACAACCGCAGTTGCCACAAAGTGCTGTACATGAGAACTCATGGACAAAAAGTTATTACAAACCATTAAAAACCGTAAAACGAAGGACTAAAAAACAGTAAAAATTAAAAGACATTAAAAGCACTAAGAACAGGAGCAATGTCTCAGCCAGTGTCGAAAGCCAGAGAATAAAAATGAGTTTTTAGGGAGGATTTGAAGATGGACAGTGAGGGGGCCTGTCTGATGTGCAACGGCAAGGTGTTCCAGAGTGCCGGAGCAGCAACAGAAAAGGCTCTATCCCCTCTGAGCTTCCGCTTAGACCTTGGTACCTCAAGGAGCAGCTGATCAGCTGACCTGAGGCACCGGGCAGGAGCATATAGGTGGAGCAGCTCAGGGAGGTAAGGCGGGGCGAGCCCATTCAACGATTTGAAAACAAATAAAATAATTTTAAAATGAACTCGAAAGTGCACTGGGAGCCAGTGAAGGGAGGCCAAAATTGGCGTAATGTGCTCCCTCTTTCGAGTAGACTTCAATCTACATATAGATTGGGTGAATCAAATTGGCAGGGGTGCTGAGGAAGTGGATTTCTTGGAATGTATGCGGGATAGTTATCTAAATCAACATGTAGAGGAACCAACGAGAGAGCAGGCTATTTTAGACTGGGTATTGAGTAATGAGGAAGGGTTAGTTAGCAGTCTTGTTGTACGTGCCCCCTTGGGCAAGAGTGACCATAATATGGTTGAGTTCTTCATTAGGATGGAGAGTGACAATGTTAATTCAGAAACAATGGTTCTGAACTTAAAGAAAGGTAACTTTGAGGGTATGAGACGTGAATTGGCCAAGATTGACTGGCAATTAATTCTAAAAGGGCTGACGGTGGATATGCAATGGAAGACATTTAAAGACTGCATGGATGAACTACAAAAATTGTTCATCCCAGTTTGGCAAAATAATAAATCGGGGAAGGTAGTGCATCCGTGGATAACAAGGGAAATCAGGGATAGTATCAAAGCGAAGGATGATGCGTACAAATTAGCCAGAAAAAGCAGCATACCAGAGGACTGAGAGAAATTCAGAGACCAGCAGAGGAGGACAAAGGGCTTAATTAGGAAAGGAAAAATAGATTATGAAAGAAAACTGGCAGGGAACATAAAAACTGACTGCAAACGTTTTTATAGATATGTGAAAAGAAAGAGATTAGTTAAAACAAATGAAGGTCCCTTGTAGTCAGAAACAGGTGAGTTGATCATGGGGAACAAGGATATGGCGGACTTTGGTTCCGTCTTCAGGAGTTGGAGGAATTGAGTGAAATCCAGGTTAGTCGGGAAGTGGTGTTGGGTAAATTGAATGGATTAAAGGCCGATAAATCCCCAGGGCCAGATAGGCTGAATCCCAGAGTACTTAAGGAATACTCCAGAAATAGTGGATGCATTAGTAATAATCTTTCAAAACTCTTTAGATTCTGGAGTAGTTCCTGAGGATTGGCGGGTAGCAAACGTAACCCCACTTTTTAAGAAGGGAGGGAGAGAGAAAACAGGGAATTACAGACCATTTAGTCTAACATCGGTAGTGGGGAAACTGCTAGAGTCAGTTATTAAAGATGGGTAGCAGCACATTTGGAAAGTGGTGAAATCATTGGACAAAGTCAGCATGGATTTACGAAAGGTAAATCATGTCTGACGAATCTTATAGAATTTTTCGAGGATGTAACTAGTAGCGTGGATAGGGGAGAACCAGTGGATGTGGTGTATCTAGACTTCCAGAAGGCTTTCGACAAGGTCCCACATAAGAGATTAGTATACAAACTTAAAGCACGCGGCATTGGGGGTTCAGTATTGATGTGGATAGAGGACTGACTGGCAAACAGGAAGCAAAGAGTAGGAGTAAACGGGTCCTTTTCACAATGGCGGGCAGTGACTAGTGGGGTACCGCAAGGCTCAGTGCTGGGACCCCAGCTATTTACAATATATATTAATGATCTGGATGAGGGAATTGAAGGCAATATCTCCAAGTTTGCGGATGATACTAAGCTGGGGGCAGTGTTAGCTGTGAGGAGACTGCAAGGTGACTTGGATAGGCTGGGTGAGTGGGCAAATGTTTGGCAGATGCAGTATAATGTGGATAAATGTGAGGTTTTCCATTTTGGTGGCAAAAACAGGAAAGCAGACTATTATCTAAATGGTGGCCGATTAGGAAAAGGGGAGATGCAGCGAGACCTGGGTGTCATGGTACACCAGTCATTGAAAGTAGGCATGCAGGTGCAGCAGGCAGTGAAGAAAGCGAATGGTATGTTAGCTTTCATAGCAAAAGGATTTGAGTATAGGAGCAGGGAGGTTCTACTGCAGTTGTACAGGGTCTTGGTGAGACCACACCTGGAGTATTGCGTACAGTTTTGGTCTCCAAATCTGAGGAAGGACATTATTGCCATAGAGGGAGTGCAGAGAAGGTTCACCAGACTGATTCCTGGGATGTCAGGACTGTCTTATGAAGAAAGACTGGATAGACTTGGTTTATACTCTCTAGAATTTAGGAGATTGAGAGGGGATCTTATAGAAACTTACAAAATTGTTAAGGGGTTGGACAGGCTAGATGCAGGAAGATTGTTCCCGATGTTGGGGAAGTCCAGGACAAGGGGTCACAGCTTAAGGATAAGGGGGAAATCCTTTAAAACCGAGATGAGAAAAACTTTTTTCACACAGAATGGTGAATCTCTGGAACTCTCTGCCACAGAGGGTAGTTGAGGCCAGTTCATTGGCTATATTTAAGAGGGAGTTAGATGTGGCCCTTGTGGCTAAGGGGATCAGAGGCTATGGAGAGAAGGCAGCCATGATCATATTGAATGGCGGTGCAGGCTCCAAGGGCCGAATGGCCTACTCCTGCACCTAATTTCTATGTTTCTATTTGTCTCACAACAGTGGTGTCATCGGCGAACTTGATGATGGAGTTCGCACTATGTCCAGCTACACAGTCATGAGTATAGAGTGAGTACAGCACCCTTGAGGTGCTCCCGTGCTGATTGTTATCAAGGATGACACATTTCCATCAATACAGACAGACTGTGGTCTGTGGATGAGGAAGTCGAGGATCCAATTGCAGAGGGATTCGCAGAGACCCAGATCTGAGAGTTTGGTAACCTGCTTGGAGGGGATTATGGTGTTAAATGCTGAGCTGTAGTCAATGAATAACAGCCTGACATATGAGTTCCTGTTGTCCAAGTGGTCCAGAGCGGAGTGGGGAGCCAGTGAGATCGCATCCACCGTTGATCTGTTGTGGCGATAAGCGAACTGCAGTGGGTCCAGGTTCTTGACGAGGTAGGAGTTGATTTGCTCCATGATCAACCTCTCAAAGCACTTCATCACCACAGACGTTAGTGCCACAGGTCGATAGTCATTGAGGCACGTCACCTTACTCTCTTGGGCACCGGTATTATTGATGCCCTTTTAAAGCAGGTGGGAACCTCAGACCTCAGAAGTGAGAGGTTGAAAATATCCGTAAAACCTCCAGCCAGTTGGTCCACAGAGGTTTTTAGAACACGGCCAGGTATACCATCAGGCCAGGTGCTTTCCGAGGGTTCACCCCCCCCCCCCCCCTGAAGGATCTTCTGACGTCGGCCCCTGTTATTGTGACTGAAATACCATCACAGCGAATGGGGGCTCGGGAAGGCATATCAGTGTTCTCCCTATCAAAGCGTGCGTAAAACATATTGAGCTTGTCTTACGCCTGAGAAGACGGTGGAGGCAGGTACTTGCACAACATATAAGAAGTATCTGAACAAGCACTTGAATTGCCAAGACATAATAGGCTATGAACCAACTGTTGATAAATTCGATGAATATAAAGAAGTATCTGATGGTCGGTGTGGCCATGGTGAGACAAAGGACCATTTTGGCCCTGTATGACTCTAGGCAGACAGAATGGTGAGTTTCCTCTGATTGAGCACAGTTTGCAGTCTCTTGATATTTGCAATATCTTAGGCAATAAAATAATGAATATATAAAAAGACAGGGATGGTAATATATTCCTCATGAACGTTGAAATGAAACACATTCATTGCTGTCACTGCAACACCATAATTTTTCTTAAAGATTTTTATAACAAAATAGGAACCCATTATCTTTGTCTATGGAAAACAGATTGTTTTGTCGCCTTGTCTGGCAAGCATTTCCAGTTACTCTTACTTAAATACATACACGTACTGCCTTTTAAAAGTACTTAGCATAGATAATACTTCTTGCATTGCAATATCAATAAAAATGGCAACATTTACTGACACAGTCAAGTCAAGCCTAGAAAATAAGGTAGGAATTTTGGAATGGGTAAGCAATGACTTTGAAAAGAGTTTAGAGGTTATGAAACAAAATTATAGCACAATGGATTGGAGGTTATATGAGCAGCATTCGGCCATTCGGCCCATTGAGTCTACTCTGCCATTCAATTATGTCTGATTTATCTTTCTCTCTCAACCCTCCTCCTGCCTTCTCCCTATAACCTTTGACACCTTTATTAATCAAGAACCTATGAATCTCCGCTTTAAAAATATCCAAACACTATGCCTCCACAGCAGTCTGTGGCAAGGAATTCCACAGATTCACCACGCTCTAAAGAAATTCTTCCTCATCTCCTTTCTAAAGATACATTCTTTGATTCTGATGCTGTACCCTCTGGTCCTAGACTCTTCCACTAGTGGAAACACCTTTCCACATCCACTCTATCCAAGGCATTGACTATTCAGAAAGTTTCAATGAGGTCCCCAGTCATCTAAACACCATCGAGTCCAGGCCCAGAGCAATCAAACGCTCATCATACGTTAATAGGACTTTATCACAGATTTGTATTGAATACAAACAAAATAACTAAATTAAGGTGAGATTGCTAATCTTTGATGTCGAGCACCAAAATGTGGCACTAATGAGCCATGGTAAACCTGAAATCAGTGAAAATTGGGGAAATAGTTTAGGTCAAACCCAGTGACAATGTTGGGTGTGGTTCCCATTGGTCAATCTTCTCAACCACAGTGGGTCACTATGTTTTAACACCGTCATCTAAGCATATTCATCAATAGCTGTCATTTCATCACAAGGAAAGGCATGGAGATATTATAATATTGATTTCCATTCTCAGCTTCTCAGTTAAGTAAGCTGAACTTTCTTGCATGTTGCACCAATATTTAGACACGGCCTGTAATATGTTGCCACCCAACGAGCAGCTTAAACAAGAGAGTCTGACCTTTCATTGGTATTCAATGGCATTGACGTCATTGAGTCTCTCCTCCCCATGGCTACCGTCATCATCCAGAATTGATAATAGGATCAGCCATGGTATCCCTATAAGAGCAAGTTGGGAATTACAGTAGGTGTTCAGTTACTCACCTCCTGAAAGTGTTCTTTCTCACTATCGACAAGTCATGTCTTAAGTATGATGGAGTACATCCACCCGCAAGAACAAATGCAGCTGCAGGAACATTCTAGAAGTCAAACACTATGCAAAATAAATCAGCCCTCCACTGAGACCCTAGCACTGAGCTTTCATGCCATCTATTACCAGCTTACCTTCACCAGCTGGGTGCACTGTCTACAAAATGCACTGCAACAACTCGTCAAGTTTTTGCCAGCACCTGCTAAACTGGTCATAAAGAACATGCTGAAAGCCCTCAGAAATTTAGGTAGGATCTGTGGAAAGAAAACAAGGATCTTTGACCTGAAATATTAATTCTGTTTATCTTTCCACAGGTATTACTGAGTGCTTCTAGCATTTTCGATTTTGTTTGCAGATTTCCAGTACCTCTGGGGTTTTTGATTTTTCTTCTCACCCAAAAAGCTTCCCCACCTAGAAACAAATGAGAGGGAGCTCCACTGGCAGCAAACACAAACCAAATTACACTCCATTCAGACTTGGGAAAATATCATTGTTGGGTCAAATGTTTGAACTCTTAACCGGACAGCATTGTGAAAGAAACTCCACCACAATGTAGCAGCTATTCAATAAGTCATCTCCCCGCCATTACCACTAGAAGTTAATGAACTATACACGCAGCCAAGGTTTGCAAGTCCATCGTCCTGTAAATGAACAACAAAGAAGCAACAACTTTATACTTGAAAACATGAAAATTATTCATACCATTTTCTGGATTGAAATAATTGCTAATAAAAAAAAGGATACATTTTCACGTGTCAAATCAAGACCGAACTGTGGTTTTGCTCTTTTTCTGCCCTCCCTTCCTCTAGTTTCACTTGCTTCACTCGTTGTTGGGTGTGTAATACTATGTATGGCCCTGTTGTTATTAACCAACGCTAAGTGAAAAACATGGATTAAATCTTGACAGTAAGAGCTTTATTTAGTCTGCCATTGCTGATTTGCATTTTAACTACTTGAAATCAATGGAAATAATTTGAGATATGAATCACTTGCAGGCAGAGGAGATTAGTTTAAGCCTTCGTGTTCAGCCTCGGCGTTGTAGGTCATAGGGCCTGTTCCGATGCTGTACTGTTCTATGTTCTATATGAGTAATGGAAAGACAGGTAATCTATTCACCTGTTTTTAGAATTCATAATGAATTTTCTGTATTTTAAGTTTTTATTTCCCAAATGATCTCATTAATTATTTATAATACTTTAAAGGTAAAAAGCTTTGTCTTTTGACCATTAAAGGTGATTATGTTCATGAGTATTGGCTATCCATTATACTTAACGCCTGACAGTTGGTTCAATTAAAGTTAATTTAATAGGCACAAGATGCATATATTCCTGCTGTATTTCAACTATTAATCACATCCACTTTTGTACATTTTGTCTACCATTCTAGATAAACTATGAGGACATTGTTGTCCATGTTACACATGAAATCTCTGTATCTCAAAAAATGTAATGTCATTATTAATGCTGATTATAAAATATGGTGAAATGGAAGTTTGTATTTGATGATCATTATTCATCAAGTTAAAATACCCCTTTTTGATTGCCCATATTTAACAGTTGTGTTTTGGCTCCTTATGATGTTGCTGAATGAAATACCTCAAACATATTCACTGCTAATATGGCCAGTGTTAAAATTGTGCTGTTGAGGAAAATCAAAAATCTGCATTAGTAATTAAAATCTGCAAAAATAATATAAACGGCTGTTTTCGTCACAATAACTAATGGATACGTGAGACCCCTGATATACTGCTAAATAAATATATTCAAGTCAGGGAATTGCTCGAAGGGAAATACAAATTTTAATCAGACATGCAGTTATAAATACAATAAATTATTAGTAAATCTTCTTAGCAATATTACATTATTTATTCTAGCTATAAATAACTGAAATTCTATATACTTTGACACAATGTATATATTTTTTGTTTTCTAGGCTACAATTCAATACTGCATCCCTTTCACCTATTGCGGCTTTTCACCGGTGGCATTTTTAACATTAATTACAACAAGAAGTATCAGCCTTTTAAATTCATTGTGCCACCCTCTACCAAGAAGGTAAAGAAAATTAGAACATTTGTACTTAACTGTGATGATATGTGGCAGAACTATGTACATTAACTCAAATGTTTGGAATATTGGAACCATAGGAAGTGGTACAGATGGGTACTGTAATATTACATTGCTCAGTGATGGATCATTTCAGGTCTGTTGTGCAATTCTAAATACTGAAAAGTAAAGGCCCTGTCCCACTTGGGTGTTATTTGAGCATCATTTCCACGACATCATTTACGCCGCACGACGCGACATCATTTACGTGTCACGCGTGCGTCGCACATGGCATGCATTAAGCGCGCATGGCGCGTGGTGAGACGTGGTGGTGTAGGCAGTGACGCGCCGTCGCGCGCGGCGCCCCAGGATTTTGGGATTCACAAGATCTTCGCGCGCGAACCTGCGTGACGCACAAATGACGCCCAAGTGGGATAGGCCCTTAAGTTTACAATTTTGTTATGAAAGGGATGGGATGTCCAGTAACCCATTAGCTCATGGGTAACCCAAACACGAGTGAAATATGTCTGTCAGTGTATTTTTTTAAGTGACCACTGCATTAACGTAATATCCAGGGTCCTCAACCTATAAGCATCAATGAGAATAAAGATGCATTTCTTGCACACTGCATACATTCAAAATTACACAGTTCAGGGCTCTCACTTAACTTTTTTTCTCTGTTTCCAGCTGGGCAACCTTGGCAGCTTTTTAGGTTGCCAAATGACAGTTTAGGTGGTCATTTAAGACGGCTTGCATGACGCGTGCGATAATGTGCTCAGACGAAGTGCGTAGTTACCAGTCGGAATTATGCTCAGTGAAGCATTCACATATTATTTCTGCTTCAAATAAAGTCACAAACTAAACATATACACCAATCAAGACATGATATATACCACAATGACTTGCAGCAAAATTATAATACAGTATCTCAACTCTTTTTACACGTTGCAATAAATACAATCTCTTTTATTTATTTCCACTTCCAAACAATAATGTGGTTGGATTATTCAGCGTATGACCAACCTCGGTGAGACCAAGCGCAGGCTTGGCGATCGCTTGGCACAACACCTCCACTCAGTTCGCAATAACCAACCTGATTTCTCGGTGTCTCAGCACTTCAACTCCCCCTCCCATTCAGAATCCAACCTTTCTGTCCTGGGCCTCTTCCATGGCTAGAGGCCCACCGTAAATTGGAGGAACAGCACCTCATATATCGTGGGCCTCCTCCATGGCCAGAGTGAGGCCCACCGTAAATTGGAGGAGAAGCACCTCATATTTTGCTTGGGCAGTGGTATGAACATTGACTTTTCCAATTTCAGAAAGTCCCTGCTTTCTCCTCCCCTTCCCAGCTCTCCCTCATCCCACTGTCTCCGCCTCTTCCTTTCTTCTCCCCCCCCCCCCCCCCCCCCCCCCACCCTCACATCAGTCTGAAGAAGGGTCTCAACCCGAAACGTCGTCTATTTCCTTCGCTCCATAGATGCTGCCTCAAACGCTCAGTTTCTCCAGCATTTTTGTCTACCCATTCACACGTTCTGTTATCCCACTTTCCTCACCCACTCCCTACACAATAGGGGCAATTTTACAGACAAGTTAACCCACAAAGCCAATGCGTCTTTGGGATGTGGGAGGAAACCCACACGCTTGCAGGGAGAATATGCAAATTCAATACAGCAGTGACGGAAATCGCTATCAAAATATGGAGGGGACCGGGGGACGGGGGGGACACAATTTCTTGGCGGCAGCGCGCGCAAGCGCTCACTCACACACGCGCGAGGTTTCGGAGGCTTCTGTGGGCCCTGTGAACGGTAATTTCAGCTCAATGCAGCGCTAAATGCAGCTCAACTCTGCCTGCCTCGCCGGGTTAACCTACAACCCTGCCTGGACTGATGGAATACCATCCGGAACCGTGGAGCTAGTGCCACTTCTCCGTGCTGGCTGTAAGCCTGGGCCATATTTCCCTTACGTCCAGGCAGGGCTGTTTAAACCAGCATCTGCAGTTCCTTCCTACACACACGATACTATACGATAGAACTTTATTAATCCCAGTTGAGAAATTGTGTGAGTGTATATATATTATACACACACATACATATTTATTTATATAGTTATATATTCATATATAAATATACACTGTTTTGTTTTCTCGTTTATAACATTGTTTACAGAGTACTATGTTTACATATTCTGTTGTGCTGCTGCAAGTAAGGATTTCATTGTTATAGCTGGGACGTGAGAGAATAAAACACTCTTGACTTACGTCGCTAATGTGTGGGATAGAGCTAGTGCACGGGTGATCCCAGGTCGGCGTGGACTCGGTGGGCCGAAGGGCCTGTTTCCACGCTGTATCTTTAAATTAAACTAAAAACACTAAAACTAGAGGGAGTCTAAAGAAGGATCTCTACCCGAAACGCCACCATATTACTTCTATCCAGAGATGCTGGCTATTCCATGGAGTTCCCCAGCACAATTAAAACATGGAATAATCTTCACCCTACCATACTTACCCAACCAGACAACTAAATTTAAGGCAGCTCTTTTTTCCCCAAGAACCCTTTTTTGCTTAAGTCCAAGTGTCAAGAGTCAATAGAGTTTTATTGTCATGTGTCCCAGATAGGACAATGCAATTCTTGCTTGCTGCAGCACAACAGAATATGTAAACATAATACACAACTGGAGATAAAAGTTCAGTGTGTTTATATACCATAGGTCATATATATATACACAATAAACAAACAGATAAAGTGCAATAGGCTGTTATTGTTCAGAGTTTGGTGGTGGACCCTCCACCACCTCCAGTTTAAATTCCATTTGGAATATTTTTGGAGGACCAGGAAACCAAGAAGCAAGAGTTACTCCAGGGAATTACTTCAGCTCCAGGGAGTGATTCTGTGTTGGTCTTCAGCGGTCACGGCGAGGCAGCGATCGGACAGCAATGGCGGCCGGATCTCCCACAATGCAAAGGGAGGGAGAAAGTGCCCGGCGCCGACCAGTTGCCGTGGCAGTGCGCATGTGCAGGGCGGCCGATGATGTGCTGGCCGTGGTTGTGTGCATGTGCAGGGGGAAGATGTGCAGGCCGTGGCAGTGCGCATGTGCAGGGCGGCCGGCCGTGCCGGCGGGTGAGGAGTAGCCGGAGAGCGGAGACCCGGCGGAAACGGAGAGTGATAGAGAGGGGGGCCCACTCAGAGTTGAATGGCAGGTGTCCTGGGTGCTTGCCAAGCCGGGTAAAATGACATGACTTTTAGGTTGCCCGGCGCGACTTTAGGTGGCCATCGGCACCCGGGCAACAGTTAATTTCGAGCCCTGCAGTTGCAAAGAGGGAGAGCAGAATGCACAGTCACCATCATTGTTATGCTCTGGCTTCCCTCTCCTCACTCATTCTCAATACATGCTGTCCATCAATATATGAACATAGGTTTTAAATCACTTAGAATATATAAATATTTCTCATATTTTCCTCATTGCACTGGAAGATCACAGAGCAGTCGAGAGAGATGAAGGCCGACATGAATGTTTAACAATCTATAGCAACAAGTAGAATAGTAAAGCCCTGGTCTCAGCATGCCTCTCCAGGCACGGAAATCGCTATCAAAATATGGGGGGGGACAGAATTTTTTGGCGACCGCGCGCGCGCTTTGGAGGCTCAATCCAGCGCTTTGTTCAATTCAGTTGTGTTCAAATGCCTCCTTAATGCAGGTATAAGAGCTCTCAGCCTCTTTCCTCCAGTCTTTCCATCACCTTTGGAAACTTTTATTGCTGTTTATCACATTCCAGCCACAACCACTGCACCAGTCGCTCCAACCGCTCCTGGGCCTCCGTGGAACAAAGCCCCGCGCTCTGTTTTTAAACTTACCGCCCGGACGCTGCACCAGCCGCTCCTGGGCCAGTCGAAGTAAAGGCCCCAACCTCAAACATTACATGTCAATTCCCTCCACAGATGCTGCCTGCCCTGCTGATTTCTTCCAGCGCTTTGTATTTTGTTCCGGGGTTCAGCATCTGCAGTTCCTTTTTGCACTCCCTGCACTCCCCCCTTAATTAAGGTAAGGGGGGAGTATGAGTGCCAGGGCAGTTTATTGTTCTGGATGTCAGATGTGGGAAGTCATGGAGTCTGATAGCCTTCCAGACGTCCACATCTGCGCCAGGTGCGTCGAGATGGGGCTCCTAAGGGACCGTATTAGGAACCTGGAGCAGCAGCTCGATGACCTCTGTCTGGTCAGGGAGAGGAGTTATAGAGAGGTGGTCACTCCAAGACCGCGGGAGGCAGACAAGTGGGTCACGGTTAGGAGGGGCAAGGGGATGAGGCAGGGACTAGAGAGTACCCCGGTGGCTGTACACCTTGGCAATAAGTACTCCTGTTTGAGTACTGTTGGGGGGGGACAGCCTACCTGGGGGTAGCGACAGCGGCCGGGCCTCCGGCACAGAGACCGGCCCTGTTGCTCAGAAGGGTAGGGAAAGGAAGAGGAGGGCAATAGTAATAGGGGACTCTATAGTTAGGAGGTCAGATAGGCAATTCTGTGGACGCAGTCAGGAGACCCGGATGGTAGTTTGCCTCCCTGGTGCCAGGGTCTGGGATGTGTCTGAACGTGTCCAAGATATCCTGAAATGGGAGGGAGAGGAGCCAGAGGTCGTGGTACATATAGGTACCAATGACATAGGTAGAAAAAGGAGAAGAAGTCCTGAAAGGAAAATTTAGGGAGTTAGGAAGAGAGTTAAGGAGAAGGACCGCTAAAGTAACAATCTCAGGATTACTGCCTGTGCCACGCGACAGTGAGAGTAGGAATGGAGTGAGGTGGAGGATAAATGCGTGGCTGAAGGACTGGTGGGGAAGGTGTGACCTGTACAAATTTGGGGAAGGTGTGACCTGTACAAAAAGGACGGGTTGCACTTGAACCCGAGGGGAACCAATATCCTGGCGGGGAGATTTGCAAAGGCTACTGGAGAGACTTTAAACTAGAATGGTTGGGGGGAGGGACTCAAATAGAGAAAGCTAGCAGACAGTGTGTGAGGCAGGAGGCAGAGAAGGGAAGCACTCAGACCCAACATGTGGGGGAGAAAGAAGGAAAATATAATAAACAGAGAATAAGAAGTGGTGGGTTTCTTAAATGTGTATATTTTAATGCTAGGAGCATTGTAAGAAAGGTGGATGAGCTTAGAGCCTGGATTGACACCTGGAAGTATAATGTTGTGGCGATTAGTGAAACATGGTTGCAGGATGGCTGTGATTGGAAACTAAATATTCCAGGATTTCATTGCTTCAGGTGTGATAGAATTGGAGGGGCAAGAGGTAGAGGTGTTGCATTGCTTGTCAGGGAAGATATTACAGCAGTGCTTTGGCAGGATAGATTAGAGGGCTCATCTAGGGAGGCTATTTGGGTGGAACTGAGAAATGGGAAAGGTGTAGCAACACTTATAGGGGTGTATTATAGACCGCCTAGTGGGGAGCGAGAATTGGAAGAGCAAATATGTAAGGAGATTGCAGATATTAGTAGTAACCACAAGGTAGTGATTGTGGGAGATTTCAATTTTCCACACATAGACTGGGAAACACATTCTGTAAAACGGCTGGATGGTTTGGAGTTTGTAAAATGTGTGCAGGATAGTTTTTTGCAGCAATACATAGGGGTACCAACTAGAGAAGGGGCAGTGCTGGACCTCCTGTTAGGAAATGAGACAGGTCAGGTGATGGAGGTATGTGTTGGGGAGCACTTCGGGTCCAGTGATCACAATGCCATTAGTTTCAATATAATTATGGAGAAGGTCAGAACTGGACCAAGGGTTGAGATTTTTGATTGGAGAAAGGCTAACTTTGAGGAGAAGAGAAAGGATTTAAAAGGAGTGAATTGGGACATTTTGTTTTATGGGTAGGATGTAGTAGAGAAATGGAGAACATTTAAAGGTGAAATTTTAAGAGTACATAATCTTTATGTCCCTGTTCGGTTGAAAGGAAAGAGTAATAATTGGAAAGAGCCATGGTTTTCAAGGGAAATTGGACACTTGGTTCGGAAAAAGAGAGAGATCTATAATAAATATAGGCAGTATGGAGTAAATGAGGGACTTGAGTATAAAGAATGTAAAAAGAATCTTAAGAAATAAATTAGAAAAGCTAAAAGAAGATATGTGGCTGCTTTGGCAAGTAAGGTGAAAGTAAATCCAAAGGGTTTCTACAGCTATATGAATAGCAAAAGGATAACGAGGGATAGAATTGGTCCATTAGAGAGTCAGAGTGAACAGCTATGTGCAGAGCCAAAAGAGATGGGGGAGATATTGGACAATTTCTTTTCTTCGGTATTCACCAAGGAGAAGGATATTGAATTATGTGAGGTAAGGGAAATAAGTAGGGTAGCTATGGAAACTATGAAGATCAAAGAAGAGGAAGTACCGACACTTTTGAAAAATATAAAAGTGGATAAGTCTCCAGATCCTGACAGGATATTCCCTAGGACATTGAGGGAAGTTAGTGTAGAAATAGCAGGGGCTATGACAGAAATATTTCAAATGTGATTAGAGATGGGAATGGTGCCGGAGGATTGGGGAACTGTGCATGTTGTTCCATTGTTTAAAAGGGGTTCTAAGAGTAAACCTAGCAATTATAGACCTGTTAGTTTGACGTCAGTGGTGGGCAAATTAATGGAAAGAATACTTAGAGATAATATATATAATAATCTGGATAAACAGGGTCTGATTAGGAACAGTCAACATGGATTTGTGCCTGGAAGGTCATGTTTGACTAATCTTCTTGAATTTTTTGAAGAGTTTACTAGAGAAATTGATGAGGGTAAAGCGGTGGATGTTGTCTATATGGACTTCAGTAAGGCCTTTGACAAGATTCCACATGGAAGGTTGGTTAAGAAGGTTCAATTGTTGGGTATTAATAGTGGAGTAGCAAGATGGATTCAACAGTGGCTGAATGGGAGATAATAGAGAGTAATGGTGGATAACTGTTTGTCAGGTTGGAGGCCGGTGACTAGTGGGGTGCCTCAGAGATCTGTGTTGGGTCCACTGTTGTTTGCCATATACATCAATGATCTGGATGATGGTGTGGTAAATTGGATTAGTAAGTATGCAGATGATACTAAGATAGGTGGTGTTGTGGATAATGAAATTGATTTTCAAAGTCTACAGAGAGATTTAGGCCATTTGGGAGAGTGGGCTGAAAGATGGCAGATGGAGTTTAATGCTGATAAGTGTGAGGTGCTACATCTTGGTAGGACAAATAAAAATAGGACGTGTATGGTAAATGGTAGCGAATTGAGGAATGCAGTAGAACAGAGGGATCTAGGAATAACTGCGCATAGTTCCCTGAAGGTGGAATCTCATGTAGATAGGGTGGTAAAGAAAGCTTTTGGTGTGCTAGCCTTTATAAATCAGAGCATTGAGTATAGAAGTTGGGATGTAATGTTAAAATTGTACAAGGCATTGGTGAGGCCAATTCTGGAATATGGTGTACAATTTTGATCGCCAAATTAAAGGAAAGATGTCAACAAAATAGAGAGAGTACAGAGGAGATTTACTAGAATGTTGCCTGGGTTTCAGCACCTAAGTTACAGAGAAAGCTTGAACAAGATAGGTCTTTAGAAGGGTGAAGAAGGGTTTCGGCCCGAAACGTTACCTATTTCCTTCGCTCCATGGATGCTGCTGCACCCGCTGAGTTTCTCCAGCATTTTTGTGTACCTTCGATTTTCCAGCATCTGCAGTTCCTTCTTGAACATAGGTCTTTATTCTTTGGAGCGCAGAAGGTTAAGGGGGGACGATGGAGGTCTTTAAAATTATGAGAGGGATAGACAGAGTTGACGTGGATAAGCTTTATCCATTGAGAGTAGGGAAGATTCAAACAAGAGGACATGATTTGAGAATTAAGGGACACAAGTTTAGAGGTAATAGGAGGGGGAACTTCTTTACTCAGAGAGTGGTAGCTGTGTGGAATGAGCTTCCAGTGGAAGTGGTGGAGGCAAGTTCGACTTTATCATTTAAAAATAAATTGGATAGGTATATGGATGGGAAAGGAATGGAGGGTTATGGTCTGAGTGCAGGTAGATGGGACTAGGTGAGAGTAAGTGTTCGGCACGGACTAGAAGGGCCGAGATGGCCTGTTTCCGTGCTGTAATTGTTATATGGTTAAATGCAGCTCAACTCTGCCTGTCTCCCCGGGTTAACCTTCAGCCCTGCCTGGACTGATGGGACACCAGCCTGGAGTCATGGAGCTAGCGCTGCTTCTCCTCACTGGCGGTAACCCTGGGCCATATTTCCCATAAGTTCAGGCAGGGCTGTAGGTTAACCTGGCGGGACAGGCAGAGTTGAGCTGGGTTTAGCGCTGCTTCTCTGCGCTGGCTGTGGGCCTGGGGGCACAGCTCCCGTCTGACACCCGACGTCTCTGGCCACCCCCGGGCATGGGGGGGCACTCGGGTGGGGACGTGGATGGTCCAGTGGCGGTTCGGCAGCGATTGCAGCGCCAGAAACCGGGGCCGATCCTGGATGCGGATGAGGCACAGGTCTGGGTCCAGGGCTGCCGAGAGTGTTTTGGCATGTCTCCCTCCTCCAATCACCACGCTCTATCCTCAGTCCCACCCCCCCCCATTGCCTGCTGACCGACGTCTCGCTCGTCTAATCAGCGCCCTCGATCATCAGTCCCACCGCCACTGTCTCGCGGAAAGCGGAGATTTCACCTAGTTTTAAAATCCGGATTACAAAAAATGGGGGGGGGGGGGGGATCGTCCCCCACCTCTCAAAACAGGATGGAGGGCGTGTCCCTCCTGCCCCGGGAATTCCGCCCCTGCCTCTCCCAGAATTAGCTGTGGACTCTGTGTGGTATTCAACAGTCTTGAGCATTCTCATTGTTACACAAATATGTTTCTCCCATTTGGACTTTGCACACCCAAAGGAGATGATCCAGATAGGTTCAGACAAACCAGATGTGGCTATTACATGTGGTTGTTAATCAAAACATTGGTGTACCTGTGAACTAAGCAATAATGAGCAAACCATATCCATTCTAGGCAATAACGAACGTCAATATTGGTGCAACACCTTGTGCTTCCCTAATGGAGGGATTAACCTTTTTTCTGCTACAAACCTAAATTGGTTTGGTCTCAGTTGGTCTGATAAGTAGAAACCATCATCCCAGTGTAAACAGACAATATTGAGCTTGTCAGGCAGCACATGTTCTTTTCTAAAATTCTAAAATTCCGCCTGACCTACTTTGTCTTTTCCAACATCTGCAGCTTTTCGCTTTTCTTCTGGTTCTTTATCATTGTAATGAAGAAAGAAAAATAACATATTTCTACAGTTATTAAGTATACTTTATTTTTGTTTTTTTTTCTTGGTGATTGCACTTTTAAAGAAGCTCTGAATTAAAATGAACCCATTCAGTTTATTAGGTTGTGTGTTGTGATTATGTTTCGCATCCTCATCCCAATTTATTTCACTTAACCTGATCAGCAGATTCTTCTAATTTATCTCCCTTGTGAAATTATCTGGCTTCTCCACCAAAGCCATTAAAATCAATTGTCCCTTATAGTAGCAACTCCCATCTTTTAATCACTTGTGTAAATAACATTTATTTTCTTAATTCCCTACTGGTTTTATTAGTGTTAGACATAACTTCTCATAATTGTCTATTTAAAATCTTATGTGAATCTACCGTGCATTTGTATTGTTTCAATAATATGGAGACGAGAACTTTGCAGAATACCTGTGTAACCTCCCAGCATCTATGCAAGTCTTGCTTCTCTGCTCTTCTATGCTATACTCCTTGAAACTAGTCCAGAAACTCTTTACAAACTACCTTCATAGTCTTATTAAATTTTGCCTCCATGTTGATTGTATTGTGCATTTGTTCTACTAGATCTCTTTAATAGAAACATAGAAACATGGAAAATAGGTGCAGGAGTAGGCCATTCGGCCCTTCGAGCCTGCACCGCCATTCAATATGATCATGGCTGACCATCCAACTCCGTATCCTGTACCTGCCTTCTCTCCATACCCCCTGATCCCTTTAGCCACAAGGGCCACATCTAACTCCCTCTTAAATACAGCCAATGAACTGGCCTCAACTACCTTCTGTGGCAGAGAGTTCCAGAGATTCACCACTCTCTGTGTGAAAAATGTTTTTCTCATCCGGTCCTAAAGGATTTCCCCTCCATCCTCAAACTGTGACCCCTTGTCCTGGACTTCCCCAACATCGGGAACAATCTTCCTGCATCTAGCCTGTCCAACCCCTTAAGAATTTTGTAAGTTTCTATAAGATCCCCCCTCAATGTCCTAAATTCTAACGAGTACAAGCCGAGTCTATCCAGTCTTTCTTCATATGAAAGTCCTGACATCCCAGGAATCAGTCTGGTGAAACTTCTCTGTACTTCCTCTATGGCAAGAATGTCCATAAATCATCCAACTAATTTAAACGCTCATTTTGCAAGGAGCATGTGGTCCACATCCTTCCAATCTTACAAAAAATCATTCCCCATTGCATGCCCACTCTACATTTATTAATGCTTTTTTTAATTTTGCTGCAATCTTACTAATTATGAGATATGCATATGACATATAATAATAATAATAATAATAATATTAATTATTATTATTATTATTATAATAATAATAATAATCTTGTCATTGTACAAGACAACGAAATTTTGTTGGAGCAGTCCTCCAGCTGCATAGGAATATGAGTATAAAAATACGTTGAAAAAAGAACTATTAAAAAATTAGACTATAAACATATAGGAGTGTGGGCGGGTGTGTGAGAGAGAGGGGGGGGAAATCAGTGTGGGAGGGGGATAGAGTTCAGTAGTGTCACAGCTCTATGGTAGAAGCTGTTTTTTAGTCTTGTCGTGCGTGCGCTCAGTGTCCTGTATCGTCTTCCTGAGGGCAGGGGGGTGAAGAGGCAGTGTCCAGGGTGTGTGCTGTCTCTAATGATGCCCTTGACCCTCCGGATGCAGCGGGTCCGGTAGATGTCCTCCAGTCTTATACAGCCCTATGTCCTTCATTGTTTTTTCTGTACCCAGATTAATGAAAAAAAAACTTTTCATTTGTGTAGCACCTTTCATAACATGAGGCGGGAACTGTAATGAGTGAATGATCTGATAATCTATTGGTTTGGTTGGTTGAGGAATGAATATTTGCACCTCCTGTATTTTTATGAAATAGTGCCACAGGACCTTTTGCATTGATTTGAGAAGGAGGGGTGGGGGGGAGCCGTCAGATTGATTGTTCATCAAAAACACATCACCCTCACTCATGCAATTATCTCAGAACTGCTGCAGAGCACAGTAGCTTTTTTTAACCGCAATTTAGTGATCTTGTATTCGTCATATTGACTTTGACTTTAGAGTAACATTGCGAATCAATAAACTCTTTGAAGTGAATCACTTGCATGAGGCAGATCTACTTGTGACGTTATTGCCCATATTCTGGTACACAGTGTACAATTCTGGGCACTGTATCACATTCACAAAAGTAATTCTTCACACAAAAGTGAAATATGGAAATCTTTCCACCACAATTCTAACTAAATTATTAATTTTATATCAGGGACAAGAGTGATACATTTTTGGTAGCTTCATAATACCAAAAGATACATAGCCGAGGGAGGTAGATGAGTTTGGAAATGGACAAGACATTATTTCACTGAAAGAGAGAGATGGCCTGTATGGCCTGCCTTTGCTCTCGTGTTGCTACATCTTCTCTATATCAATGGACATTTTATTTAATTATGGCAGAAATTAGGTAATTCCATTGGCTAACACCATTTATCCTTTTTGCTTGCATGAGCCACTGAAAATGTTATTACATACTTGGCTAATAAAGTAATTAGTTACAATTACAATTACAAAAAGATAATCCTTCTCATTCAGAATGGAAATTTCAGAAGAATTAAACCAAGTAGAAAACCTTTTTCTTTCCTTTGTTCCATTCCAAAATATGTACCAATACTGAAGTGGTAAAAGCCATTTTGTAAGTCTACAGAATTTCATCAGGCAAGACTGTAGCACGATGAAGACAGTGAGGAAGTAAATAATTTGTTTAGCAGCAACTAAGATACATGGTTTCAAAATTAGTTTAAATTGTTTTTGAAATAAGTGCATAATTAATTATGTAGCTCTTTCTCATAGTTGGGGGTAATTCTCAGCTTTGCTGTAGTATATAATTGGTGATAAAGGTTTGGTACAGTCCATCTGAGGAAAATCAGCAAGCAGACTAATAGCTCATCCCCCACTGCTAGTTTTACCTCGCCTACTGTTTAACATTTTTCTTATTAATTTTCAATCCTCAGTTTGATTAGTATAATATAAATAACTTGTGCAGCTGAGAGAAATGTTATATTGTACATGCGATTTTATTTCATTTTGATACATGAGTGATGTTGTTGCAGTCAGAGGCTGATTGTTAAACTCCCACACAAAGTTGTCACTAGCAATAAAAGATAATGGGCAGTAAAAGATAATCAGCATTTTGTGCGATGGGTTGAGATCTAAAGATTAATGTTTCTTGATGATATAGATTTCAGATCTGTAGTTCACAATTACTAAAAAGTTAACCTGTGGATCATCTGAGTTTTAGAAACTTTTTTTAAAGGTATCCTTTGTATTTTTTGTTTCTTAAAATTATCTGTCTATTTCTCCACTCTAGCCACTTTTAATATCAAAAAAAGTATTTTAAACCATTTTTAAACCAATTGCTTCTCTGTCAGAATGTGACATTTTGTGGAATTTAAGATCAACAGTTATTGCAGCTCAGAATGTATTGTTCGCCCATTCCTGTACACATCCACATTGAACCCAGGGATGTACATACTTGAGGATCAGACATAGTGGCCTGAATACCCTTAACCCGGTCAATGTGTTGCAACTGCTTCTCCAGGGACCCATCCATTCACACATATCTTTAGCAGATGTACAGCTCTCTTTGAGGCCTTCATTCACAAGACATGTGGTTTCACAAGACACAGCAAGCGGACAGCAAGCGGACAGCAAGTAGACCCCAAGCAGTGCAAACTGAGGCCCTTGGAGATAATCTTGGTGGCCTTCTGATATTATTTGAATATAGAAAATAGAACAGTACAGCAGAATCCATGCCGAGCATTAGGGCAGGTTAAGATAATCTCCTCTGCTCGCATGTGATCCATGACCCTCTATTCCCTGCATATCCACGTGCCTATCTAAAAACCTTTCAAATCTGACTATCGTACCTGCAGCATATGGAGACATTTGGAAATGGTGGAAAGAGTTTTTTAAAATTAAATATTAAAGTTACCAGTCCCAGGCATGTCCCAGGCTCATAAATTTGATAAAATATATTTTGTATTTATAAACAAGATTTCTCAATATAAAATTGTCCTTCAGCATCCACTTGGATTTGATGCTTGACTCCATGCGTTGATATCACCTATCAATGCTGCCCATAATCTTGTATGTCTCTATCGTGTCACTCCTCAACATGCCTCTCTGCGGGGAAAATTGGTTTGCATTATAAAATGCGTGGATATATAGATGTGGAGAGGATGATTCCACTAGTGGGAGAGTCTAGGACCAGAGGCCATAACCTCAGAATAAAAGGGCGTACCTTGAGAAAAGAGGTGAGGAGAAATTTATTTAGTCAGTGGGTGATGTATCTGTGAAATTCATTGCCACAGCAGGCTGTGAGGGCCATCAATGGATATTTTTAAGGTGGAGATTGATAAATTCTTGATTAGTATGAGTGCCAGGGGTTATAGGGAGAAGGCAGGAGAATGGGATTGAGATGGAAAGATGGATCAGTCGTGAGTGAATGGCGCAGTGGAGTTGATGGGCCAAATGGCCTAATTTTGCTCCTACAACTTATGTACAGTGGTGCAGCAGTAGTGTTGCTGCCTTACAGTACCAGACACCCAGGTTCGATCCTGAATACAGGCACTGGGTACGGAGTTTGTATGTTCTCCCTGTAACTGCGTGGGTTTTCTCCGGGTACTTCGGTTTCCTCCCACATTCTATAGACAAGCAGGTTTGTAGGCTAATTGGCTTCTGTAATTTGTCCCTAGTGTGTAGAACAGAACTAGACAGGAGAATGGGGACTGAACAGCGTGGACAAGGTGGGCCAAAGGTCCCGTTTCCATGCTGTATCTGTAAAAAAATTAACTGAACTCATCTCTCCCCATAATTAAAGTCCTTTAATCCAGGTAACACTCTGGTAAATCTCTTCAGAGTTCTCTCCAACACAATCCCATCCTTGCTGTAGACTGGTGTCCAGAACGGTACACAGTATTTCAAGTGTGGCCTAACCAGTGTTTTGTACAATTGCAACATCATGTCCTGGTTGTGTGCCAGTGTGAACTGGACGTGTAGATCCCACAGAGCACCTACTGGTTATCCCCTTCTCTCTGAAGCAGAATGAGGTGCATGGTGGCAGACTGTAAAACCAAAGCTTTTACATCTTAAATGGTGAAAAAGGACCCACTCACATTTAAGGTTTAGGGTTTCAGCCATTGTGGAACAAAAGGAAATCAGATAATTTGCATTAGGTCATTGCTTACGCAGCCATAGGAATTATGTTTCCTCAGCAACTGCCTATTAAGCAGCTGATGCAATCAACTGTAACTCAAGCTCACCATCTCTTGACATACCAAGGAGCTAAATCTGAAGAGAATTACAATGGCATATCTATGGGGATAGAGGGAGAATGCAGGAAGTGGAGAACATTTGTGAAGCCCAGGGTAGCAGAGATACTGACAACTTTAAAGCAGGACCTCACAATTTTTTTTCTCCTTGTCAGATAGCAAAACTTGCTCCAGGAGGCTGAAGGCCCAGATCGATGGAGATGCTTTAAATATTTCAGAGGTTTGCGGTTAGAGCAGGATGATCACCGTTCATGAAAATATGAAGATAGAATTTGCAATTAGTACTGCAATTAGCACTGCAATTATTGTCTTCAGTTCTTGTAAATGTGTAGAGCAACTGTCAAATAAGGGAACTTGACAAAAATACATTAATGAAGTGTTCTGCCATTCAAGCAAAAACTACCCTCCTGATATGAAACTGTAGTTCCTCATACCATTTTAATCCTTCTCCTCCACGCTTGCTTTCGCATTCATTGAATTAATACCTTGCTTCAGACCTCTCAGATTACAACATGCAGTAACACCTTGTTGGATCCTACTTCCAGTTGAAACATAGAAACATGGAAACATAGAAAATAGGTGCAGGAGTAGGCCATTCGGCCTTTCGAGCCTGCACCGCCATTCAATATGATCATGGCTGATCATCCAACTCAGTATCCTGTACCTGCCTTCTCTCCATACCCCCTGATCCCTTTAGCCACAAGGGCCACATCTAATTCCCTTAAATATAGCCAATGAACTGGCCTCAACTACCTTATGTGGCAAAGAATTCCAGAGATTCACCACTCTCTGTGTGAAAAATGTTTTCCTCATCTCGGTCCTAAAAGATTTCCCCCTTATCCTTAAACTGTGACCCCTTGTTCTGGACTTCCCCAACATCGGGAACAATCTTCCTGCATCTAGCCTGTCCAACCCCTTAAGAATTTTGTAAGTTTCTATAAGATCCCCCCTCAATCTGCTAAATTCTAGCGAGTACAAGCCGAGTCTATCCAGTCTTTCTTCATATGAAAGCATAGCTTGCTACAGTATCTCATTCAGCATGCTTTCTTCCAAAGCCAGAGTAAATGGTGCTTAACTGAAGGACAATACTGTATAGACTTTATATTGATTACTATCATCTTGCTACACTATACATCATGTTCTTGACCAAAAATCATTGTGCCATTATTTGGTTGCATATCTTTCTTTTTGTTATAATTCTGAAATCGTAGTATTAAGAAAGTGAATTATAATACACCAGTACAATGAATGGCACAATTATTCAAAGGTCAGGAAATAATTAATTTACGCTGTACACAGTGAGACAGCACTGACTCATTTTGCTACTTCAACCCAATCTTTTCTGCTGCTGCTCTTTTTTTCCAAGAAAACCTTTTTCAACCTCAAGAAGAATCAGCCTAAATTTCATGACCCCTGCAGTAGGACTGATAAATGTGCATCTTGGAATAAAATCATCCTGCTTTGGCCAGGTAGATTTCCGTCTAAGGAGCAAAACTATTACAGTGACCAACAACAAAGCCACTTTTTTGATAATCCGCCAAACGACCATATTTTCACTGTTTTATGTAAGTGAGCTCACTTTTCCTGTTATAGATTGATGATGCAGAGAGACCACAGCATTAATTGTACAGGTTGAACCACCGATGTTCCAGCAACTGATGATCCGCCCACCCCTACAATCTGGACAATGGACAATAGGTGCAGGAGTAGGCCATACGGCCCTTCAAGCCAACAAAATTATGAGAGCTCAGTTGAAATTCCCTGAGCAGCCACATATGGCATTGCAAGTGGCGAGCGCTCTCTCTGGTCGTGTCCCTCCGTGGTGCTCCATGGTGCTTTAGAGACACTGGATGGGTGTCATTAGCGGGCCAGGGGTGTATTGTCATTTCATTATCAGGTGACCTCTGATGGTCTGGAAAAACGGATAATCCAGAAAGGCTGTGAAATCGAGGGTGCTGGAAAATTGGTGTTCAACTTGTACCATAACTTCATTGCTTTTGTTAGTTCAGTGCCACTTTGTTTGAAGAACAATGTTTTAAACACCCCTGCATCAAAAGTGCATAAGAGCTATTTTACATTAAGGCTGTTTATGTCAGTAAGTTCATTTGTTGCTGCTCTTTGTCAATGACCACTCACTTAAAGCAACATTGAAATCTGATGTTAACACATAGTCACAAGAAACTGATGTTATATTCAGTTTCAGTTTAGTTTATTGTCTGCTTTAATCCAGAGGCAGGGGGGGCGGGGCTATACCATGAGCAAAGACATTGTGACGTCAGCAGCGGTTTGATTTGAAAAAATTGTCAGATTGGTGATTAATTTTAATTAAAAACTCGGGAAACCAAATTTTCAGATGAGGAGATTTTTGAATTCATGAGGGAAATCTCTACCGGAATATGTAAAAATGTCTCTGTTACCGCGTCAGGTTTTGGAGGAGATATGACTGACGTGAAAACAAACAAACTAACGAAGAGAGTTTTAATAGTTACTAGACCAAGTGCAGACCCGTTGGGTCTGTTTCCCCAACGGCGTTTTGCAGGGGGGGGGGGGGAGGGGGGGCGGCGGCAGCAAACTCATATTAACCAACCCCCAAACACACAGGTGGGTGGAGGGAGGGGGGATGTGAAGAGGGGAGGGAGGGGAGAGGAGGTGGAGGAAATGGGACAGATTTGGGAGGGAAAGGAGAGCGGGGTAGGGGGTGAGAGAGGGGGATGGGGAGATAGATGTGGTGGAGGGGGAGGATGGGGAGGTAGGGAAGGAGGGAGGGAGGGGGAGAGGGGTGGGGGAGAGAGGGGAAAGAGTGGAGAGGGAGGTGGAGAGGGGTAGGGGGAGTGATGGAAGAGGGACAGAGGGGTAGGAGGAAGGGGGTGGCGTAGAGAGGGAAGGGGGGGGGGGGAGAGAGGGATGGGTGGGAGAGGGGTTTCGGAGAGGGAAACATAGAACGATTGAAATTAAGTGCAGGAGTAGGCCATTCGGCCCTTCGAGCCTGCACCACCATTCAATATGATCGTGGCTGATCATCCAACTCAGTATCCTGTACCTGCCTTCTCTCCATACCCCCTGATCCCTTTAGCCACAAGGACCACATCTAACTCCCTCTTAAATACAGCCAATGAACAGGCCTCAACTACCTTCTGTGCCAGTGAATTCCAGAGATTCACCACTCTCTGTGTTAAAAATGTTTTTCTCATCTCGGTCCTAAAAGATTTACCCCTTATCCTTAAACTGTGACCCCTTGTTCTGGACTTCCCCAACATCTGGAACAATCTTCCTGCATCTAGCCTGTCCAACCCCTTAAGAATTTTGTAAGTTTCTATAAGATACCCCCTCAATCTTTTAAATTCTAGCATGTACAAGCCGAGTCTATCCAGTCTTTCGTCATATGAAAGTCCTGACATCCCAGGAATCAGTCTGGTGAACCTTCTCTGTACTCCCTCTATGGCAACGATGTATTTGAACATTGGGCATTGTGACATCACACGATGGAACGTTCACCAGGGGCTGGGGCTGGTGCTGCTTCTATGGGTGAGAAGCCAGTTTAGTTGTGAAATATTGGGGGGGGGGGGGGTGGGTTAGGATTTGATTAAAAACGTGCACTTAAACACGACGACCAATGGCAAACCCGTTGGGTCTGATCCCCCAACGCAGCCGTTCCCTACCCGTAGCCCCCACTGGGGGGGGGGGTGGGGGGCGGGCGCCTCACACACACTAACCACCCCCACACACAGAGTTGGAAAAGTGCATAAAGACCGTTCCCTACCTGTAGCCCCCAGGGGAGATTTGGTCGTCGAAGTCGGGTCCCTGCCGTCTTAAAATATCGTATCTTGAAGTCGTCGAAGTCGGGTCCGTCTCGGCAACGCGTGGGGGGGGTGGTGGGGGGGTTAGCGGTGCGGCATCACACACACGAAGCTTCGACACACACAGAGCCTTAAAAGTGTAAATGCCCGACCTCTTTTCCGTTTTTCTCTAATTTAATTAAGATGTGCAGGTGGTGTTCTTATCGAGGTTCAGGGGTGAATGACGTAAATATTTTCACACAATATGGGAACATCTCATGTTGTCTTGAAGGCTCCTCGGCCCACATCTGACTCTCTGTACTGTCACTATGGCAACGATGTCTATGAGCACTGGGCATTGTGACATCACACGATGGAACGTTCACCATTGGCTGGGGCTCCTGCATAGGCATATGTAAATGAATCCATTCCGATTGGACGTATGTGAAGATTGGGCATTGTGACATCACACGATGGAACGTTCAGCAGGGGCTGGTGCTGGTGAAGGTTCTGTGGGTGTGAAGCCAGTTTAGTTTTGAAATATTGGGGGGGGGGGGGGGTTAGGATTTGATTAAAAACGTACACTTAAACACGTCGAAATGTAATGAGGAACGGATACTTAGAAAGAAAAGAGAAATCTCTACCAAAATGGAAAAGATGTCGGCGATTCAGCGTTCCCCCTTATCCTTAAACTTTGACCCCTTGTTCTGGTCTTCCCCAACATCCGGAACAATCTTCCTGCATCTAGCCTGTCCAACCCCTTAAGAATTTTAAACGTCTCTATAAGATACCCCCTCAATCTTCTAAAATCTAGCGATTACAAGGCGAGTCTATCCAGTCTTTCTTCATATGAAAGTTCTGACATAACAGGAATCAGCCTGGTGAACCTTCTCTGTACTCCCTCTCTATGGCAACGATGTCTTTGAGCATTGGGCATTGTGACATCACACGATGGAACGTTCACCATTGGCTTGGGCTCCTGCATAGGCATATGTAAATGGATCCATTCCGATTGGACATATGTGAAGATTGGGCATTGTGACATCACACGATGGAACGTTCAGCAGGGGCTGGGGCTGGTGAAGGTTCTGTGGGTGTGAAGCCAGTTTAGTTTTGAAATATTGGGGGGGGGGGGGGAAGGATTTGATTAAAAACGTGTACTTAAACACGACGGAATGTAATGAGGAGCGGATACTTAGAAAGAAAAGTGAAATCTCTACCGAAATGGAAAAGATGTCGGCGATTCTGCGTCCAGTTTCGGAGTTGCAGGGAATCAATGGAAGAAATGTGACAGCCGGACGGAGTTCCGTTTCGGAATTTTGGGCGAGAGTTTTATATATTAATAGATAAGAAACTAGACCAAGTGTCACATGGGAGGGCTAGTCCCCCAAAGCAATATTCCACCACTCACCCATAGCCCCCACTGCACAGGCACAGCTCGTTTCCCCCAGCACACCCTCCCCTTCCTTCCCCTCTCCTCCTCCCCTCCCCCACTCCCTCCCCCACCTCTTCTTTCCCCTACCCTCAGTCACTCCCTCCCTCCATAATCCCTCTCCCCTCCCTACCCCCCTCCTCTCCCTCTATCTCCCTACTCCTCAACTCCCCCCTATACTACTCCCCCACTAAACACAATGTTTAAATAACGTTAAACAATAATCCTCGCCCTCTAACCCTCCCGTTCCCCACTCCCTTCCTCTCCTTACAACAATGTAGCAAATGTCTCATTGCGCTGGGTAGTCCTGTCATTAGTTAACATTGTAATGGGCAGGGCGTGGAAAAGTCCTTTGAAAAGTGAATTTTGTAATGTTTAAAATGTCAATAACTTGTAAAAATACCATTAATCTGAACAAAACTTCATACAGTGCACCACAGGACAATGGTGAGTAAGGTGCGCCAAACATTGTAGCACTATCATGTACCGTTTTGGTGTAATTTCAGGATCACACTCATCACAGACAAACAAACAAACAAGATGAGAGTTTTAGTAATATATACTAGACCAAGTGGGACATGTTGGGTCCTTGTCACATGGGAGGCCTAGTCCCCCAACGCAACCCCGCTCCCCAACGTAAGATTCCACCACTCACTCATTCCCCAAACGCAACCTGTTCCCCCAATGTAATATTCCACCTCTCACCCATAGCCCACAACTGTGCAGGTCGGCGACACAACCATAGCCCCCACGGGAGGCTTGGTCCCCCAACGCAACCCGTTCCCCAACGTAAGATTCCAACACTCACCCGTTCCCCCCATGCAACCCGTTCCCCCAATGCAATATTCCACCACTCACCCGAAGCCCCCAACTGCTCATTTTTTCACCCTCCCACATTTTAAACTTTTTTTAAAATGCAATTGCACTAAGATTTAATGTGATGCAGGTGCCACCAACAAGGCCACCTTTTGTTATCCAAATCTAATCATTAAACTTTGCTGTGCTAGGTTAGGCTGGCAGATTATTTCCCTGAAGGACATTTGCTGTGAAAGACTCTGTGTTCTGGGATAGTAACATTGTAGCCGGTAGGGCATTGTGACATCATAGCTGGTAACTTTGAAGAAATCCTTCTCAAAGTGGGGTTTTGTAAACGAGGTCCTCTCGTCGGGAAGATCAAAACTCCGACGTCGAAACAGTCGAACACACTCCGCAGCTTGGATTGCCCAAAACGGCCACTTCCCTGCCGGAGATTGGCTGCAGGCTGGCGGTCGGAGCTCTTCTCCGACTATCCCCGGTAGGGGATCCCAGACTCCGGATGGCAAGTCTACTCCACGCCCGTGGCCAGAAGCTCCGCAGACCACAGCCCCCGATGCCAAAGTCACCAGGTCAGTGATCGGAGCATTCCTTTCTGGTGACCCCCGGGAAGGGTTCGCCCCCGCTCCGTGATGGAAAAATCCATGCTGCTGAAGCTCTGGGAAAGGCCGCTCCAATCCAAGCTGTTAGTCCCGCGAGGGAGGTGGAGAGGTGACATGAAAAAATCGGCTCTCCATCGAGGAAGTGACTCAAGTAGGGTTTCCCTCTTTTCCCCCCCGCCACCCCTCACACAAGACACACCGAGAGACACTAAAACAAAAATTTTGGCACACTACATAAACAACCACAGGACAATGGTGAGAAAGGTGGTGCAAATATTTTAACGTTATCGTGTACCGTTTTGGCGTAGTTCCAGGATCACATGGGATCACACAGACAGATAGACAGATAGATACAAACAAACAAACAAGATGAGAGTTTTAGTAATTTACTAGACCAAGTGGGACCAGTTGGGTCCCAGGTTCACATGGGAGGGCTGGTCCCCCAATGCAATATTCCACCTCTCCACCAATTCCACTATTGGTGGCCAGTGTGTGTGTGTGTGTGTGTGTGTGTGGGGGGGGGGGGGGGGGGTTCTGGAGTGCTAGCATGAGTGTTGTGGGTCAAGTCAAGTTAAGCACAGTGAGTGCAGGGCCAACAATCCATTTCCTGTCAAGTCAATCCATTTCAAATCAAGTCCAGTCAAGTCAAGCACAGGGCAGGCGGGATCAGCCAACAATACAATCCATTTGCTTTCATTTCAGGTGAGGACAAGCAAAGCAAAGGCAAAACAAAAGCACAGGGCAGGCCAAATAACTAATTTCATTTCCATTTCCATTTCCATTTCAAGCACAGGGCAGGCCAAACAACTCATTTCATTTCATTAAGGGCTAACAAATCATTTATTGAAATCACATGAAAGGTTAACAAATCATCATTCATTGCAAGCACATTGCTGGCTAACAAATAATTTATTGCAAGCACATTAAGGGTTAACAAATGATCATTCATTGCAAGCACATTACTGGCTAACAAATCATTTATTGCTAGCATATTAAGGGTTAACAAATCATTAATTGCAAGCACATTACATAGACATTTTTTTTTTTTTAGAAATTAGGTGCAGGAGTAGGCCATTCGGCCCTTCGAGTCTGCACCGCCATTCAATATGATCATGGCTGATCATCCAACTCAGTATCCTGTACCTGCCTTCTCTCCATACCCCCTGATCCCTTTAGCCACAAGGGCCACATCTAACTCCGTCTTAAATATAGCCAATGAACTGACATTACTGACTAACAAATCATTTATTGCAAGCACATGAAGGGTAAACCACATAAAGCACATATACACATAACCACATAACCACATAAACTACATAAAGCACATAAAGAGTAGAAGCACAGTTCTGTAGACTCACAGTTCAGTAGATTCACAGCAGAATCAGAGATGTGGCCTCTCCTAGTTATCTTCCAGAGTGACTGACTCACGTCCAGGCATCCGGGTTTTATAGTCCTGCCTCCCTGGAAGGGGCGTTACCTTCATCATGGTGATTGACAGGCAAGAGGACCAATCAGCTGATCTCAAGATTTATTAAACATTCATAACTTTTTTATGTTTCATCGATCGGAAAAATCCTCAGGGCTGCCTCAGGAGGATTGTGAGCAAGATGGCCAAAAATTATAGCGATATATGGTAGTGTTTTTTCTAAAATCAATATACAGCACAGACAGGAGGTGGTCAAGATGAAACTTTTAGTTATATATAGATACTAGAGCAACTGGGACCCGTTGGGTCCCTGTCACATGGGAGGCCTCATTCCCCCAACGCAACCTGTTCCCCAATGCAATATTCCACCACTCACCCATTCCCCCATATTCCAGCACTCGCCTATAGCCCCCAACTGCAGGGGCGTATCCTCCAACACTACCTCCCCCTTCTCTTGCTTCAAGAACTTTAAAAAATAATGCATTTGCCTCCCTCCCCCTCCTGTTCAGCTAAAATCTTGCTGGAAGGACTGAGTGTTCCTCGATTGCAACTTTGTTGCACGCTGGGCCAGCAAAGAGTTGAGCTGCTAAATTTGTCTTAAACTTGAAATTCTAAAGTTTAAAATTATGAATAACTTATGAAATATAACATCAATCTGAACGAAACTTGGCACAGACCACCACAGGACAATGTTGAGTAAGATGGTGCAAATTTAGCGCTATTCTGTATCATTTCGGTGTAATTTCAAGATCACATGAAATCAGATAGATAGATAGATAGATAGATAGATAGATAGATAGATAGATAGATAGATAGATAGATAGATAGATAGATAGATAGATAGATAGATAGATAGATAGATAGATAGATAGATAGATAGATAGATAGATAGATAGATAGATAGATAGATACAAGACGTGAATTTTAGAGATAGATAGATAGATAGATAGATAGATAGATAGATAGATAGATAGATAGATAGATAGATAGAAACAAGGCGTGAGGTAGATAGATAGATAGATAGATAGATAGATAGATAGATAGATAGATAGATAGATAGATAGATAATTAAAGGCTTTTGTATTAACAATGTAGCCTTTAGAAATTTAAAAATATAATAACTATAAAATAAACTTAAACTGAGAGATCTATTCATATTTTCTGTTACTGACATGCATCTGAATTTGATTACAGCTGATTTTTCTTCTTCGCTGCAAATAAATATATGTACAACAAAGCAGTGAGAAAAATAAGTACCATATTGTCTTTATCCTAACTCCACCAACAACTTATTCATTTAATCCTTTAATTCCGACAAACTACTGAAATACTTTTCTTCAAATGGCAACATTTACAATCTGGTGATATTTTTAAACAATATGACTATGCTCTGCGTTAATGTACGCCATCCTTGCTGTAGACCTCTTTAAAGATTTTTTTTTTTTTTTAAATTTTTAATAAAAATTTTATTAGAAGTACGGTAAATTACAATACTACACAACACATATGTCTTAATACATTTTTTGTACCGCTTCATTTTTTGAGCTTTAAGAAAAAGATAGAAGTAAAGAAAGTAAAGAAAGTGCGCAAGAGTCGTGAAGGTGCAAGAGAGTGTTGAGAAAAGAAAGCCCCTTAGAAAAGAAGTTAGAGAATGAATTAAAGAAAGAAAGAAGATCCTAGCAAAGAAGGAAAAAGAAAGGAGAAACAATCGCTCTATTATAACATTAAACTCCGCAGAAAGGGGACTACCAACCAAGCCTGTTTTTGTTATTTTGTTGTTTTTTTTGTTGTTGTTTTTTTACACCCCGTTACCAGATCCTGGCACCTTTTATTTATTTATTTATTTATTTATTTTTAATTACTATTGCACCTTATGCTTATGATAGTTCCAAAAACGTAGACCACGTCTTTTGGAAATGGTCTGCTTTGCCTGCTAAGAGGAATCTCATCTCTTCCAGATGTAGTGTTTCAAACATATTTGATATCCACATTTTTATTGTTGGTGTAGGCGCATTTTTCCAGAATTTAAGTATGAGCTTTTTTCCCATTATTAGCCCGTAATTGAGTAAATTCTTCTGAAACACGTTTAGTTCAGGGTTACCTTCCGATATTCCAAAAATAATCCATTCTGGTTTTGGTACCAGTTTTATTTTAATTAATTTTGTAAAGATGTCAAATATTTCATTCCAGAATTTTTGTATTTTTGTACAAAAAACGAAAGAATGCGCTATGGTAGCTTCTTGACACAGACATTTATCACAGATGGGTGAGACATTAAGGAAGAGTTTATTTATTTTAGTTTTTGATTAATATAGTCTATGTAATGTTTTGAATTGGATGAGAGTATGTCGTACGTTGATCGAACATTTATGCACCTGGAGTAAGTGATTATCCCAGCTCTCTTTTGAAATTTTTATAGCTAATTCTTGTTCCCAGTCTCTTCTAATTCCATCAGTTGTGGGTATTTCTATGTTTAAGATGATGTTATATAAGTACGATATTAGATTCGCTGATTCCGCCTTTGTCTTCATTGCTTCATCCAGTAAGTCTGTAGGCATATTATGATAGTCTTTTGTGTATTTTTTCAGATAATCACGAATTTGAAGATATTTAAAATATTGATTATTTTTCAAATTATATTTCAGTTGTAGTTGTTGAAATGATAGTAATTTTCCCAATTCATACAGATCTCCGAGCGTTTTGATTCCCATTCTTTCCCATTGTATAAATGATTTGTCTATAATTGATGGTTTAAACGATGGATTATTAACTATTGGTATTAAAAGAGATAGGTTTCTTAATTTTAGGTTCTGTTTTATTTGTTTCCATGTTCTAATTGTACTATGTATAATTGGATTTTTATTATAATTTTTGTTATTCAGATGTAATGGTGAGAGGAGAGTCGCTCCTATATTATACAGAGAGCAGTCCTCTCTTTCCATTACAATCCAGTCCACCTGCTGGGCAGAATTGTCCAGCAGGTGAATCATATTTTTAATATTTACTGCCCAATTATAATACATAAAGTTGGGGAGCGCTAGACCACCCAACTCTTTTCGTTTATTAAGGTGTGCTCTTTGTATTCTATGGGATTTATAATCCCATGTAAAATTTGTAATGTCTGAGTCCAATTTTTTGAAAAACTTTTTTGGGAGATATATAGGTATTGATTGAAATAGGTATAGGATTTGTGGTAGAAAGATCATTTTTATAGCGTTTATTCTGCCTATTAGGGACATCGGAAGTGTTTTCCAGAATTTAATCAAATTATTTAGTTTCTTAAGTAAGGGATTATAATTGGCTTTAAACATATCATGGTAGTTTCTAGTAATTTCAATTCCCAAATATTTGAATTTTTCTGTGGCTATTTTAAAGGGGAATTTCCGGAGGTGTGTTGAGTCTTTTGGTTTTATCGACATAATTTCACTTTTGTTCCAGTTTATTCTATATCCTGAGAAGGATCCAAAGTCCTCAATTAAATTTAATATGTTTGGTATACTAATTTGTGGTTTTGTGATGTACAATAGTACATCATCGGCGTATAAAGATATTATGTTATTTGAGTGTTTTGTATTATAACCATAAATATCCGGGTGTGTTCTTATTTATTCAGCAAGGGGTTCAATTATCAAAGCAACTAACAGCGGTGATAATGAACATCCTTGTCTATTACCCCTTGATCATTCAAATTTCGTGGATAGTATATTATTAGTTAGTATTCTAGCCGTGGGTTTGTTATATAATAATTTTATCCATGCGATGAAGTTCTCTCCCATTTGGAATTTTTGCAATACTTTAATCATATAATCCCATACTACTTGATCAAACGCTTTTTCTGCGTCCAGTGAAATGATAGATAACTCTTGGTCATGAGATTTATGTGAATGCATTATGTTAAGCAAGCGTCTCAAATTATTGAATGAGTGTCTCTTAGGTATAAATCCTGTTTGATCCTCATTTATTAATCTACTAACATACCTGCTTAGTCTTCTGGCTAGTGTTTTCGCTATTATTTTTTGATTCGTATTTAACAGAGCAATAGCTCTATATGATCCTGGTTCTTCTATATTTTTATCTTTTTTAAGTATTAATGTGATCGTTGATTCTGCTAATGTTTCAGGTAATCTTTGCTCTTTAAAAGCATATGTATACATTTTCTGTAGGCGTGGAGTAACTATGTCATAACAGGATTTATAGAATTTGTTACTGAATCCTTCTGGTCCTGGTGTTTTTCCGTTCTTAAGTGTGTATATTGTGTCTTCTATCTCCTTAGACGTAATTTGTGCTCCCAGTTCCTCTTGTTCCCTCAGTTCTAATTGAGGGAGATTACAATTATCCAGAAATTCTGAGACTTTATTATTGTCTATTGACGTTTTAGATGTATATGGATTCTGGTAAAATTGAGCAAATCTTTTATTGATATCCTTGGGTAGTGTTAATAATTCCCCTCTATCTGATTTAATCTTTAGTATTGCATTCTCTTTTTCCCGTTTTTTCAATTGGCGTGCTAGAAGTTTGTGGGGTTTGTCCCCGAATTCAAAATGTTCTTGTTTAGTAATTTGAAATAGTGTTATAACTTTCTCTGACAACAATTTGTTTAGCTTGAATTTCAATAGTAGAATTTTATTATGTTTATAGTTGGATCTTTAGCATTATCTGTATCTAATTGTTTTATTTGTTCTTCTAAATGTCTTTGTTCATTCTTATTCTTTTTATTTTGAAAAGCTTGAAATGAAATAATGACTCCTCTAATAAATGCTTTGAAGGATTCCCATAATAGCGTGGGGGATATATCTGGTGTATCATTTATCTCAAAAAATAGATCCATCTGTTTTTTTAGATATATACTCCCTTGTGGGTCTTTTAAAATTTGCGAGTTAAACCTCCAGAACGATTTATTCATAAACATTCCTTCTAATTTTAAAACAAAAGTTAATGGAGAGTGGTCTGAGATCGCATTGATGTGGTATTTAGGGTTCATAGTATACGGAATTAATTTTGTATCCACTAGAAAATAGTCTATACGTGAGTATGTTTTGTGTACCGTTGAATAAAACGAATAATCCCTTCCCGTCGGGTTTGCAATCCTCCAAACGTCTGCTATATTTGTGTTTTTTATATATGTATGTAAGAGTTCACTGGTTTTAGATTTCATGTTACCTCTTTGTTTTTGCATCGATTTATCTAGATAAGGGTCTAAAACACAATTGAAGTCTCCTCCAATTATAACATTTTGATAATTAAATTCTGCAATTATATTCAAAATGTTATTAAAAAATTGAGGATTATCAAAATTGGGCGCATAAATGTTTACCAGCGTAATTGGCGTAGTATTGATGTCTCCTGTTACTATAAGGTATCTCCCTTCCTTATCTGATATAATATTCTTTGATTTAAATGGTATTCCTTTACGAATAATGATTGCAGTGTCTCTAGATTTGGAAGTGAATGAAGAGTGAAATGTTTGGCCTATCCAGTTCGCCCTCAGTCTCGTCTGATCTTGGTGTTTAAGATGCGTTTCTTGTAGAAACGAAATGTCCGTGTTGTATGATTTCAACTGAGCTAGTATCTTACCCCTTTTAATAGGTTCATTAATACCCCTTATATTCCAACTAAATAGTGTGATTCCTCCCATTTTCTTTTGATTGTCGTCATACATTTTTACCAATTTTAATGACCTTATTTATTGCGGTGCGTCCATACCTCAGGACTCTGGTTATTTGGGGGGCGTTTATATTATAGACTTCTTTGGTAGCTCCCTTCCGCGATTTTCCTTGAAAAAAAACCACATAGATGTGACCTATTGTGATAAAAAAAAAAAATAGAACAAGTAAATTTACAGTGTCTGAGTATTCGACACTGTAGTGAGTGTCCCACTCGTCTGTGGGATTCGACATACCGCTTCCGGTGTAGATGTTATGAAGTTAGCCCCGCTGCCTTTATTACCCTAAACCTAGGGGGTCGATACCATTTCCAAATTAGTTCTATTTCACCCAGTTACACTATATATATATGTTTCATTCCGACTTATCAAATCTAATCATATATTCAATTACCTATATTCCTCACTCTTTATCTATTAACTATTTATAATCGGTTTTAGCTTTGTTAATAGTGAGCTGTTCGCTGAAAGGGTTAACCAGAGTCAGGCTCCTGGAATTATGCCAGGTGCCTGAGTCTCCTCCCCTCCCCACTCAAGCTGCGAAACACATAAGATTAGTGTTGTCAGCATTATATAGCAGGCAACGCATTTTTACAATTTTTACCATTATATACCTCAAGTTAGTTTCCATTACTATTTCTATATTAGTATTGTTAGTTATTAATTATTATTAATTCTCTATATTTTGTGAAACTATGTAAGATCGTAAAGCGACACTTGTCCTTGTAATGTTTTCCCCATTCAGCTCAGCCGATCGTCACTCCCATGTTTATCAGTCTTTCCCCGTTTGAACACAAAGTGTCCTTGAGTTGAATTCCACAATGTCCAAGGGGAGATAATAATGTCTAGACACTTCTCGTGGAAAAGCTGTTGCATTTAATAATTTTTCAAGATTGGTGTTATTTCTCTTTTCTTCTAATATTCTCTTTGAGGGAATAAGCAAGTTAGTTTGTTCATAACGTCCCTTTTCCTACGCTGTGAGTTCTGCCACGATTTCTTGAGCATATTTAAGAGATGCTACCGAATTAGTAAATGTTTTTGAAACTCCCTTGTAAGTAATATGCATCCTGGCCGGATAATACACTCCGCATATGACTTCCTTGACACCGTAAAGAGCTTCTCTTGTCTGTGAGAACATTCTTCTCTTTTGCACAATCTCGTAAGGGTAGTCCCGTAGGAGTTTGATAGAATCATTTCTGTACATCATCTTCTCTCCATGTTTAATTTTTTTCATCAGCTCTTCCACTGTTGAGATATCCCGAAGTTTGATTATGATCTGTCGTGGATAGGCTTGGTCTCCTTGTGATCTTGGTTTAAATCTGGGTAGTCGATGTGCTACTTCAATTACAGGTGACATCTTTAAAGATGACATCAGTACTGCTGCAATGCAAAGTGCATCAAAATATTGTGTTGTTGAAAATGCGATGATTATTATTAACCCACATTGCAAGTTCATCCAGCTAACAGGCCTTAAAGATCAGAGTTTAGTGTTTTTTTCTCCTCCTACACACAATAGGTATTTTTCTCCCTTTTCTTGTGGCAACACAAGCTATTTCAGGCCCTCAATTTATTGTCATACGCACAAGCACCGTGAGGTACATGTACAATGAAAATCTCCCTTGCAGCTGTATCACAGACACACAGACTAAGACAATGCACTAAAACATAAATTACACATAAACATCCAGGTATCATGTCATAGGAGCATAATTAGATCATTCGGCCCATCGAATCTACTCTGCCATTCAATCGTGGCTGATCTATCTTTCCCTCTCAACCCCATTCTCCTACCTTCTCGTGACCTTTGACACCCATACTAATCAAGAGCCTGGCAATCTCCGATGCAAATATACCCAATGACTTGGCTTCCACAACCGTCTGTGGCAATGAATTTCACATATTCGCCATCCTCCCGTTAAATAAATTCCTCCTTATCTCCTTTCTAAAGGTGCTTCCTTTTATTCTGCCAGTGGGAGACAAGTATCTGTGCCTGAGGTACGAGTACAGACTTGAGACACTCACAGCAGGAAAGTCAAGTTTTTTGTACTATGCACAAGTATGGTGTGTGTATACATGTGCAATGAAAATCTTGCTTGCAGCAGCATCACAGGCATGTAGACTCAGATGAGCATATAAAATCATCAATTACACAAATTATACATAAGTTAACATAAAACATTTCAAGGCATTAGTGCAACAACACGATTAGAGAAAACGTCCATGGTAGTGCGAGTGGTTTTCCGTAGTGTTCCATTGTCGAGGTAAGATTAAGGGTCTGCAGATTGGTTCAAGAACCTGATAGTTGTAGGAAAGTAGCTGTTTCTGAGCTGGGTCGATAGTAGCAGTGAGAAGAAGGCATGGCCCAAATGCTGGGGATTCTTGATAATAGATACCGCCTTCTTGAGATAGTGTCTCATGTAGATGGTTTCAGTGGTGGCGAGGGCTGTGCCTGTGATGGACGATGATGAGTCCACCATTTCTACAGCCACTTGTGTACCTATACATTGTAATTGCAGTACCAGGCCATGATGCAACCAGTCAGGATACTTTCTACAGGGCATCTGTGGAAGTCCGTAAGAATATTCGGTGAAATGCCAAATCTCTTTAAGCTGCTACAAAAGTAGAGGCGCTGCTGCACCGTCTTCATGATTATATCTGTGTGCTGGGCTCAGAATAGGTCATGCAAGATGTTAAATGTCCAGGAATTTGAAGCTGCTCGCTCCATACAGATCCATCAATGAAAACAGGCGTATTTGTGGCCCAAATTACCCTTGATTGTGAAGCAAAAGCACATTGTGATAAACAACTCTCAGATTCTCGACAGGAATTCCAGACCTTCCTTTCAAAAATAATTACTTGACTAGTGTCACCCGGTCACAATGGGGTGCCTGGCTTACTGCACAATTGCATGTGTGCTATACAGTTTTCAATGTAACACCTGGGAAGTAATTTGATGGAGAATGCATTCCATGCAATGTTGAGCCTTCTTTTTAATGTCATTTGCAAATTCTGATAAGATGGCCAAATGATTCATTTGTCAGTTTCTTTCCAAACAGATAATTACCCTCGAAAATTATCAAATGAAAATACTAAACTAAGAATATCATATTAAATATGAGTCTGAAGAAGTGTCCTGACATGAAATGTCACGTATCCATCTCCTCCATAAATGCTGCCTTAGCCACTGAGTTCCTCCAGCACTTTGTATCTTGATCAAGGTTTTAGCATCTGCAGTTCCTTGTGTCTTCATATTAAATTATGTTGATGCATTCGGATTCTGGAATGAAATACATATTTACCCTTAGTTTTACAATCTACACTGGAACATATTTTAGAAATTAACATACCCTGTCATTTTAACGAAATAAATGATTAGACATTACTAATAAGTCTCACTGTGCAATAATGAGATCATCAGACTTCACTGAAATGTATATAATTTAATTTTGAGGGTGTTTCTGACATACATTTTATTTTGTTTCAGGTTGAACTCTATGCTGTGATTACAGGCCATGGAAGTGATGAGAATGGCTGTGGAGAGTTCTGTGTCACTTCTCATCATTTTGTAATTAATGGCATATTTAATAATTCAAGGATATTTGATAAAGCTGGTAAGGAACTTGGAAATGTTTGCAATATTCATTTTTCTTAACATATGGTCTGAAACTATACGGTTTGCAAGTAGTTAATGCATCATGTTTGAAAATTACAAGAAAGGATACAGCATCAATCTCTTTCTATTGGGTGAGGACTAGAAATTGATGTTCTGCCAGCAGAGTTAGACTTTGAAACCAGAATAATATCTGAAGCAATAAACAATCTGCTGGAGGAACTGAGTGGACTGAGCAGCATCTGTGAAGGGTGTGGGAGGTGGAGGAATGGAAACGTTTCAGGTCAAAACCTTGTATCAGTACTGAGAGCGGTGATGGTCAATATAAATAGGTGAGGAGGAGTGATGAGGTCTGAGCTAGAGGTGATTGGTGGAGAAGGATGTCAGGCAGTGCGATCCAGTTAAGTCAAGTCAAGTCAAGTTTATTTGTCACATACACATACGAGATGTGCAGTGAAGTGAAAGTGACAATGCTCGCGGACTTTGTGCAAAAAGACAAACAACCAAACAACCAAACAAACTATAAACACAATCATAACACACATAACTTAGAGTTAGATTTAAATTTAGGTTTATTATTGTAACATATACAGAGGTACAGTTAAAAAAATTGTTTTGCATGCTAGCCAGACAGATCAGATATACTATACATAAATACAATCAAATCAAACTTGAATTCAATTGATTGCGCAAAGGGGAAGGTACAGAATTCAGAATATAGTTCTCAGCATTGTAGCACACCAGTTCCATTGACAACGTCAATGTTCACAATGCGGTCAAGGTGATTGGAACAATACTTGGAGCAGCTTTGAACAGTGTTTCGAACAGCTATGGATGAATCTTCAGAAGCCTGACAACATAGGAAAGAAATTGTTCCTGAGCCATGTATCACATTCTTTCAAGCTTTCAAGCCAAATGGGAGCAGGAAGAAGCAGGAATGACTGGGATGGGGCAAGTCTTCGATTATGTTGGCTGTTTTTCTGAGGCAGTGTGAAGTGTAGATGAAGTCAATGGTGGGAAAGCTGTTTTTTGTGATGAACTGGGCTACATCTACAACTTTCTACAATTTCTTGCAGTCTGGGGCAGAGCTATTCCCAAATCAATCTGTGATGCAACCTGACAGTATGCTTTCTTTCAGTCTGAAGAAGGGTTTCGGCCCGAAACGTCGCCTATTTCCTTCACTCCATAGATGCTGCTGCACCCGCTGAGTTTCTCCTGCATTTTTGTGTACCTTCGATCTTCCAGCATCTGCAGTTCCTTCTTGAACACAACAGTATGCTTTCTTTGGTGCTTTTGAATAAGTTTGTAAGAGTCATTCGAGTCATGCCAAATTTCTTCAGTCTCCTCAGGAAATAGATGCGCTGGTGTAGCGCCTTGGCTCTTACATAGAAACATAGAAACATAGAAAATAGGTGCAGGAGTAGGCCATTCGGCCCTTCGAGCCTGCACCGCCATTCAATATGATCATGGCTGATCATCCAACTCAGTATCCTGTACCTGCCTTCTCTCCATACCCCCTGATCCCTTTAGCCACAAGGGCCACATCTAACTCCCTCTTAAATATAGCCAACGTGGCTGGTCCGCAACAGATCGTTGGTAATATTAACATCAGGAAACCTGTAGCTATCCACCATTTCCACTTTGGCACCATTGATGTTGATTGGGGCATATACTCTACCATGCTTGCTATAGTCAAAACCAGCTTCTTCATCTTGCAGACATTGAGGGGAAGGTTACTCCCCTAACACCGTTACTAAGATGTCTATCTCTTTCTTGTTGTCCATCTCCTTCCGGTACTAGGAGAGGGGTTGGTGAAGGTAGAGATAGCTGTTGCAAGGTGACAAGCAGGAATATAAAGTATACCAGGTGCTAGAGTCTGATAGGTTCATTGATTCAATAGTACGTTATTGTCACATGGTGACAAGTACGGAGAAATTATTTTTTGCATACAGTTCAGTGAAATTATAACTATACATAAGCACATCATAGATTCAGTACACATCTAAGAATAGTACACTGAGACAGAATACAAGTGGTGCTAGATTTGGCGACATTTTCAAGTCCAAGATGTCATAAGTGTAGAGTTCTTAACCTGGGCATAAATGCCCATTGTCCTGGCTGCGTTGCCGGGTCAGTCTGGCCAAGCGTAGCCGTTGTTGTGCTCCACTGCTCTGTGCCACTGCAGATCTGCATGCTCAATCTCTTGGAGCGGCGCCCTATCCAGCCGAGCCTCAGGCTGCTGCAGGGCCTCCACCGTTGAAATGCACTGCTCTGTCTCCCACAGCCGGTCCACTTACTGGCTCTTTGTTCCATGCATCTGCTGCCACCATCTTGACTCTCATCACCTCCTCTCCGGCCCAAGGGAAGAGCAGGGCGGGGCTCAGCAGCCTGCCTCTTGGAGGAGGGTTTTTCAGCTCTGCGGTGGGCGAGCCAGGCCTGCTCATAGCGGGCAGGCATGGCACCCCAGTCTGCCAAGATCTGCCACGTGACGCCATGGTTGAGTGAGGGTGATAACTGGGGGAGAGGTGAATGGCAGATGGAACCAGAAGCTGATGGGGGTGAGGGGAGTCCATGGATGCAGAAGCAGTAGGGGGACAAAAATGGGAGATGAGGGGTTGGAGAAGGGTAGGAAAAGGGACAAAAATAGGACTGGAGGAGCATTGGGAGAAGAGGGATGGGATTGCAGCAAGGGGGAGCATTACCTAAAGTTGGAAAATTTTATGTTCATGCCATTGGGTTGTTGACTATCCAAGCGGAATATGAGGTGTTATTTTTAGTTTGCATTGGGTCTCACCTTAGCAGTGGAGAAGGCTGAGGGTGGACAATTCATTGTGGGAGTGGGAAGAGGAATTGAAATGGCATGCCAGTGGGAGTTCAAGATGGCCAATGTGGAAAGAGCGCAGGTACTCTGCATCAACTGCAAAAAACGAGGTTGAAGGATGTGCATGTGAATCATTGCCTCACTTGGAAGAGCTGTTTCGGTCCATGAATGTTGGCGAGGGGGAAGCCACAAGACAAGTGTTGCATCCCTGGGGTTGCAGGGGATAGTGCCAGGGGTCAGGAAAGGGTGGGTAGCAAGTGGAAGGTCTCATCTTGAGAGCAGATGTGGCGGAGAAAGAAACTGGGAGAAATGGGTGGAATCCTTCCCAGGTTAGAAAGAGGAGTAGTCTAGGTAGCTGTGGGAGGGTTTATTGTAAATGTTAGTGGATAGTTTGTCTTCTGAGATGGAGACATACAGATATCCATCTCAGATGGGAGAAGGAATGGAAGTGTCAGATATGGTTCAGAAGAATTTGAGACCAGCTTGGATGAAAGTGGTGATGGTGATAAAATTGATGTATGCAGGACGTGTGCTGGAACCAGCACCAAAGCACTCGTCAATGTATCTGAAATTTGGAATCATTTATTTTCACAATATACTTAAGAGTTTGCACAAATCATGTTCTTTTTTGTTTGGAAACATCAGTAGTCAGTTCATGTATTATAATGGCTTCATGAAATATTAGAGATTCTGATAACATTACTTTACACTATATCATAATCATTAATTAGGCTCCAGAATCTATTATTTTATATGGGGAATTATAAACACTTATGGTGATACATTTGCAATTAATGTGATTTTTTATATGGAACATTTCAGTTACAAAAATCCCTATTTGGAAGATATAAAAAGGATCCTAAAAATAATTGGATATTTTGTATGGCAAAAAATCTTTTTGAGAGTATGATTCATGGCTGGTCATCCAACTCAGTATCCCATATCTGCCTTCTCTCCATACCCCCTGATCCCTTTAGCCACAAGGGCCACATCTAACTCCCTCTTGTCGGTGGGGGCGCTGCAAGCTGGCGCCCTGTCAGCAGCGTGTCCGTTTTTTTCCAACTTTTTTAGTTTTTTTATTATGTTTTAAAGTATGTTTTTTGTGTTTCTTTGTGTGTCTTGTGTGGGGGGTGGGTGAGGGGGAAACCGTCTCGGTCGCCTCCTCCATGGAGAGGCGACTTTTTCCAGGTCGCCTCCCCCATGGCCTAACAACGAGGATCGGGCGGCCTTTCCCTGAGACGCGCACGGGGCTTCAGCGGCGGGCGCAGCGTGGACTCTCGGCGTGGAGCGGGCGAGCCCTCGCTGGGGCTCGCTGGAGGGGAGTGCTCCGTTTCGCTGGCCCGCGGCAGCCGGCAGCCTGAAGCCGCGGTCTGCAGAGTTCCAGCTGGCGCAGCGTCTACAGCCCGGGATCCCTCGTTGGGGACTCGGGAGAAGAAGAAGCTTCCACGGCCGGCCCGCGGCCAACTTCTACCGTGGGCCCGGCATGGACTTATCATCACCCCTGGAGGGGAGCTTCGACCGCCGGCCCTGCAGTCTGCGGTGCTTCTGGCTGCGGCAGGGACTTTAAATCTTCGACCGCCGGCCTGCGGCCTACACTAACCTAAAGCCGCGGTCTCCGGTGGGGAAGAGCCGATCCTGGACTGACTCTGGACTCTGGTCCCGACCACGGGGGGAAATGGAGGAGGACTGGTCAAATTTTGTGCCTTCCACCACAGTGATGAATGCTGTGGTGGATGTTTGTGTTAAATGTTTATTGTGTATTTTGTGTTCTTTATTATTGTACCGCTGCTGACAAATTCATTTCACTTGCACTTTATGTGCAATGTGACGAATAAAACTGATTGTTGTTGTTGTTGTTGTCTTAAATATGGCCAATGAACTGGCCTCAACTACCTTCTGCGGCAGAGAATTCCACAGATTCATCACTCTCTGTGTAAAAAATGATTTTCTCATCTCGGTCCTAAAAGACTTCCCTCGTATCCTTAAACTGTGACCCCTTGTTCTGGACTTCCCCAACATCGGGAATAATCTTCCTGCATCTAGCCTGTCCAACCCCTTAAGAATTTTGTAAGTTTCTATAAGATCCCCCCTCAATCTTCTAAATTCTAGCGAGTACAAGCCAAGTCTATCCAGTCTTTCTTCATATGAAAGTCCTGCCATTCCAGGAATCAGTCTGGTGAACCTTCTCTGTACTCCCTCTATGGCAAGAATGTCTTTCCTCAGATTAGGAGACCAAAACTGTACGCAATACTCCAGGTGTGGTCTCACCAAGACCCTGTACAACTGCAGTAGAACCTCCCTGCTCTTATACTCAAATCCTTTTGCTATGAATGCTAACATACCATTCGCTTTCTTCACTGCCTGCTCCACCTGCACGCCTACTTTCAATGACTGGTGTACCATGACACCCAGGTCTCGTTACATCTCCCCTTTTCCTAATCGGCCACCATTCAGATAATAGCCTACTTTCCTGTTTTTGCATCCTCCTCACAGCTAACACTGCCCCCCAGCTTCGTGTCATCCGCAAACTTGGAGATGTTGCATTCAATTCCCTCATCCAGATCATTAATATATATTGTAAATAGCTGGGGTCCCAGCACTGAGCCTTGCGGTACCCCACTAGTCACTGCCTGCCATTCTGAAAAGGACCCGTTTACTCCTACTCTTTGCTTCCTGTCTGCCAGCCAGTTCTCTATCCACATCAATACTGAACCCCCAATACCATGTGCTTTAAGTTTGCATACTAATCTCTTATGTGGGACCTTGTCAAAAGCCTTCTGAAAGTCCAGATATAACACATCCACTGGTTCTCCCTTATCCACTCTACTAGTTACATCCTCGAAAAATTCTATAAGATTCGTCAGACATGATTTACCTTTCATAAATCCATGCTGACTTTGTCCAATGAATTCACCACTTTCCAAATGTGCTGCTATCCCATCTATCCCATCTTTACTAACTGACTCCAGCATTTTCCCCACTACCGATGTTAGACTAACTGGTCTGTAATTCCCCGTTTTCTCTCTCCCTCCCTTTTTAAAAAGTGGGGTTACATTAGCTACCCTTTAATCCTCAGGAACTACTCCAGAATCTAAAGAGTTTTGAAAAATTATCACTAATGCATCCACTATTTCTGGGGCTACTTCTTTAAGTACTCTGGGATGCAACTTATCTGGCCCTGGGGATTTATCGGCCTTTAATCCATTCAATTTACCTAACACCACTTCCCGGCTAACCTGGATTTCACTCAGATCCTCCATCTCATTTGACCCCCGGTCCCTTGCTATTTCCGGCAGGTTATTTATGTCTTCCTTAGTGAAGACAGAACCAAAGTAGTTATTCAATTGGTCTGCCATGTCCTTGTTCCCCATGATCAATTCGCCTGTTTCTGACTGCAAGGGACCTACATTTGTTTTAACTAACCTTTTTCTCTTCACATATCCATAAAAACTTTTGCAGTTAGTTTTTATGTTCCCTGCCAGTTTTCTTTCATAATCTATTTTCCCTTTCCTAATTTAGCCCTTTGTCCTCCTCTGCTGGACTCTGAATTTCTCCCAGTCCCCTGGTAGGCTGCTTTTTCTGGCTAATTTGTATGCTTCATCTTTTGTTTTGATACTATCCCTGATTTCCCTTGTTATCCATGGATGCACTACCTTCCCTGATTTATTCTTTAGCCAAACTGGGATGAACAATTCAGTATTCAGTATTTACTTTAATGTCATTTTAACTGAGTACTTACATTACTTGTAGTTCGTTCATGCACGTTTCGGGTCGAGACCTTTCTTCAGTCTGAAGAAGGGTCTCGACCCGAAACGTCACCTATTCCTTCGCTCCATAGATGCTGCCTCACCCGCTGAGTTTCTCCAGCATTTTTTATCTACCTGCCATACAACCTGAGGTTTCTCCATTTATCATATGGACCGCTCAAAATGAATGGACTGCTGTTACCAGCTAGATCAACAGCAACAATGAGTGTCGGAAAGAGATCATGAACTTTGTGTCAAGGTGTCAGGACAACAACCGTGGCCTCAGCATCACCAGGTGAAAGAATTATCTGTTGGCCTAAGGAAGCAGGAGGAGTGAACACAACCCTGTCCTCGTCAATGGTGCTGCTGTAAAGATTGTCAACAGCTTCAATTTATTGGCAACTATATCACCAGCAATCTATCCTGGTCCCTTCACACTCCTGTGGTGATTAAGAAAGCGCATAAGTGTATTTACTTTCTTCGGTGACTGAGGAGATTCAGCATATCCACATAGATTCCTTTGAATTTCTACAGAATTCAAGTTCAAGTTCAAGTTCAAGTTCAAGTTAGTTTATTGTCATGTGTCCCTGTATAGGACAATGAAATTCTAGAGCGTATTTTGACAGGATCCATTTCATATGTAACTGCTCTGCTCTTGTTCACCTGAACCTGCAGAGGGTAGTGAATACTACCCAGTCCATCGCAGGCTTGTTACATCTTTCCATCCAGTTCATCTTGACACCCTGCCATTCCCTTTTTTCTCTTCTACCTTATCGGAGAAGATGCAGGAGCTTAAAACCCGACATCCACATTTAAGAACAGCTTCTTTCTCATGGCTATCAGACTCATGAAGCAATCATCTCTTTCACACGATCTTTCCAGACATGCGGCCATGTACTATTATTATTAACTTTACCTCGTACAAACGGGGAACTGCAGATGATGGTTTACACAAAAAGACACAACGTGCTGGAGTAATTCAGTGGGTCAGGCAACATCTCTGGAGAACATGGATAGGTGACTTTCAGTTATTCTATTATTCTTGTATGCAGTCGCACTGAAACCTTTGCACACTTCTGCTCTTTTTGCATTAGTCATTGTATTTATTATGTTTATTGTTTACTGGATGATCTTCATGTGAACTAGGAATTTCATTGTACCCTTTTTTATATGGCAATAAACGAAGTAGATCTGATTTGAAAAGTTCTAGCCTTTTGTTGTTAAACTAAGACTTGTTCACTTGGCTATTGTAGCCACTGTCGAGTCTTTACGTATGGAGGTCCCTCAATTTACTGTTTGAACTAGGGTTACTAATAACAGAGATGTGTCTCATAACTGCTTATGACATTTTAAACAGCTGTTTTATTTCCTCACAAAGCAATAGTTTCTACATTCCACAATTTAAAACATTCAAAGACTTGCAACTGCATAACTACAAAGGTAAAGAATTGTAAGAATTTAATACATGCAAATATAATCAACATCAACAGTATTCTTTTTTCTTTGCTTCCGTTTTTTCCCCCCACTCTGCCTTCTACAATCAGTCTGAGGAAGAGTCCCGACCCAAAACGTCACCTATCCATTTTCTCCAGAGATACTGCCTGACCCACTGAGTTACTCCAGCATCTTGTGTCTATCGATAATATTCTGTTATGTAGAGCAAATTGTACATATAATGACTCAAGGAAAGCATGACAAAGCTTTGAATTAAAAATTCCATCCTTCAGGCACTAGGAAGTAAGTTCATATGCCATAGGAGCAGAATTAGGCCTTTCAGCCCATTGAATGTATTCCACCATTCAAACATAGTTGATCTATCTTTTCCTCTCAAACCTCTTCTCCTGCCACCTCCCCATAACCTTTGACACCCTTACTAATCTTGCCAATCTCCATTTTAAAAATAACCAAAGACTTGGCTTTCACTTTAGACTGACAATGAATTACACAGATTCACCACCCTCTGGCTAAATAAATTCTTCCTTATCTCCTTTCTAAAGGTATCATAAGGAACTGCTGATACTGGTTGGCACTGAAGATAGACACAAAATGCTGGATTAACTCGGCGGGACAGGCAGCATCTCTAGAGAGAAGGAATGGGTGATGTTTTGGGTCGAGTCCTTTCTTCAGACTGAGATTCAAGGGAGAGGGAAACTAGAGTATGGAAGGGTACAAAGAGAATGTAAGGTGTGAAATGGACAGATCAAAGCAGACGATGTACAAGGAAATGTACAAGGGAATGTGACAATGAGGCATACAAACAGTAAAATTAATGGCAGTGATACTAGTCGAAGAACTAGGGTGGGAGAGGGACGGAGAGAGAGGGAAAGCAATGGTTACATGAAGTTAGATAAAACAATATTCATATCACAGGGATGTAAGCTGCCCAAGTGAAATGTGAGGTGCTGTCCTCCAATTTGCATTTGGCCTCACACGACAGTGGAGGAGGCCCAGGTCAGAAAGGTCTGGAATCAGAGGGGGAGTTAAAGTGTTTAGTAACACTCATTCCTTCCCTCTAGAGATGCTGCCTGTCCCATTGTGTTACTCCAGCATTTTGTGTCTGTTTTCCTTTGCAAAGGTAAGTCCTTTAATTCTGAGGCTGTGCTCTCTGGTCCTAGACTCTCCCAGTCGTGGAAACATCCTCTCCACATCCACTCTATCCAGTCCTTTCATTATTCGGTAAGTTTCAATCAGACCCCCCTCATCCCTCTAAACTACAGTAACTACAAGCCCAGAGCTGTAAAACACTCATCAAACAGTAACCCAATCAACCCTGGGATTATTTTTATAAACCCACACAGGACCCTATCCAACGCCAGAGCATCCTCGGATATGTAGCACAATATTACTCACAATACTCCAAATGCAGTCTGACCAGTGCCTTAAAAAGCCTCAGCACGGTATGTGCTGGCAATAACACACAAAATCTCTTGTTCGTTCATATGGAAAAGGCACATTAGTAACTCCAAAAGTTGGCAACAGTGTTATTTCTTAAGATACTTGTACAATGAAATATCAGGATTTTATGATTTTGACTAATGATGATGAATGAGAGACAGATTATATCCATGTCACAATGTTGTAATCTGGAGAAAATCCCAGCATTCCTATGACATTGCTGCTCTTGTTCTTTGTAATTGTCAGAGTTTCTGGGAAGGTAGGTACTGTTGAGATAACGTGGATGATATGCGACGACACATCCTCTTGGTAAAACATATTTATCTCAAAAGATTCTGGAAAGGTTTTGTTTAATAATTGAAGGAGCAGTTGAGCAAGCTAAATAATTTTTAGCTGTTTGCGTCTTTTGGTTCCAAAAAATTAAGCTTCATCTCTGAGGTCGATGTCGTGCATCAACTAAACAACAAAGGGCTGTTTTACAGTGGTACAATTTTTATTGATGTTCTGGGATCTAAAAAGATTTTGAGAAAATGCAAATGTATTTTTACTTTCTCTTGCCTTTTGTTACGGAGACTTGTGTGGAGACTTAATTTGATTTCAAAATTCAATGTATTTTAAAAGGCAAAATTACATTGATGAAAAATGCAACCTGTCTTGTTCATATTAAACTTTCTGTCATGGATGTGTCATTGATGTTGGCATGATTAGTTTTGAATTAAAAAAACCTAAGTGAGATAATCTGAGTTCAATCTTCCATATTTGTACATTATAGTTTGCCTCCTTCCCATGAATGAGTAAGTTAACCTATGATGAGTGTTTGTCAGCAACTATACTCACTAGAGTTTTGAAGAATGAGGGGGGACCTCATTGAAACAAACAGAATAGTGAAAGGCTTGGATATATATGTGGAGAGGATGTCTTCACTAGTGGGAGAGGTCATAGGATTAGAGGTCATAGATCCGAATTAAAGGGTGTTCTGTTCGGAAAGAGATGAGGAGAAAGTTATTTAGTCATGGTGGTGAATCTGTTGAATTATTTGCCACAGACGGCTGTGGAGGCCATGATTTAATGGTGGAGTAGACTTGATGAACCGAATGGCCTAATTCTACTCCTTATGACCGACATTGAAAATATGTATTAGAGCTCCCCTACAGACACTCGTGATGAAATACACACCACATGTAACAAATGTCATTTATAAAGGATATTTTTCACGCAATTAACATAAACTAAACGTTAATTTTATTCTACCTAGGCACTTCTTTGGGTTGCGCTGACAGGGTTTCAGAGGGTGTGGTCCCAAATGAACATGGCACTTGGCTCTATGGCAGAAATGGCTGGTGTGATGGACAAGGTGTGGCACCATGGACAAGAGATGTCACCAAGCAGGTAAAAAATAACTGATCATTTTTCAGTCCAAGAGTATGTTCTATGTGGGACAGATTTGGGTTGGAAAAAATGAACATAATTGCAAATATTCAAAAGAAATGGTTATATTGGAATTAAATACATATTATGCCTTCATGGATTAAAATTAGTTACAGGTGATTGTTGCAGCACTTCTTCAATTGAAAGTTATTCCTGAAGTTCCTTTGCCTATTTATTTCCTGTTTATATAATGGGATGGAATTCTTTTTTGCAGTTATTAAGAAACTTGTGTGCCAGTTACAATTTTCCAGCTCATATTCAATATTGTAAGCGAAAAGATTCTGAATTTTAAGCAGAAAATAAATGATTTGTCTTCATAGAAACATAGAAAATAGGTGCAGGAGTAGGCCATTCAGCCCTTCGAGCCTGCACCGCCATTCAATATGATCATGGCTGATCATCCAACTCAGTATCCCATACCTGCCTTCTCTCCATACCCCCTGATCCCTTTAGCCACAAGGGCCACATCTAACTCCCTCTTAAATATAGCTAATGAACTGGCCCCAACTACCTTCTGTGGCAGATAATTCTAGAGATTCACCACTCTCTGTGTGAAAAATGTTTTTCTCATCTCGGTCCGAAAAGATTTCCCCCTTATCCTTAAACTGTGACCCCTTGTTCTGGACTTCCCCAACATCGGGAACAATCTTCCTGCATCTAGCCTGTCCTACCCCTTAAGAATTTTGTAAGTTTCTATAAGATCCCCCCTCAATCTTCTAAATTCTAACAAGCACAAGCCGAGTCTATCCAGTCTTTCTTCATATGAAAGTCCTGACATCCCAGGAATCAGTCTGGTGAACCTTCTCTGTACTCCCTCTATGGCAAGATTGTCTTTCCTCAGATTAGGAGACCGAAACTGTACACAATACTCCAGGTGTGGTCTCACCAAGACCCTGTACAACTGCAGTAGAATTTCCCTGCTCCTATACTCAAATCTTTTGCTATTAATGCCAACATACCATTCGCTTTCTTCACTGCCTGCTGCACCTGCATGCTTACTTTCAATGACTCGTGTACCATGACACCCAGGTCTCGTTGCATCTCCCCTTTTCCTAATCGGCCACCATTCAGATAATAGTCTACTTTCCTGTTTTTGCCACCAACGTGGATAACCTCACATTTATCCACATTATACTGCATCTGCCATGCATTTGCCCACTCACCCAGCCTACCCAAGTCACCTTGCAGCCTCCTAGCATCCTCCTCACAGCTAACACTGCCCCCCAGCTTCGTGTCATCCGCAAACTTGGAGATGTTGCATTCAATTCCCTCGTCCAAATCATTAATATATATTGTAAATAGCTGGGGTCCCAGCACTGAGCCTTGCGGTACCCCACTAGTCACTGCCTGCCATTGTGAAAAGGACCCGTTTACTCCTACTCTTTGCTTCCTGTCTGCCAGCCAGTTCTCTATCCACATCAATACTGAACCCCCAATACCATGTGCTTTAAGTTTGTATACTAATCTCTTATGTGGGACCTTGTCGAAAGCCTTCTGAAAGTCCAAATATAACACATCCACTGGTTCTCCCTTATCCACTCGACTAGTTACATCCTCGAAAAATTCTATAAGATTCGTCAGACATGATTTACCTTTCATAAATCCATGCTGACTTTGTCCAATGATTTCACCACTTTCCAAATGTGCCGCTATCCCATGTTTAATAACTGACTCTAGCAGTTTCCCCACTACCGATGTTAGACTAATTGGTCTGTAATTCCCCGTTTTCTCTCTCCCTCCCTTTTTAAAAAGTGGGGTTACATTAGCTACCCTCCAATCCTCAGGAACTACTCCAGAATCTAAAGAGTTTTGAAAAATTATCAGTAATGCATCCACTATTTCTGGGGCTACTTCCTTAAGTACTTTGGGATGCAGCCTATCATTGAGCAAAGCACATTGAGATTTAACTTGGGGATTAAAAATAGTAATAGGCTCGCGATAATAAAATTATGGACGATATCGTGATCCACATACTGGCTTCTACGATACATACAAGGAAACTACTTCACTTCGACCTTAATAAGGACAGAATTATCACTATGAATTAAGACAGAGACACAAGAGACTGCTGATGCTAGAATCTAGAATAAAAAAACAAACTGCTGGAAGAACTCAGTGGGTCAGGCAGCATCTATGGAGGGAAATAGACAGATACCATTTTGGATCGGGACTTTTCTTCAACCCAAAACATACTGTCCAATTCCCTCCACAGTAGCTCCTTGACCTGCTGAATTCATCCAGTAGTTTGTTTTTTATTCTATAAATTCAAGACATTTTACACATTTTCCCTCTAAGAAAATAGCCGTGTAGATCATGAATTTTCCTCCACTCAATCACACTCCACTTATGTTCCAGGATATGTTTTACTTTTATTGCTTGTCGATAACTCACATGTCAGAGCAGTTAAAAGGAAAATCACCAAATGATGCTAATGGAAGTATGCCATCCCCTGTAGCTACACATGCAGCAGAAGAGCAGGCCCCAAACCACTTTGGTGGTGGTGATGGATATAAATTCTTACAGCTCCATGTCTATCTAGGCTGTGCGACCAATGTTAACAACATCTCCCAATCTGGAACACATTTCTACATTGTCAAGTTTATGAAGTTTGCCTTTCAGGAGAGAAGTCAGTGCACAAATGTGAACTCACCGGGACTGCAGGCTTCATGCTGGCATAACTATCAGATACCTCCATGTTCCATTTAAGGAGCCGCATGAGGATTTCTCGGTGAATAAAAATACAAATGACTTAACTCTGTTGATGTCCAATGGAGATGTGGCCATAGGCTGATTATCGCAGTCAATGCTCAACACCTTAGGAGCAGCAGTAGGTCCTTTCATCTTGCAACAGTGTGCATTACCATCCATTTCTGAACCAGCATGATTCTACTCCAAAGCATAAACACTGGAGAAGAATGAGAGCCATGTTGCTAGCCCATACTGAATTAAACAAATCATCAATACTGAAGCAATACCTCCAGTGACTGCACTCTTCTGAAGGGCCTTTGCTGTATACTGCAGATTGTGCCCCCGGATTTGTATTTTCTTGTTTTACACTCTAGCAACTATAAATAATGCAGGGTTAGGACTTGTCTGCAACTCGGGAATGTGAAGGGAACTTGGAAGGTTAGTTCGAATGGAATCTAAGGTGAGCTAGCCAATCGGATTCAAAATTGGCGAGGAGAAACATAGAAAAATTGAGAAACATATAGGTGCAGGAGTAGGCCATTCGCCCCTTCCAGCCAACACCGCCATTCAATATGATCATGGCTGATCATCCAAAATCAGTATCCTGTTCCTGCTTTCTCCCCATATCCCTTAATTTTGTTAGCCCTAACAGCTATATCTACCTCTCTCTTGAATACATAGAAAGGGGCTGTGATGGATTATTTTTCATCAGGATGCTGCCGGAACTTGCGGGCTTGAGTTTTAAGGAGATGCTGGATAGGCTGATACTTTTTTTTTGGAGTATAAGAGGCTGACGAGTGACCTTATTGGAGTACACAAAATGGTGAAGGGCATGGATAAAGTGAATGCTCACGGTCTTTTTCCCATGTTTGAAGATTCTAAAACGAGTGGGACACAAAGTGCAGGAGTAACTCAACAGGTCAGGCAGACCTGAAGAAGGGTCTCGATCCAAAACGTCAGTTGTCCATGTTCTCCGGAGATGCTGATTGACCTGCACTCAGCACTTTGCATCCTTTTGTGTATTAACCAACATCGGCAGTTCCTGGTTTCTACACTAAAACTAGAGGGCATGGGCTTACGATGTGAGGGAGAGATTTAAAAGGACCTCGGGTGCAATTTTTTTCACTTAAAGTGGATCCAATTGCGACTTTCATTTGGACAGATATATGGCTAGGAAGAGTTGTGAAGTATATGTGCCAAATGTAGACAAATGGAACTAGCCTAGAATGCCAGCTTGGTCAGCATGGACATGTTGGACCAAAGGCATGTATGACACTGTTACTGATAATTTCGGTAACTGCTTCAGCACAAATACAGACGATGACAGTAAACCACAAGATTGTAGCTAAAGGAGAAATAGTGGATGTGCTATACATAGATTTGCAAGGTTATTGCAGAACATAAAATTAAATTGCACATCATATTGGTGTGAATAGAAGACTAGCTGGTTAACAGGCTGCAGAGAGTGATGGGTCTTTTTCTGGTTTGTGAGATATCAATTATGAAGGGTACAGAAGGAAGATTCAAAAAGAGAGCTTAATTGAATATGCAAATAGAATATAATGTGAAAATAGCCATTTTGATGGGAAAAATGAAAGGGAAACACATTATCTAATTGGCAGAAGAACAAAGTAGTGATGAAGACACGAGAGACTCCAGATGCTGGAATCTTCAGCAAATTATAAGGTACATCGTCAAGCAGCATCTGTGGAGGGAAATATAAATATGATGTTTGTTCAGTCCCATAAGTAATGATGTGTAGGAAGGAACTGCAAATGCTGGTTTATACCGAAGATAGATGCAAAATCCTGGAGTAACTCAGCGGGTCAGGCAGTATCTCTGGAGAAAAGGAATAAATTATGTTTTGAGTCAGATCCCTTCATAAGTCTGAATGATAGGGGGGGGGGAGAAGAGTTGGAGGCGAGAAATGGCCAGAACAAAACAGGGCCAGCAACAGATGACCTCAAGTAGGGCGGGTCCATAATGGCCCATTGTTGGCTGGGGAAGATGTGCTAGTGACAGGGATACAAGGATACGAACAGTGGAACTAATAGGATGACTAGGGTAGGGTAGTGGGGGGGGGGGGGGATTTGGGGGGAAGGAATACAGGTTAAATTAACGTTCATATGGCTGGGTTGTAAACTGCCCAAGTGGAGTATAAGGAGCTGTTCCTCCAATTTTCTCCAAGAAACTCTCTTCCTTAGAATTTATAGAATCAGTCATCAAATATTTTTAATTGAAGGCAGATAGTTTCTTGATAAGAGGGCGTGACTGGGGTTACAATCAGAACAGCCATGGTCTTACTAGATGGTGGCAAGGCCTTAAGGGCCCAATGACCAACCCCTGCTCCTATTTCATATATTAAGATGTATAAATTATCCTATCTTATATATGCCTTTGTCTAATCCTCAAAGGACTAGGTAAGAGCATAGTGTCATTTTAAATCTGCTGCACACAGCCACTGACGACTTTCTGCTTCTGTAATGGCCAGCACTCAGCTCTCCAGCTCGAGATTAAAAATCGTCAACTGCGAGTCACAAGAACACACTGATTTTTGTGATGTTGGATCAGGGTGCACAAAGGCAAGGGGCTACATAATCCAATTTCTTTATACTCACTTTGGTAATAAAAAACATGTTTTATCCAATATTTCTAGAAATATTTATCACTTGTTCCTGTCCTGAAACAATGTAATGATTTGTTAGAAAAATCCCCTTATTGTTCATTTGCCTTCCAGCAACATCGTAGAACAATTGCAATAAAATATAAATTTGACAAGTTTTCACCAAACATACAAACTTAAAAGATGTTATGTTATAGTTCCCTCAAGATTTAAAATGGTCTACTTTTATGACTCAAGTTTCCTCAGTACATATATGTCTGCAAAGTATAGATCCCATTTCGTCCTCACTCCCTTGGTCCTAGTAGGAGCACATCATTATTTCTAAAACAAAAAAATAGCACATTTCTCTGACTTCTTGTGGCTGTGAGAGAGACAGACATTTATTTATACTTTAATGGTTGTATCCCAAAGCCATGTAATTGTTTGCAATTTGTATTTCAATCAAAGTGATGGTTTCAGGATGTGTTCCTTGGAGTCTTGCGTGTTTTAGTCCATTCCCACTGGATTGTAGTACATTACAAAACTATTTTTATGTTCAACACTCACAGGCACTCAGCAAATGTTGTGCTATCTGGTAGAGATAAAGGCAACATATTAAAGAGGGGACAATAGAGTGAACAAATTCATAACAGACGCATTTTGTGAATTTTATTAGATGGAAATTGTTTCTGGATTCAGTGGCCAAATTATTAATATGTGCTCCTGAAAGCTATAGTTCATAAATTTGCTTAAAGCACTAAATATTCCTAATGTTATTCTGAGAGTACAATACACTGTATGTCAATAGCTGATGAAATCATGATGTGTTTAATGTGCCCCCGTTTGATGCAGTATGTAGTATGTGCACAAAATGTATTATCTTGGTTCCTGTGGCCAGCTGTCAGTGCTAATGTCGGTGCTTATGTCAACTAAAATCGGCTGACAATTCATCAAGAAGAGACAATTTCTGAACAGAAATGGAAGCCCTACTGGAATCAGCTTGCCGAGGGCATGCTTGGGCAATAGACAGAGCATATAGCCTTATTTTTGTTATTTGACTTGGGAGACATTGGTGGTTAAGGCAGAGAGAAAAAATGAAGTCCATCCATTGAGAACCAGAGTAACAACTGGACATATTGTGTAGCAGTTGGAGCAGCCAGAAACTGAAAAGAAAAGTAGGAATCAGGCCTCGATGGCCTGGATGCAATGCTGCGGGGAAGAACGATTTCACATCTGTGGTCATGTTCAATACATTCTGCTCCCATGTCCCATTAATTGCTCAAGGAGCAGTGCAAAGGGACATGCAGAGAGTAGCATGGAAAGTGAGGTTTCAACCTAGTAAAGCTACACCTCACCACCATAAATATAATAAACAGAAACATCTCCAATATAAAGAGCACAGCTAACAGATGTGATCAAAGCTTTGCAGTTCTGCAATATATAGTTGTACATAGTGAAAACATTCAGCACATCATGCAGAATTTTTGGAGACAGAGAGTTAACATCTTAGATTGATGAACACTAACATCAAAGATCTCTGGTAAAGCTAACGTCAAAGGGCATCAAGGAGTAAATATTCCAATGTTTAGAGTCTACCTTGCAGAGAGAAAGATGGTTGTGCTTGTCGGAAGTCAATCAGCCCAGCCTCAAGGCATCAAAGGGGGAACTGCTCAGGCCAGAATTTTAGGTTCAACCATCTTCAAGTACTTCATCAATGGGAGTCATCATCAGAAGTGAGGCTTCTCACTAATTTATGTATTTATTTTTCTGGATCTTGGCATATTGGCAAGACTAGCTATTATTACCCTGGAGAAGGCATGGCGGCCTGCCTTCATAGACTGCCACAGTCCTCTGATGAAGAGAGAAACTTGCTCTGTGCTGTTGCGTAGAGTTTCAGGCATTTAGAACCAGCAACGATGAATGAGGGTGACATATTTCCAAATTAGGATGGTGTGCAATTCGGAGACTTGCAGTTGATAGAAATCCCTTGTGCCTGTTGCCTTTGTATTTCTTTGGTTGAGGTTGTGGGAGATGTAGAAGCAGCCTCAGCAAAAAAAATTGGATTGTAGTTAGTGAGTTAGAAATATGCAGGTGAAATATATTTTCCTATATTATGTGAATGCTTGTGAAGCATACCTTACAAACACACGATCTACAGTGGTTAATGTTGTAGAGATCGTGTTATCCATGCATTGAATACCCCTGCATTGCAGGATACAAATGTTTCCTCCACATTAACCTTATAATTTTGTATCAACTTTGAGATTTAACTGGATCTTTTCATTGTTTTAAAATCAGATTGCCCTTTAAGTGGGGGAAAAGGAATGATTTTGTTCCCTAATCCCATTCATATTATATAAATATGTAATATCTTAATCAATGTTTCTGTGGTTCTTCACAACTTTTTTTTTCACTGTTCTTTGACCATCTGCCAAGTACTAGATCAAGTATGGATCTTAGTGTCCTTTGAATGGAAATGTAACAGTTTTGAAAATCAAACTATCTATGTACACCTCACACAATATGAAGTCTGCATTTAAGAGAACGAAGGAACTTGCACTATGTTAAATCTTGTTCCAACTGCAGTACACGTATCTAAAAGCATAGAATAAATATTCTGTTATCTTCCTGCTCGGTTTAAAAGTTAATAAAGATTTTATTCAACAGCTCTTTAGGTTTGCATTGCATTATCAATTTTATTTTTATCAAAAGCTATTAGTAAAATATGCCATTGTAATATTAGAATCTCAGTGCAATTTAGAAAAAAAAATGTATCTTGTATTGGTTGATTGATAAATTGTATTTTAAAATCCCTGCTGGAATCAATTCTGTTAGTGCATATGTGCATTATGTATGGTGTTAGGGCACAGCATTGGATCTTGTTAGATGTTTATAAATTGATTAGCTACTCTGTAATAAGGAGAAATAGCTGGATATGTATTGAGGGTCAAAGTGATGTCAAGTACTTGAAAGCATTCTTGTAATGCAGGGATTTCAATTTAAGTTCCTACTACGTGCATTAGAGTAACTATCCTGTAATGGTTGCTGGCTTATGGTGTCACATGTTAGCTTTCCACAGGGAAAAGATGGAATTTAAATCACTCTTGGTAGTAGTTAAGGATACAATGAATAGAAATATAGAGAAATGAACAAAAGGATTTGGCTACATATGCTCAAGTTATGAAGACTGTTAGTATTGTTCAGATTTGAAATGATCATGGCTATTGTGAGTTAAAATTAAATCAGGAACACAGTTATTAAAATCGATGTAAAATATCTTTGTATTGTGATAGATTAAGAATAGCCTTGAATTGATTTAAACATACTAGCCATGTATTGTAATTTATTTGATGTAACAATTAATTTATTTCTGTTCTGTGATGCTTGAAATATATTGGACTGAATCTTGAGGGTAAGTGCTGATAGCTCCAGGACAACATCCAGCAGTACTGGAAATGCAAGCAATTGGTACTTGGATGTGCAGGTATCTAGATGCAGAAGTTGAAAATTTGACAGATTTCTGCAGATGAACCAGATAATTTCCTCCACTGCTGGCGTTGGCAGACAATTCAGCAGTGAAGCACAAACCTGCTGAGATTCCTTCACAATTGAAGGGAATCAGCTCATCCATTCTGCTCCAGACTAAGATTCCCATGTTCATTCATTGGAGCAGAGATTTTGCAATTATAACAATGAAAAGTAAGAAGTTAAACAATTATTGTTTTGTTTACTTTATTGTTATTAGTTCTGAATATCATGAAAATTCTAAAACCACCCGCAATTGAGATGACAAAGATTTTGACAACTTTCATGGTGCAAGCTTTTGTGGTCATGTCAAATGATTAGATTACATTGCACTAGCCCATGGCACCATGCAATGGGCCCTGATCAGTGTATTTGTAGTTTTTCTGTATGCTAACTGAGATGATTGTTATACCCGAGCTGACACCGACTCTGTAGATTGGATGGTGTCCTTTTGAGCCCAACCAAATCAACAAACCTAAACCATAACAACAACGTGCTTGGTATCTGGCAAGCAAACTGGTGAAAGAAGGCCCTCAGTGCAATCGTAACTCAAAAGACACCTGCCTACAACCCAGACGTCATGTGCGCATGAAGATCAAAGAGGCGGCTTGTCCTAGTGTTCCTTGGGACTTCATTGAGTCTCTGCACTTCATGGGAAGTTCCCACAAATAACAGCTGATAAAGCAGAATGGAAAAATATAAATTCTTGAGTGACGACATTTATGCATAGATCAGTAAGCCTGACATCCATGGAAGGTAAGTTACTGGAGAGGATTCTGAGAAATAAAATTTACATGCATTTGGAAAAACAATGGTTGATGAGGCATAGTCAGCACAGCTTTGTGCATGGGAGATCGTGGCTCATAAATTTGATTGAGTCTTTTGAAGAAGTAACCAAGAAGATCAATGAGGACAGTAGACACAGCCTCTATGGACTTCAGCAAGGCCTTTCGTAAGGTTCTGCATGGTAGGCTGTTGTGGACGGTTAGACTGCATGGCATCCAGAGAGAGCCAGCTGATTGGATACAGAGTGTTTAAGAAGGAACTGCAGATGCTGGAAAATCGAAGGTACACAAAAAAGCTGGAGAAACTCAGCGGGTGCGGCAGCATCTATGGAGCGAAGGAAATAGGCAACGTTTCGGGCCGAAACCCTTCTTCAGACTGATGGGGGGTGGGGGGGTGGGGAGAAGAACGGAAAAAGGAGGAGGAGCCCGAAGGCTGAGGGATGGGAGGAGACAACAGGAGGGCTGAGGAAGGGGAGGAGACAGCAAGGACTAACAAAATTGGGAGAATTCAATGTTCATGCCCCCAGGATGCAGACTCCCCAATATGAGGTGTTGTTCCTACAATTTCCGGTGTTGCTCGCTCTGGCCATGGAGGAGACCCAAGACAGAGAAGTCGGATACAGAGTGGGAGGGGGAGTTGAAGTGCTGAGCCACTGGGAGGTCAGGTTGGTTATTGCGGACCGAGCGGAGGTGTTCGGCGAAACGATCGCCCAGCCTCCGCTTGGTCTCACCGATATGGATCTGCTGACATCTAGAGCAGCGGATGCAATAGATGAGGTTGGAGGAGATGCAGGTAAACCTCTGTCGCACCTGGAACGACTGCTTGGGTCCTTGAATGGAGTTGAGGGGGGAGGTAAAGGGACAAGTGTTGCATTTCTTGTGATTGCAAGGGAAAGTGCCCAGGGAGGGGGTGGTACGGGAGGGAAGGGAAGAATTGACAAGGGAGTTACAGAGGGAGCGGTCTTTGCGGAAGGCAGACATGGGGGGAGATGGGAAGATGTGGCGAGTGGTGGGGTCACGTTGGAGGTGGCAAAACTGACGGAGGATTACTTGTATGTGACGGCTGGTGGGGTGAAAGGTGAGGACTAGGGGGACTCTGCCCTTGTTGCGAGTGGGGGGATGGGGAGAGAGAGCAGTGTTGCGGGGTATGGAAGAGACCCTGGTGCGAGCCTCATCTATGGTGGAGGAGGGGAACCCCCGTTTCCTGAAGAATTAGGACATTTCAGATGCCCTGGTGTGGAACTCCTCATCCTGGGACCAGATGCGGCGTAGACGGAGGAATTGGGAGTAGGGGATGGAGTCCTTACAGGAAGCAGGGTGGGAAGAAGTGTAGTCCAGATAGCCATGGGAGTCAGTAGGTTTATAGTGGATGTCGGTCAGAAGTCTATCACCTACAATGGAGATAGTGAGGTCAAGGAATGGTAGGGAAGTGTCGGAAATAAAATGATGATTGGATACAGAATTGTCTTCATGGCAGGAAGCAGAGATTGATGTTAGAAACATAGAAAAATAGGTGCAGGAGTAGGCCATTCGACCCTTCGATCCAGCGCTGCCATTCAATATGATCATGGCTGATCATCTAAAATCAGTACACGTTCCTGCTTTTCAGATTGGAGGCCCGTGACTAGTGGTATGCTGGGTGCTGAGCCCAAATCTTGTTTGTCATCATATTAATAATTTGGAGTGAGAATGTCAAAGGCATGATTAGTAAATTTGCAGATGACACTAAGCTAGGTGATACTGTTATCAAGAATTACAGCAGGATCTTAGTCAGCTAGTTAAGTGGGCTGAGAAATAGCAAATGGAGTTTAAATCAGATATGTGTGAGGTGTTACATTTCGGGGAGTCAAACATGGGTGGGACTTTTGCAGTGAATGGTAGGGGGGTGTTTGTAGAACAAAGGAACCTAGTGGTACAAGTACACAGTGGCGTTTGACTCACTGTCCTTCATTGGTCAGAGCAATGGGTATAGAATTTGGGACATTATGTTACAGTTGTACATGACATTGGCAAGGCCACACTTAGCGTACTGTGTTCAATTTTAGTCACCTTACTATTGGAAAGATGCCATTAAGTTGGATATAGTGCAGCCGAGATTTATGAGGATGCTGTCAGGACTTGAGGGACTGATTTATGGGGAGAGATTGGGCAGGCTAAGACATTATTCCATGGAGCATACGAGACTGAGGAGTGAGCTTATAGAAGTGTATAAAATCATGAGGTTCAAAGATAGGGTGAATGCACAGTGTCTTTTCCACAAGATTAGGGAGTCAAGAACTAGGGGACATAGGTTTAAGATGAGAGGGGAAAGAATTAATAGGAACCTGAGTGTCAATTTTTTCACACAGAAGGAGGTGTGTACATGGAACAAACTGTCAGAGGATGTGGTTGAGGCATGTACAATAATAGTACTTAAAAAGCAGAGATAAGTATAAGGCCAAAAATGGGAAAATGGGAGACAGACACAAAAAGCTGGAGTAACTCAGTGGGTCAGACAGCATCTCTGGGGAAAATTACCCGAAACATGACCTATTCCATTTCTCCAGAGATGCTGTCTGACCCGCTGAGTTACTCCAGCTTTTTGTGTCTATTTTTGGTTTAAACCAGCATTTGTAGTTCCTTCCTACACATGAGAAAGGGGACTAATTTAGATAAGGCATCTTGGTTGATTGGATGAGTTGGGCCAAAGGCCCTATATGATTCCATGACAACCAGCAGTCATTGTCTCAATCTCTTCAGGTACTCATCAAGCTCTTCATATCCTCGTCAATCTCTTCAATGCATTGAAACACAAATCCTCAGAGGGATCTCCATTAACTGATTTAATTGATGAGAGTTTAAAGGGTGCTACGTTAAATCAGTTAATGGACTTCCCTCGGGGGATTTGTGTTTCAATGCATTGAAGAGTTTGATGCGGACATGAAGCAGGACAGGATAGAAGACAAGAGAGGACAGTCTCTAGCAAACCAGCAGCTTTCAGTACTATAGAATTCACAGATGAGGGGAATTGTGCCTTTTTTTTGTTACAAGAAACAAAAAGAAAGGCTTGCATGTGTGTAATGCATTTTAAATCTCTTCAGGATAATGCAGAGTGCTTAACAACCAATTAAGTACTTTGAAGTGTCATCTCTGTTGTGGTACAGCAAGTACTTAAATAAGCAGTCGTTCCAGGTGCGACAAAGGTTCACCTGTATCTCCTCCAACCTCATCTACTGCATCCGCTGCTCTAGATGTCAGCTGATTTACATCGGGGAGACTAAGCGGAGGTTGGGCGATCGTTTCGCCGAACACCTCCGCTCAGTCCGCAATAACCTACCTGAACTCCCGGTGGCTCAGCACTTCAACTCCCCCTCCTATTCCCAATCTGACCTCTCTGTCCTGGGTCTCCTCCATTGCCAGAGTGAGCAACACCGGAAATTGGAGGAACAGCACCTCATATTCCGCCTGGGTTGCTTGCGTCCGGATGGCATGAACATTGAATTCTCCCAATTTTGCTAGCCCTTGATGTCTCCTCCCCTTCCTTAACCCTCGAGCTGTCTCCTCCCATCCCCCCGCCCTCGGGCTCCTCCTCCTCCCTTTTTCCTTCCTTCTCCCCCCCACCCCCCATCAGCCTGAAGAAGGGTTTTGGCCCGAAACGTCGCCTATTTCCTTCGCTCCATAGATGCTGCTGCACCCACTGAGTTTCTCCAGCATTTTTGTGTACCTTCGATCTTCCAGCATCTGCAGTTCCTTCTTGAACACTTAAATAAGCAACTCTGAGTCGCATGTTGGCAAGAATGACCAGAAAAGCAGTGGAGAAACACTTCAGAGATGTTCTGTAAATTTCCTGAAATAAATGTATCATCTTCACTGACTTGTGAGCTGGCCTGTGGCTGATCAAAATAGAAAAGAAGCACCTGTGATACCACTAAAAACCCTGAGACCCTTCGTCGCACCACTCTCTTCTTTATTATCATGTGCACAAAGGTACAGTTACATTTTTATTTGCATACAGTTCAGTAAATTATTACCAAACATAAATACAATCCCAGATTAAGTGTATAGAAATAGCCCACTGAGACCATATGCAAGAGTTGCTAGGGTTTGATGCCATTTTCAAAGTTTAAGCTGCCGCTGGCCATAAAGGTTTGTGCAATGAACCATCGTCCATCTCCTCGCCCGGCCACTATTCAGTCTTTGTCCTCCAGGGATACCTCCCGCAGCCTATCCTCGAGGGCGTGGAAGGCAAGACCCCAGTTCTTCTTACTGGCCCTTTGTGCTTGTGTCCGCCGTTATCAACTCCCTCCACCCTCCTCTCCGGTCATGGGCGATAAGCAGTGGCCAGGCTCAGCGGCTTCCCTCTCCGTGTGGTTTTCCAGGATCCATGGCGTGCGAGCCGAGGTATGGCCACAGCTTGATGACCCAGCTGCTGGAATGGAAGCAAATCATCCTCAAACCTGAGGAACTCAAAAGAGAGGCAACAGCAGACTCTTGCAAAAGCAATGCAATGACAATCAAATTTGTGGTCTATGTTTTGCGAGGATCTTTTGTCAAAGTTCTAGGTGAACTATGGCTTTTATCCGCAACGGTGCTGCTGAGTTCAAAACTTCTCTACAAAGTAGGAGGGGGTCAAGAGCTTGCAGGATTTCCTCTGCACATATGCTAGGAATGTACTCTCGGATCCAGAACTTGATTGAATCTGCCACAGGAACCACAAGCCCATTCATCTCAATTCGGTTTTTACAGTTGTGAGAAAGACATGAAAATACATCTTTAAATTATTTTTTGTTACAATAATATTTATACAAGTTCTCCTTGGGCAATGAAGGCCTGACTTATGATTGAACATTTGGGAGAGCGACAGAATGGATTTACCGGCTACTACAGGGATGCAGGCACCAATGCCGGGTGGGAATAGGACATTGCCACATGCTTTTTCATCCCACTGCTCCCCACAACATTCCCGAGGCTGCGAAAATTAGGAGCTGGGTCAAGATGAGCATAGCTGGGAGCGCTGAGCACACTCGCTCGGCCACTCACTGAGTTGGTGAGACTGGCTGGCAGCCACTCTTCCTGGCACTGCTCGCTCTTCCCTCACAGCTGTTTTTGTAATCCTCTCCCTGTTTTTGTTCCCTCTCCTGCTTAAGAACAGTTACGTTTATGGACACTCAGGAAGAAACCTTGCCCAATTTAGGGACTTGCTGTGAATAGGTTTGAACTGATTTAACATTTTAATTTTTGTATTTTAATTATCTCACATCTCCACTCACGCTGCTTTGGGAAAACAGCCAACATAATTCAGGACCACTTACCCCCGATCATTCTTTCCTCCTTCGCCTGTTGGGCAGGAGATACAAAAGCTTGATAACATGTACCACCACATTCTGGGCCAGCTTCTTCCCTGCTGTTATCAGACTTGATCAGACCTCTCATATGCTAAGGATGTTACTAATTTCTCAATCTACCATGTTGCAGCTCTTGAGTTTTTTTTAAATCTGAGCATTCTCTGTAGCTGCAAAACTATATGCTGCACTCTGTTTCATTTAGCTTTTCCTGTTGAACTCGTGTATAGTTTTGAATTGAACACAAAAAGATTTTTATTGTGTCTCGGTAAATCTGACAATAATAAACCCTCACTAATACCAACATTGAGAGGTCTTGACAGCTTTTGCAGACAGCGCAGACAAAGGATTAGTCATTTACTCAGGTTTTCTGAACAGCTTATGCTCTTACCTACCAATATGAGCCAATGTGTGATCATTGCAGCTTTTGATGTTGAAGACTTTGAGGTCATGCTGGGAAAGGTGTACTGAAAAAAGGGGCCACATTTACCAACATCCTGCAACAAAAGCTTCCTGTTGTTCACCATCAAAGTATTTGTGTTGCTCAGATCGCATTGTATCATCCTAAATAATTAGTTGACCTTTCTGTCATCACCACCTAGTTTGCACTTCAATGGGAAAATGCAGCCTTTCAATATCTTATACTGCCTTCGTGTGTATTGCAGGTTAAAGAGGGAAACCTTGTTCCAAAATTTATACTTGCCCCATAAATGCTGATATGTGAGCCTGTGCCTTAGGACCGTCAACCTGCACCTTTTTTACCAGTACCATAAATTCACTTCTGTTGGACAAGAACAAACTAATTATAAGCAAAGAGGGAAAATATAAATGAGAATGAAAAAAATATATGGCAATACAAGTGGGAGGGGTGGTATGCTTGAAGGTACTAATGTCAGTTTTCAGACTAAAGGCCAAAGATCTTAGAGCAGAGCAAGATGGGCTACTCCTGCGAATTACAATGGGCTGACGTGTAGTACGCTACGGAGGGTATCCTGGGCATTTTTCCACGCCCATTTTAGTAACCGGAGCCTACCCGGCCCGACCCGACTCGCAGTGTAATCAATGTTGCGGGGCAACAGTTTGTGTGTGTGATTATAGGGTTAGATTCATAATTCTGTCAGTTCATACTTCTTGTCAAGAATAAAATTTGACTCTGGTAATTGTCTTTTTTAATGTTTTTTAAATCATTTCTTTTTAAATGGCTCACAAGCAGTGTTTGAGTTGATTTTGTAGTAACCGGAACCGACCCGACCCGACCCGACTCACAGGGTAATTGACATTGCGGGGGACGTTTTTGTGCGTGATATAGGGTTAGATTCATAATTCTGTTAGTTCATAATTCTGTTAATTCTTGTTAAAGAATAAAATGTTTATAAACACACATACATGAATGTAATATAAATGTATATAATCATATAACACACACAATTATATTTCTTCTGATCCAATGATGAACTTTATTTCAGACTAGACAAGGGACATTAAATAAGAAACATTGTAAACCTCCCCGCAACTTCACACACACTAGGCCTTATCCCCCCCCCCCCCCCCCCCCGGCACTCCCTCGCCTTCCCCCACACTACAATGTCTCCCCCCCTCCTATGCCCCTCTCCCCGTTGCCCCGGGTCGCACACTCCCTCTCCCCGGGCCGCTCACTCCCTCTCCCCGGGCCGCTCACTCCCTCTCCCCGCTGCCCCGGGCCGCTCACTCCCTCTCCCCGGGCCGCACACTCCCTCTCCCCGGGCCGCAAACTCCCTCTCCCTCTCCCCGGGCCGCACACTCCCTCTCCCTCTCCCCGGGCCGCACACTCCCTCTCCCTCTCCCCGCTGCGGAAACAAAGATCCGATCTTTGGCCGGAAGCAAGATGGCGGAACAAGATGGCGGAGCAAGATGGCAGAACAAGATGGCGGGGACTGGTTGCTAAAATGAGTCCTATAATCACCCATGAATCCGCTCATGAGCGTACTACACGTTTGCGTGAGAGTAACCATCTTGCTCTGCTATAAGATCTTTGCTAAAGGCTGCAGGCTACTAATGGGTACACAAAAATGCTGGAGAAACTCAGCGGGTGCAGCAGCATCTATGGAGCGAAGGAAATAGGCTACGTTTCGGGCCGAAACCCTTCTTCAGACCCGTGGGGGGGGACTACGATCAGAATTCCATGGTTAGTGGTACTGAGCATGGTTTCTGGGATAGAGTACAAGATGCTGTTAGATGTGGTAGTTCCCAGGGCAACTGTCTGAAGGTTTTGAATTGCACCATGTAGGAGAAAAATATGCAAAAGGATTTACATTGACGCTGACCTTCGGAGGTCATAATGGAAATCTTAATCAATAAATTGAGGCAGATCCGCCATGTTGAATAGAGGAGCAAGTGGCTGCAGATGTTGGAATCTTGTGCAAAAACAAAGTGAAGAAACTGCTCTTAGCAGGGCATCAGTCTGGAGAAGAATCCCAACCTGAAACATTGTTAGTGCATTTCCCTCCATAGATGCTGCCTGACCTGCTGAGTTCCTCCAGCACTTTGTTTTTGCTCTGGCATGTGGGATAAATGGCAGGGACCTTAGGATGTAAAGAGAGACCTTGGAGTGCATGTCCATAATTTGCTTATAGTGGTAACATAGCACATTGGGAATGTTTGCCTTCCTAGCCAAGACATTGAGTACAACAGTTGGAACATCATGTTGCAGCTGTACAAACATTGGTTCAACTACACTTGGAGTATTGTGTCCAGTTCCAGTTGCCACACTAGAGGAACAATGTGATTACAATAGAGAGAGTGCAGAAGAAATTAACGAGGATGTTACATAGGAAGGAGGGCCGTAATTATGAGGAGAGATTGGATGTGTTCTGTGTTCGCACTTCTGGGTGAGATGCTAACTGCATTTCGTTGTCTCTATACGTGTACACTGCACAATGACAATAAAGTTTGAATCTGAAATCTGAATCTGATAAACTGGGTATATTTTCACTGGAATGTAGTGGGGCTGAGAAGTGACTTTATAGAATTTTATTAAATGATGAGGGGCATTGATAAGATAAATGGTCAGAACCTTTCCCCCAGGATAGGGGTATAGAACTTGAGGGTATAGGTTTAAAGGGAGAGGGAGAAATTTAAAGGCTACTTGTGGGGTGTGCTTTTAAATAGAGGAGGATGGTTATCTGAAATAAGGTGAAAGAGGCAGACAATAATATGATATTTTGATCGGAAAGGAGTAGAAAGATTTGGGCTTAATGCAGGCAAATGAGATTAGTGTCGATAAGCATCACAGTCATAATATATTAGGTAGATTGTGAGGGGGCCGTTTCCGTGCTGTATGAATCTATTATCCAAATCTAGTGTAGAGGAGAACATTATATAAGAACCAAATACAGATTGGAGGAAACAAATTTAAATTATTGTCATGTTTTGAAGTCATGTTTCAGCATCCCAAACAATGGTTTATTAAAGATAATTAAAACAACAGATACTGTAACAAATGGTGAGCAAATCAGGCAGCATATATTGAAGAATGAAGTTAATGTATCAGGTCAATGACTTTGCATTAAAACCACTTTTGCTTTGGTGTAATAAGTTCAAGTTTAAGTGAGTTTATTGTCATGTGTCGCTGTATAGGACAATGAAATTCTTACTTTGCGTAAGCACACAGAAAATAGTAGGCATTTACTACAAAACAGATAAATGTGTCCATATACCATGATATAAATATATACACACATGAATAAATAAACTGGTAGTGCAAATAACAGAAAGTGGTTGCTAATAATCAGAGTTTTGTCCGAGCCAGGTTTAATAACCTGATGGCTGAGGGGAAGTAGCTATTCCTGAACCTGGATACAAATTTTGGGAAAACTTGACACTGATTTCTCTAAATTAATGTAGAAAGTTGGTTAGGATATGGATAATAAATCAGTTGAACAACAATTATTAATGACATTCGCAGAGAAATATTGAAAAAATATTGAAATATCATTATTCACTAAGTTTTATTTCAGATGATATCCAATCTCTTTGGTAGTTTGTCTACCTTAAATTACCTCCTATATGAGGGGGAGCGGGGAATCAAAAGAGACCTTGGCGTACATTAGTAATTCAACAAAACTGAAGGGCCATTTTACATAAGTTTCCTAAAGATATCGGCAAATTGTGCTTCGTTTTTTGAGATATCGGAACTGATGAGGAATCTTTGAGCTGAAATATTACGGGTTTTTTCACAGATGCTGCCTGACTTGCTGGGTGTTTCCAGCAAGATCTGTTAAATATTTTTGTGATGGACAAAACCTGCTCATATTTGCAGTTACGATGTTCCATTTTGTGTTGCATGTTTAAATGGAAAAAAGAATCATAGAAATAGTACTCCGCAGCTGCATGAATAACTACCTTCAGGGATAAAAATAATAAAAATGAAAGCATTCAATCTTAGTTGAAAGTCTGCCTTTCTAACAACTGCACCTAAGATAAATGAATTTGATTAGCACAAATTCCCAAAACACAACTGTTGGTAATTTAGCAATAAATAGTGTCTCACCGATAGACTGCAAACAGCTTAAGTGGGAATTGACACGCTGTTGCAATAAGAACTGCTGTCTGAGGTTATGGGAAACCTCTATTGTCAGGTCAATAAAATTGATATTTAGCATTCAGTCATAAAAAAGTAAATTCCTGTGCTCTTATGTTCCTCTTGTATTCAAATAGTTGGGGAAATTCTTCAAAACTTTTCTGCAGAATTGTTTGAAAACACAACCAAAATACCAGGGACAGTAGAAGATCTACAAATCTTGTGTCTATCACAGTAGCGGGTGCAAATTTGGTTGGGAAGGTTGAAGTGTGAGGTATATTCACTCAATTAAATCATTACTAACTTGTTTTTGATCTTATTTATCCAGGTGAACATGCAAGGGATAAACAGCATCTTGTATTTTGGCTGGTATAAGGGCAAGGATCCAAATCCGAAACAGAACCCTGGAGAAATTATAATGCACTCGTACCTAGTATTCTACAACTAAAATTGTATTTCATTATGAACCAGGACTTGAAATTCACAACGGTTGAGAAAGTTTGTCACAAAATACTGGAAGTTTACTACTGAGCTAATAATCTCTGCTAATTTTGCTGTCTGTATTCAGTTGGCTTGCCTGTGATGTTTGCTGTCTTTAACAATCATTATAAAAAATAATTTGTTCCAGCTTTATTGGGCTCTCCTCACTCTCCTAGCATTTGAAATTTTCAGCCTCATGTTTTCATGGAAGAACATTGAAGTGCAGAATCAAAATTGACCCTATCTGCAACAGGAATTATTTCAAACAGGCTTTTCTAAAGTTATTTTAAAATCCTGGCTGCGATACACTTCTTCAATTGTATGACAGTATTACTTTTTTTTAAACAAATTTGATTTCCTCATTTTTGTAAACTTTCTCATTTGTGGAAAAAAGTATTACATGGTAATGTGAATCTTACTTGTTCATTGTGTAAAGGACATAAATAAATGTTACAGCTTGCACTGAAAAGACTGAGCAATAACACTGCCACTTCATGCTGTTCAAGAAACCATTGCAACTTCTGTATTAATTATATCATCACTTCCAAAAAGTCCTGAAATTTACAGCAAGGTCAAACTATGAGATTTTTATAGACCACAGCGACCAGTGTAAGGCACTATCACATAGGCAATGAAAGATTGGTCTTCTAGTGAAGCCACTTGGCCACTACATCACTTGGGTTTTACAGAAAGTATTCACTGATGAATAGGTAGTGCAATTTTAATATTTTCAGAAATTATTGCAGAAATCAAACAAGGCAACAAAAGCAACACCTTTTTTCGCAATAAAATTCACATTAAGGGGTGTTAACTTTGTAAACAGATTAATTTAATCAGAGCAATATCCAAACTGTGGATTACATTCGGTTTTGAACCCATGACCTTCAACATCACTTTTTCTTTGTTTCTTTTTTATATTTCATAAGGTTTGGCAAGAATTCTCTTATGGTTATTGTTTTCCTCATCAATGTATTTTAGTTGCTTTCTATGGCTAAGTCAGGATGCACAGAAATTGATAAGAGGATGGTTTCAAGATTCCATGCTAAATCACTTCAAAAGGCAACAGCCGTAACCATGTCTTGACATATGACCTTTAACAGTTTCCAAAAGTCACAATGCAGCCAGCCAAAGTTATTCACGGCCCGGCTGATTGTAGTGAGAAATTAGAGTGTTGTTCAAGAATCATCCCATTACATCAGGGGTCGGCAACCTACGGCCCCCGGGCCTAATGCGGCCCGTAACCCATGCGGAACCCTATGCAGAACAAGGTTGCAGACCCCTGCATTACATAATAGGATACGGTTTTAGAGAGGGGGTAAAACTTGTTCACCATGATTGGAAGTTATTATCTATTAGGAGAGGTTGGACAAATTTCAACTTTTTTTCTGAAGAATTGGATACTGAGGGGAGATCTAAAAGAAGTTACAAATATTATGAGAGGCATAGATAAGGTAGACTGTCAGAATCATTTTCCTATGGTGGAAATATTAAGTATCACAGTATCAAGTAAGAGCAGTTTTAAAGTCAGAAGGAGAAAGTTTAAAGGAGATGTGTGGGGCCAGTTTATTTTCAATAGAGAATGGCAAGTGCCTGGAATGCTATCGGGCAGTGGTGGAAGCAGATACGATAGTGGCATTTAAGAGGCATTGGGATAGCCACATGAAAATGGAGGAAAGGGGATCACAAGCAGGCAGAAGGGATTAGATAACATTTGGCCTATTCCTGTCCTGTACTGTACTATGTTCAAAGTGCATTCTACACTTTCAATCATATTTGTCAGTTTGAAGAGGTGTTATTTTAAATTCAAATTATTTAGATCTAATTCCTGAAACACTTATGTAATCCTGCATGTTTCTATTTAAAGTAACTACTTGGAGATAATAATGCAGTGTGTTTAAACGTAATCACTTTGGTTGTCTAATTCACCCTGATTAATTATTTTCCAAGGCAGAACACGCCCACACTGTCAAACCCTCTTTATTAAGAAGAAATAGGTTTTTGGATTTCTTTTGTGAAGTTGGGACATTGTCGGCCATTGCATATGAATGCAAAGCCCAAACTCCATGCTGATTATTGATATAACTATTCAGCTTTATTTAACATAGTAACTGAACAGACAATCTTTGCACTACAGAATGCTGTGGGGTTGAAGACATTAAATCTAGTTCACTTACTCACATACAAAATCGGCATGGTTAAATAACAAGCATATCAATCCATTCTTCACAAATGTAACAATAGATTCCAAATGGAATTTGAATATGTTGTATCAAATCTTCTTTCATGATCATTTCAGGTTGTCCACTGGTCTTGCTTAAATGCACTAACAATGACATTCTAAAATTATTTGCAAATTAAAAAATAAATCAATTCTTATCATGTTATTCCTTTACAAACTGTGATACAAATAGTGTGTGTTTATAGGTCAAATTGGAAATGTCTGCGACCATCTGAAAGAAACTCTGTTCAGATTTTGTTCGACTTCATTCCTGCAGGGAATTAAATCATTTGAGAGTATTCTTTGATCTGGTCTAACGTTTGGTATTGGCCATGTTGATACAGATTGCACAACATTCACTCACTTTTCCTTGAGGCAACTTGCAGAAAAGGCTTCAAATAACACACTATAATATGAACAATCCTAATTAATTACTTAAATCGCAGTTGGTGTTTTCAGTTTTACACGTTGGAATTTAGATCAGGGAATGATCGATTTAAAATGGATTTAGAAACATAAATCATTCAAAACCTTTTTGTGTATTTCAACTGTTTGAATAGGGTTTGAAATTGCTGCTGCCTGAGGAAATTATTAATTCGATTGGAAAATATACACTTGCATGTAGGGAGAGTACTGGCTACTTTACATTTAGCTAAAGGAGCTGATCAAAGGCAGAAAAATTGCTGCATGGACTGCTAAGTAGTAATATTATCTAGTCCATTGCACCAAAAGACTGGAGCCAAAATTATCCACAAGGTGCTTGTTTAAAAACTGAATACTACAAGCATTTGCATGTCAAAGAATTAGGAATTAGAGTTTTGTATTAAAGTTTAAAGACAATTTCTACCCAATAAAGAGAGAGTACAGAGGAGATTTACTAGAATGTTGCCTGAGTTTCAGCAACTAAGTTACAGAGAAAGGTTGAACAAGTTAGGGCTTTATTCTTTGGAGCGCAGAAGGTTAAGGGGGGACTTGATAGAGGTTTTTAAAATGATGAGAGGGATAGACAGAGTTGACGTGGAAAAGCTTTTCCCACTGAGAGTAGGGAAGATTCAAACAAGGGGACATGACTTGAGAATTAAGGGACTGAAGTTTAGGGGTAACATGAGGGGGAACTTCTTTACTCAGAGAGTGGTAGCTGTGTGGAATGAGCTTCCAGTGAAGGTGGTGGAGGCAGGTTCGTTTTTATCATTTAAAAATAAATTGGATAGTTATATGGATGGGAAAGGAATGGAGGGTTATGGTCTGAGCGCAGGTATATGGGACTAGGGGAGATTATGTGTTCGGCACGGACTAGAAGGGTCGAGATGGCCTGTTTCCGTGCTGTAATTGTTATATGGTTATATGGTTAAATAGTAACTTAGAAAGTAGAAGTGGGAGTAGGCCTTTCAGCACTGGGCCTGTTCTAGTGACGTGCGGTGAGGTCAATGGCTGGGGAGGCACTGGCTTCTACCCCATCCTAACTTAGTTGTGTGTGTGTGTTAGTTGTCTGTGCATGATGTGTGTGTGTTAGTTGTCTGTGCATGATGTATGTGTCTGGGAGGAAAAGAGAGAAGGGAGGGAGGGAAGTAGAGAAAGAAGGAAGTAGAGAAAGAAGGGAGGGAGGGAAGGAGAGAAAGAAGGGTGGGAAGGAGTGAAGGGAAAAGAGAGAGAGCATGGAGGGAGGGAAGGAGAGAATGGAGGGAGGGAAGAAGAGAAGGGGGAAGGGAAGGGAAGGAGAGAAGGGAGGGAGAGGGCCGGCGGCGGGAGTGGATGCCGGGGTCCCGTGCCGAGAGTAGATTACTCCAGCGTGGGGCCCAATTGGGAGCTCTCAGCGGCCCAGAGCCTCCGAATCGGCCGTTACAAATCAACGAATCAACCAAAGATACTAGAGTATCTTTGGAATCAACCTACCAGTCAGCGCCGCCCGCGGCTGGAAAGTGCGCCGCCGCTGCTGAAGCTAGCTAACGTGGAAGGAGAGTGAGGCAGCGTCAATTACATGAGCCTAGGTAATTGACGCTCGTTCTTCCTACACTGGGCTCAAGTCATGCCCCCTTGTGAGGCAGACGTGATCGCTGCCTCCCCTGGAGCTTTTACATAGCAGTTTTGTGATGAGACCAGCGAGCACAAATGTAATATCTTTATATGTGAAATACGTTACGTGGACTATGGAAGGTAAGTTCATGTAATGAAGGGGTTTGCATACATTACTTTGGTGACATACATAGAGATAGTAACAGGCATATGCTTATTGCTCGCTCTCCATGCAGTTTCTAAGGGGTTACGCAATCAGAGGGGAGGCTTAGCTCGTCGCTGCCTCACCTCTCATTTCTCCCTATATTTGCAGCTGAGCTGCAAAATATTTGCGATTTTGACTATAAAAAATGATTAGATTCATATAAAAGTCACATTTATAACAGATCAGTGGAAAAATCTTTATATTTATTTTATTTTATTTTTATTTTTATTTACTTTTCTTAACAGCTATTTTCATTGGTAGTATGACAGGTGAGGCTCTGCCTCCCCTGGCCGCACATCCCTGGCCTGTTCCACCATTCAACATGATCATTGCTGTTTCAGCCTTCTCCCATATCTCTTGAACCCTTTAGCATTAAGAAATATGTTTATTCCCATCTTGAATATATTTTAATGATTTGGCCTCCGCGGTCGTTTGTGGCAGAAGTTTCACCTTGGTTCAACCTATATCCTGAAGTTGTGACCCCTCATTCTGGACTCTTCAGTCAGCAGGAATATCTTCCTTGCAGCTGCTGGTCTGTCTTTCCTCCTGTTCGAATTCCAGAAGTTTCTACGTGATTCAACATTCTTCTAAACTCAGGTGAATATAGGCACAATAGATCCAATCTCTCCACATATGTAAATCTTGCCATCCCAGGATTCAGTCTGGTAAACTTTTGCGGTATTGCTTTCTTCCTCAGATGAAACCACAACTAGATTCCAAACTCAAGATGTTGTCTTACCAAGGCCATGTCCATTTACAGTTATGCCTCTGTCCTACCTAGGAAACCTGAATGGAAACCTCAGGAGACTTTGCGCCCCACCCAAGGTTTCTGTGCGGTTCCCGGAGGTTGCAGGTGGTTGCCGGAGGTTGCAGGTGGTGGAAGCAGGTAGGGAGACTGACAAAAACCTCCAGGAACCTCCGGGAACCGCACGGAAACCTTGGGTGGGGCGCAAAGTCTCCAGAGGTTTCCGTTCAGGTTTCCTAAGTGGGACAGGGGCATAAGACATCCTCGCCACTTTAACCCTATTCTTGATCTGTGATGAAAAAATAATGATTATGAATGTTGCTGGTTTGTTTTTTGTACCCAAAAAAAGTATTACAATTTTAATTATTTTGAGAACAAAAACGTAAAAGAAAGGGCAAAAAAACGTAACCAGAAAGGGAAATTAAAAAATTGGATTGTTTATTCTTTCAGAGATGACAGGTTCAAACGTTGTATTAGAAACATAGAAACGTAGAAAATAGGTGCAGGAGTAGGCCATTCGGCCCTTCGAGCTTGCACCGCCATTCGATATGATCATGGCTGATCATCCAACTCAGTATCCCATCCCTGCCTTCTCTCCATACCCCCTGATCCCTTTAGCCACAAGGGCCACATCTAACTCCCTCTTAGATATAGCCAATGAACTGGCCTCAACTACCTTCTGTGGCAGAGAATTCCACAGATTCACCACTCTCTGTGTAAAAAATGATTTTCTCATCTCGGTCCTAAAAGACTTCCCTCTTATCCTTAAACTGTGACCCCTAGTTCTGGACTTCCCCAACATCGGGAATAATCTTCCTGCATCTAGCCTGTCCAACCCCTTTAAGAATTTTGTAAGTTTCTATAAGATCCCCCCTCAATCTTCTAAATTCTAGCGTGTACAAGCCGAGTCTATCCAGTCTTTCTTCATATGAAAGTCCTGTCATCCCAGGAATCAGTCTGGTGAACCTTCTCTGTACTCCCTCTATGGAAAGAATGTCTTTCCTCAGATTAGGAGACCAAAACTGTACGCAATACTCCAGGTGTGGTCTCACCAAGACCCTGTACAACTGCAGTAGAACCTCCCTGCTCTTATACTCAAATCCTTTTCCTCTGAATGCTAACATACCATTCGCTTTCTGCACTGCCTGCTGCACCTGCATTCCTACTTTCAATGACTGGTGTACCATGACAGCCAGGTTTCGTTGCATCTCCCCTTTTCCTAATCGGCCACCATTCAGATAATAGTCTACTTTCCTGTTTTTGCCACCAAAGTGGATAACCTCACATTTATCCACATTATACTGCATCTGCCATGCATTTGCCCACTCACCCAACCTATCCAAGTCACCTTGCAGCCTCCTAGCATCCTCCTCACAGCTAACACTGCCCCCCAGCTTCGTGTCATCTGCAAACTTGGAGATGTTGCATTCAATTCCCTCATCCAGATCATTAATATATATTGTAAATAGCTGAGGTCCCAGCACTGAGCCTTGCTGTACCCCACTAGTCACTGCCTGCCATTCTGAACAGGACCCGTTTACTCCTACTCTTTGCTTCCTGTCTGCCGACCAGTTCTCTATCCACAGCAATACTGAACCCCCAATACCGTGTGCTTTAAGTTTGTATACTAATCTCTTATGTTGGACCTTGTCGAAAGCCTTCTGAAAGTCCAGATATAACACATCCACTGGTTCTCCCTTATCCACTCTACTAGTTACATCCTCGAAAAATTCCATAAGATTCGTCAGACATGATTTACCTTTCATAAATCCATGCTGACTTTGTCCAATGAATTCACCACTTTCCAAATGTGCTGCTATCCCATCTTTAATAACTGACTCCAGAATTTTCCCCACCACCGATGTTAGACTAACTGGTCTGTAATTCCCCGTTTTCTCTCTCCCTCCCTTTTTAAAAAGTGGGGTTACATTAGCTACCCTCCAGTCCTCAGGAACTACTCCAGAATCTAAAGAGTTTTGAAAAATTATCACTAATGCATCCACTATTTCTGCGTCTACTTCCTTTAAGTACTCTGGGATGCAACTTATCTGGCCCTGGGGATTTATCGGCCTTTAATCCATTCAATTTACCTAACATCACTTCCCGGCTAACCTGGATTTCACTCAGTTACTCCATCTCATTTAACCCCCGGTCCCTTGCTATTTCCGGCAGATTATTTATGTCTTCCTTAGTGAAGACAGAACCAAAGTAGTTATTCAATTGGTCTGCCATGTCCTTGTTTCCCATGATCAATTCGCCTGTTTCTGACTGCAAGGGACCTACATTTGTTTTAACTAATCTTTTCCTCTTCACATATCTATAAAAACTTTTGCAGTCAGTTTTTATGTTCCCTGCCAGTTTTCTTTCATAATCTATTTTCCCTTTCCTAATTAAGCCTTTTGTCCTCCTCTGCTGGACTCTGAATTTCTCCCAGTCCTCTGGTAGGCTGCTTTTTCTGGCTAATTTGTACGCTTCATCTTTTGTTTTGATACTATCCCTGATTTCCCTTGTTATCCACGGATGCACTACCTTCCCTGATTTTTTTCTTTTGCCAAACTGGGATGAACAATTGTTGTAGTTCATCCATGCAGTTTTTAAATGCCTTCCATTGCATATCCACCGTCAACCCTTTAAGAATCATTTGCCAGTCTATCTTGGTCAATTCACGTCTCATACCCTCAAAGTCACCTTTCTTTAAGTTCAGGACCCGTGTTTCTGAATTAACAATGTCATTCTCCATCCTAATGAAGAACTCAGCCATATTATGGTCACTCTTCTAGCTATGGTCAATGCTAGAAAACTCTTTCTCACTAGTTTTCCTTAAAGGTCTCTGTCACCTTCTTAATATGTATCAGATTATCTTCGCAAAAAAGTAACATAGTTGCAAAAACAGAAGAGGCGTTTTTTTAAAGGAATCAGAAGAACAGAAGACGTGTTTTTTTAAAGGAATCAGAAGAACAGAAGAGGCGGGGTTTTTTAGGAATCTTTGCTATGTGAATTTGCATAACATATTTTGTCATCCAGTGCTGTGCTGCATTCTAACAATCTTTCCGCTAACAGGTACAGTACATAAGGACTTTTCGATCGCAAACACATAACACCTGCAAGAGTATCTCTGCCCCCTAATCTTTGAGATATTTCAAAGGACATATCAGCTCAACATTGATCAGGACTTCTCAGTTTGTTATACCATTACATTGGCAATATTAATAAATTCATATATTATTACTCCATAAATGCCACAGAAATGGAAAGGAGACAAAAGAATGGTCTCACTTAAAAGGTGAGGCAAAAACTGGAAAAAAATAGTTCAGTTTTAGTATCCTGACTAAAAGATATTATTAAAAAGGAGAAAGGTAAAAGCTGTAGAAGTATTACAAAATAATTTGTAAATTGTTCAAAGTCCGGTCGACATGCTGGATGTACTTCGATCCAGATAAGCCCCAGGCTGCTGCAGAACCTCCTCAGTCTCCCTCGACCAGCTCGGCCCACCAACCAACATCCCTTTCCTTGCCCGACCACTTCTGTGTCCTATCTAACTTCCTTTTGAAAAACCCGATTGACTTGGTTTTCACTGCACTTAGGTAGGTAATTGCAGATCCAGACCATGTACTGTCTCAGGAAATGTTTTCCCTCTCAATGCTCCTTTAGTCAGTTGCACAAGGTCTTAAGTCTACACCGTTGGTTCTGGAATCATCTGCTTATGGAAAGTTTCCCTCTGCTTGCTTGAACCAGTCATGATATGATGCACCTGTCGTATGTCCTCTAATATTTGTAAAGTATTCTAAGTGCCCAGCTGTAATATCTATCTATCTATCTCTATATAACTAACAGTCTTCGTCTTGTTTGTGCCCACGATGTGTCTCTGTGCAATCTGGTTTTCCTATCATCTTCCAAACGCTAAGCCACAGCCTTCCCATTTTCACACATCCTACTCACATTTTTCCCGTGCTGGCGATAAACATATTCCCGTCGCATTTCCAATTATATTTCCGATTACAACAGTCTTTAAATGTTGACATCACAATGCCCCGCCCGGGTTTTGGGGGGGGGGGGAGGGGGGTTGGGCGGGCACAGCTTCGAGTGATGTCAGAGGGAGGGCCGCATTTAAGTAGGGAGGATGCACGGAAGGTCATAAGGTCAAAGGGTGTGACGCACGGAGTCGCTCAAGCCTTCTGCAATACCACACATGCAACACGTACATTCTTGCCTGGAAAAAAAAGCCAACATCACTGCTGCTCACGGAGAGAGAAGAGACAAATGTTTTTCGTGACTGACGGGGCTGGAGGGTGACTGAGCTTTATGAAACCGAGCACCAAGGGACACTCAGACCCCCGGTGTAAGCTGCCGAAGGAGCGGATCCCTCGGGGCAGCCCCCACTCTCCGGGGTCAGCGCTGTCTGGCCACAGCCGCCCTCCGCTCCGTCTCCCCCTGTACAGCCGCACAGTGACGGACTGTGGGTCGGCAGCGCCCACACACGGGGCCAGGTGGAGCGGGGCCACGACTCCGGGCAGCGGACACACTGGGACACAAAACCTGGCAACGTCCCCGTCAGCTGTAGCAGAGTTGGGGACAGTCTGGTCCTTCCGCCCACCCAGAGTCACTGACTGCACTGCACCGGCGCCGGACCCCAAAACCGGGGTGATTCACCCCCCCCCCCCGACCCCCACACCACGGTGATTCACCCTCCGACCCCCACCCCCACACGGGGTGATTCATCCCCCCCGACCCCCGGCCCCTGACCCACACACAGGGTGATTCACGGATCCCCGGATTATTTCACTGTACCGAGGATCGGAGGGGGGGAGGGGGGGGAGAGGAGAGGGGGGAGTGGAGAGAGATAGTGGTGGAATATTGCGATGGGGGAATGGGTTGCATTGGGGGAACAGGTGAGTGATGGAATATTGTGTTGGGTGAGCAGACTCAAATTGGTCAAGTATACCTATAAAACTCATCTTGTATGTATGTGTGCATATGTGATTATTAATCACATTAACACCTTCGACAAAATAAACAGTTTCACTTCACATTTCATGGTATATTTCACAAGTTATAACCTTTTAAAAACAGGCAAACGTCCTTCAACCCGCTTCGAGAGATGTCACAAAGTGGGAGGGGGAGGGGGGCGCATCAGCTTCTAGTGACATCAGGGAGAGGGCCGTATTTAAATTAACGTTCCGCTTTTTCCGACCCGGGCTTCCACCCTTGACGCCCCGGCTGGGGTTTTACGCTGCCATCAAGGAGGCATCGAGACCACGGCGGAGAAGGAGACACCGAGAAGGCAGCGTTGTGGCCTCACGACGATGGGGACGCAGCGGCGGTGAGGCCACGCGGAGATGGAGCAGCGGCGGCGGTAGGGGAAAGGAGAGGGAAAGATAGGTGAAGGAGGGATTGGGGGAGGGGAGATGGGAAAGATCCTGGGGAGGTGAGGAGGGGGTAAGGAGGGTAGTTGCCACGTTTACACTCCCTCTCTACCCCCCTCCCTCTCTACCCCCTGGGCGGAGCACCAAGGCAAATTCCTTGTATGTGAATACTTGGCCAATAAACTTACTTACTTGCTCTCTCGCCCCCTCCCTCTCTACCCTCCCTTCCCCTCTCGACCCCCTCTCTATCTACCCTCACTCCCACCCTCTCTACCTCCCTCCCTCTCCGTCTTTACGCTCCCTGCCCTACACTCTACCCCCTCCCTTGCCCTCTACCCACCTCCCGCTCTACCCCTCTCCTCCTCCCCCTACCCTCCCTCTCTACTCCCCTCCCTCTCTCTCTACCCCACTCCCTCTCTACCAGCCCTCCCTCTCTACCACCCCTCCCTCTCTGGGGATTGAAGAGGGAGGCTGAAGAGGAGGAGGGAGTGCTGAGGGATGAGGAGAAATGAACCACGCCGGAGCAGTTGGGGGCTATGCATGAGTGGTGCAATATTGCGTTGGGGGAGTAGTGGAATATCCTGTTGGGGGAGCAGTCGCAACGGGTCTGCACTTGGTCTAGTATACTATTAAAAGTCTCATCTTGTATATGTGTGTGTGTGTGTATTTCTATATGTGCATATGTTTTTCTGCCTTCGTCAAAACGCAACGTGGTAGCGCTTAAATTTTTACATATTCTCACATTTTCCCCCTCCACACAGTAATCAGGTTCACTTAAGATTTCATCCTATAATTTCACGTTATTGACGATTCAAGTTTTTAAAAAAAGGAAAAAACGGTTCTCACACACAGCCTTTTTCCAGGACTTTCCAATGATGATGTCACAATGCCACTTACAGTGCACCAATCACAATGGGCTCTCAAGCTGCTGAGTGCCACACCCCCTGCCCCCTACCCAGTTATTCACATCCCCCACTCCCTCCCCCCACCCCCTGGGTTATTCACACCCCCCGCCTCCTCCCCTCCCCCGGGTTATTCATGATTAAAGATTTTATAAACCACCTTTTAAAACACCAGCTTCCAGTGATGTCACAATGCCCCCCCCCCCCCCTCCCCCGGGTAGATTGTACTCCTTTATTTCCCCCTTTTATTACTCAATAAAGGAATTACATTGCTAATTTCTTTTCCCCAAAACTCTCAGAATTCTGGAAAATTAAAAGCAATGCATTGTCTACCTCACCAGTGATTTCTATTAAAATCCTAGAGCAAATTCCAGGAGAAACCATGTACTTGTCAACCCATGGCTCTAGCAATTTAGATGCAAGGAACTGCAGATCAGGTGCGGACGCTTCTTCAGACGGATTGTGGTGCGGGGATGGGGGGGGGCAAGTAGAAAGTTGGATGAGTAGGGGTGGGGGCAGCTTGGCAAGTGCTAGATGGATACAGATGAGGGGGATGAGAGGGAAGGGGGAGGGGGGGGGGGGGATATGTCTCCCGGCCCTGTTAGCCAGCTCCACCAATACACAAGATCTAATTAGTCATTCAATAATGAAGCAGGCCTTTCAGCCCAACTCATCCATGTCGATTAAGTTGCCCAAATGAGCTAATCCCATTTGCATGCACCTGCATATATCCCTCCAAATCTTTCTCAACCATGTACCTCTCCAAGTGTCTTTTGAATGTTGTAATATACTTGCCACTACTAGTAGCTTGTTTCTCCCTCTGTGTGAAGTTGCCCCTCAGCTTCCTTTTAAATCTTTCCCCCCTAACCCTAGCCCTAACCCATGACCTTTTAGATTCCCCTACCTTGGGAAAAAAAAACTATGGGTAGTCACCTTATCTGTGCCCCTCATGATTTTATAAATGTTTATGAAGTCACCCCTCAGCTTCTACACACCTGGGGGAAAAAATGATACAGCCTCTCATTATAACTCAAACCTTCCAGACCTGGTAACCTCCTTGTAAAGCTTTTCTCCCCACCCTTTCTAGTTTATTGACATTCTTCCTACAGTAGATTGACGAATCCCAAATGTGGCCTTATTAACATTCTGTACAGATGTAACACGACATCCCAACTCCTGTACTCAATACCATGAGCATTGACGGCTTCAATTGCCTCAAAAAATTGTCTGTGGAAAGATTTCTTCAACAAAAGTGTCATGATTTTGCCTGTTTTATACAAGAATTGTTTATATAATACCGATTTATTTTTTAGTTTTCTGAAATAAATGTTCCTAAATCCAGTGAAACTGTTTCTCTATTCACCTTTTGGAATAAAATGGGACCATAGTTAAACATTCAAACTAAAAATGCTTTAAATTTTATAGATCATTGTTTCTGATGACAGAACAAGAATTAACGATTCAGTTCTCTGGTTTCTTCAGTTTTTCTTGTTGTGGCAGTTGTTAAATTACTTCTTCCGATGAGGGTCATTTTCAGTAATTAACTGGTAATCAGGTTTTGTGGCTTCTTGCATCAGTTCATATAGTTGTCCAATTTGATCTTCATTAAACCTTTGCAATTCATTTGTTGTGAGATTGGCTCCATATCGAACCTTCTGCGTTATCTCCCTCTCCTTAATCTGTATCTGCAGTACATCTGCATATGCCTGAGCAAAGAAAAATCAGAGTGCTGATTAGGGATCATTAAACTGGAAAGTGCTCATTTGCCTCATTATCAATGATGCTTTAGCAAACAGGATAAGATTAAAGATGTTAACCAGACTACAACCGTAACAAAGACTATTGCCTCTAACAAGATTAATATTCATGACGACAGATGTACAGCAGAAACGGGCCCAGCATAATTTAACGACTCTATGCTGACCATGATGGTTATCAACGCTAATCCCATTTTCCCCATTAGGCCTGCATCCCTCTACTCCTTTCCTATCTAAGTCTCAGCCTAAAATGCTGCAATTATATTTACCTCTACCACTTGCTCTGACACATAATCAGCATATAACCATAACCTGAGAAAAATGTGCCCCTCAGATTTGAAGTCCTTCCCTATCACCTTCAACCTATCTCTAGTTTTAGATTGTTCCCGCCTAGTATAAAGACCTTGTGTCTCTCATAATTTTATATGACCCCAACACGGTCGTCGTTCAGTTTCCTACATTGCTATGGGAATAAACCCAGCTTATCCAATTTCTCACAATAAGTAAAATCCCCAATTCTAGACAACATCCTGTTGAACCACTTCTGCACTTTTTATAATGCTACCACATCCATCCTGTAGTGTGACAACCAGAACTGTACACAATACTACAAGCGCTGCCTGACTAATGTGTAGGAAGGAAGTACAGATGCTGGTGTACCCCAAAGATAGACACAAAGAGCTGGAGTGTCTCAGCAGATCAAGCGGCATCTCTGGAGAAAAGAGGTAGGTGACGTTTCGGGTTGAGACCCTTCTTCAGACTCCCTCAGAAGAAGGGTCTCGACACAAAATGTCACCCACTCCTTTTCTCCAGAGATGCTGCCTGACCCGCTGAGTTACTCCGTTTTTTTGTGGCTGTCTGACCAATGTTTTGTATTGCTGCAATGTAGCATTCAAAACTTCTATACTCAGTGTCTCATTAATTAAAAAAAAAATAATTATTTAATTTATTATACTTTAGGAGGGATACCTATTGGGAAAATATTTATTTGAAATGTGGTTCATATTCCTTCTTAGCTTAAACTGTATTTTTTAATTTGATCTATTTTAATAAACTATATCATGCACAGCTAATTTAAATTGTTTCTTTAATTGGCTGTACAGAAAGTTTTAGTTTAAAGTTGCATACGTAGTTGCTGAAAACTAGCTGAAATGACTGCAACGAGTACAGGTCCAAATGCAATGAATTAGGGGAGTTTTTTTCAGCTTTATTTCTATCCTGATTAAAATGTCATTCAAAAATATAACTTTTAATGTAAATGCAGATTTTTTTTCAGTAAACCTTATTCAAAATGGAAAGAAAATATTTTTTCTTTATTTAGTTATTCTTGAAGATTCTATTCAGACAATGGCACCAGATGAATGTAATTTAATCTGTAATAGTGTGTAAATTGAATCTGTGAACTGTGTGTAAAATTTCAGGCCTTTTAAGAAATTCCCACAGGTGAAGAATCATTACAGGGAATAGAACAAAAATTTCAAATATTAAAAAAAAACTAATTAGCTCTAATATAAAAAGTTTGTATTTTTTATTTCAAAAGCCTACTGAATTTTACTCATTGTAAATGTGACAAAATCCCCCTTTGAACATTGTATTATATCCCATTTATTTGCCTGTATGATACAGAATACATTTCTGGCAGAATTACATATTCATTCCTTCTTTCTGGAACATTTAAATGACTCATGAATCACTAACAAGGCACCCTGGATTGACTTATTTTGACATTTACACAAGTATATCATGCTTCAAAAATCTCACAATTACAAAGAAAGCATTCCCCTTCTGAGAAGCATCCATTAAGAAAATTTAATTTATAACCAGAAAATTAGAAATATACTAGCTTATTGGTTATAATTCATCTTTCTTCTCCCTACGAACTTGCACTAATTCAATGATGAGACACTTTGTAGTGTATTAACGAATTTACCAAAATTAAACCTCCTCAATTTTTTAGACAAGAGACCTGATGCTCAAGATAAGGAAGATGAGATCAAAAACAAGTGGCATTTCCCTTGGGCCTTGCCAAATTGAATGGTAGGACCCAATTATCATTTTTTTAAATCAATTTCCTGGCTATAGCCAGCCAAATTATTAGGCTGGCTCACAGAACAGTATGGGACAGGAACAAGCCTTTCGACCCATGATGTAGGTGCTGAACATGGTGTCATGTTAATCTCCTTTGCCTGCCTGTAATCCATATCCCTCCATTCCCTGCACATCCATGTGCCTATCATAACAGCCTTTTTAATGCCACCATATATCTGCCATTATCCCTGTCAGTGAGCTCCAGGCATTTCCCACTCTGCGTAGAAAAATAACTTGCCCCAAATATCTGTTTTACATTTTCCCTCTCTCACGTGAAAGCTATGCCCTCTTTGACATTTCCACCCTGGGAAAAAGATTCTAACTGTCCATCCTATCTATGCCTCTCATTATTTTATAGATTTCTATTAGGTCCCCTCAAGTTTTCTCTCAAACTCTGACGCTTCAGAAAAAAATCAATCATAGTGTGTCCAAGCTCTTCTTATATCTAATACCCTCTAATCCATGCAGCATTCTGGTAAACCTCTTCTGAGCCTTCTCCAAAGTCTCCACATTCTTCCAGTTAAAGGGTAGCCAGAACCGCACAATACATGAAATGCAGCCTAACCAATGTTTATAAAAATGTGACATCACTTCCTAACCCTTATACAATGCATTGTCCAATAAGGGCATGCATGCCAAACGCTCGCCATGGTGTCCAAATATTATAGGTGTTCACCTATTACCTGCCATGCTTTGTCCTGTCTCTCCTCTCTCCCAGCTTTCTTGTCCCCTGCCCTTACAATCAGTCTGAAGAAGGGTCCCGACCCAAAACGTCACCTATCCGTGTTCTCCAGAGATGCTGCCTGACCCACTGAGTTACTCCAGCATTTTATGTCCTTTCGTATCATACACCTTCTTTTCCATGCTATCTACTTGTGCTGCCAATCTCAGGGAGCTATAGTCTTGGGCCCCAATGTGCTGTTATGGCTCCACTCAGTGATTTATGGAATCAGAGTTTACAGCATAGCAACAGGTCAAATAAACAGTTTTTTAATTGTTTTAACATTTTTGCTTAAGCGGGTCAAACACATCTATTTATGGGTGTGAAATTCCCAGAACTGCTCTGTGCGAAGTTAGCTTTGGGTTGCGCTCACTGGGCTGAATCTTAATGAGCAAAAACATTGTGGTTTGAGTAGAAGGCTAAAACGGGAAATATGTGGCTGGCTTCCAGTTCACATTTGCCTTCAGCACGTCTGAAAGAGCAGTCTTTGGGAAAGGCGCCCTCTTAGCTTCCAGGTGTTAGTTGCTCAGAGCAATACTGGAACAACTTTTGCTTTGTAACTGGGCCACGGATTCCCAGACTACAAGAGATATGTCAATTAAGTTGGTAGAAGTCAGTTCAGGTTAAGATCCTGTTAAATATTCAATATTCACATATATTTTGGCTCCAGTTACAAGGATAGACAAGATGGAAGCAGTCACCTGAAATTGTAGAATTCAATGTTCATATCGTTGGGTTGTAGGCTATCCAAGTGGAATGTGTGTTGTTCATCTGTTTGCATGTGACCATCCCGGTTTAGGAATGTAAAGTGGAAGAACTACACCTTATATTCTGATTGGGTAGCCAATCACTTAAAGGCATAGAACATAGAATTCTCCAATTCCACATAATACCCTCCTTCTCAATAGACAATAGGTACAGGGGTAGGCCATTCGGCCCTTCGAGCCAGCAGCGCCATTCAATGTGATCATGGCTAATCATCCCCAATTCCTGTACCCCGTTCCTGCCTTCTCCCCATATCCCCCGACTCCACTATCTTTAAGAGCCCTATCTAGCTTTCTCTTGAAAGTATCCAGAGAACCGGCTTCCACCGCCCTCTGAGGCAGAGAATTCCACAGACTCACATCTCTCTGTGTGAAAACGTGTTTCCTCATCTCCGTTTTAAATGGCTTATCCCTTATTCTTAAACTGTGGCCCCTGGTTCTCGGCTCCCCCAACATCGGGAACATGTTTCCTGCCTTTAGCGGGTCCAAACCCTTAATAATCTTATATGTTTCAATAAGATGCCCTCTCATCCTTCTAAATTCCAGAGTATACAAGCCCAACCACTCCATTCTCTCAGCATATGACAGTCCCACCATCCCGGGAATTAACCTTGTGAACCTACACTGCACTCCCTCAATAGCAAGATTGTCCTTCCTCAAATTTGGAGACAAAAACTACACACAATACTACAGGTATGGTATCACTAGAGCTCTGTACAACTGCAGAAGGACCTCTTTGCTCCTATATTCGATTCGTCTTGTTACAAATGCCAACATGCCATTCGCTTTCTTCATTGCCTGCATGCTTACTTTCATTGACTGTTGAACAAGGACCCCCAGATCCCGTTGTACTTCCACTTTTCCCAACTTGACACCATTTAGATAATAATCTGCCTTCCTGTTTTTGCTACTAAAGTGGATAACCTCACATTTATCCACATTAAACTGCATCTGCCATGTATCTGCCCACGCACCCAACCTGTCCTAGTCACCCTGCATTCTCACAGCATCCTCCTCACAGTTCACACTGGCACCCAGCTTTGTGTCATCTGCAATTTGCTAATGTTACTTTGAATCCCTTCATCTAAATCATTGATGTATATTGTAAATAGCTGCGGTCCCAGCACCGAGCCTTGCGGTACCCCACTAGTCACTGCCTGCCATTCTGAAAGGGACCCGTTAATCTCTACTCTTTGCTTCCTGTCTGCCAACCAATTTTCCATCTGTATCAGCACTCTACCCCCAATACAATGTGCCCTAATGTTGCCCACTAATCTCCTATGTGGGACCTTATCAAATGGTTCCTGAAAGTCCAGGTACACTACATCCACTGGCTCTCCCTTTTCTATTTTCCTAGTTACATCCTCAAACAATTCTGGAAGATTAGTCAAGCATGATATCCCCTTCGTAAATCCATGCTGACTCGGATCGATCCTGTTACTGCTATTGTGCCGCTATTTCATCTTTTATGATTGTCCAGCATCTTCCCCACCACCGATGTCAGGCTAACTGGTCTATAATTCTCTATTTTCTATATCTCCCACCTTTCTTAAAAAGTGGGATAACATTAGCTACCCTCTAATCCACAGAAACTGACCCTGAATCTATAGAACATTGGAAAATGATCACCAATGCATCCACGATTTCTAGAGCCGCTTCCTTAAGCACCCTGGGATGCAGACCATCAGGCCGTGGGAATTTATCAGCCTTCAGTCCCATCAGTCTACCCAACACTATTTCCTGCCTAATGTGGATTTCCTTCAATTCCTCCGTCACCCCAGATCCTCTGGCCACTAGTATATCAGGAAGATTGTTTGTGCCCTCTTAAGACGGATCCAAAGTACCTGTTCTACTAGATTAGATATAATTTATTGCCACACAGCCAGGCTGGTGGAAATTTGGGTTGTCTGCAGCGATACAATAATAAAGAACACACAACCACAATAAAACTGTAACACAAACATCCACCACAGCATTCATCACTGTGGTGGAAGGCACAAAATTTGGCCAGTCCTCCTCCATTTCCCCCCCGTGGTCAGGACCAAAGTCCAGAGTCAGTCCAGGATCGGCTCTTCCTCACCAGAGACCGCGGCTTTAAGTTGTTGTAGGCCGCAGGCCGGCGGTCAAGATTTAAAGTCCCCGCCGCAGCCAGAAGCACCGTAGACTGCAGGGCCGGCGGTCGAAGCTCCCCTCCAGGGGTGATGGTAAGTCCATGCCGGACCCGCGGTTGAAGTCGGCCGCGGGCCGGCAGTGATGGTTTCTTCTTCCCCCGGGTCCCCAACGTGAGATCCCGGGCTGTAGACGCCGCACCAGCTGGAGCTCTGCAGACCGCGGCTTCAGGCTGCGACTTCAGGCTGCCGGCTGCCCCGGGTCAGCGAAACGGAGCGCTCCCCTCCAGCGAGGGCTCACCCGCTCCACGCCGAGAGTCCACGCTGCGCCCGCCGCTGAAGCCCCGGGCGCGTCTCCGGGAAAGGCCGCGTCGATCCTTGATGTTAGGCTACGGGGGAGGCGACCTGGAAAAACTCGCCTCTCCGTGGAGGAGGCGACCGAAGCGGTTTCCCCCACACCACCCCCCACATAAAACACACAAAGAAACATTAAATACAGACTTTAAAACATACCTAAGAAGCTTTTACTATCCTCCTTTATATTCTTGGCTAGCTTACCTTCGTACCAAATCTTTTCTCTCCGTATTGCCTTTTTAGTTATCTTCTGTTGCTCTTTAAACATTACCCAATCCACTTGCTTCCTGCTCATCTTTGCTACGTTGTACTTCTCATTTATTTTTATACTGTCCCTGACTTTCTTTGTCAGCCACGGTCGCCCCTTTACATTACAGAATTAAAATTAAGACCAGTTTCTACAAGCTGACCTCTCAGGGCTCAAAATTAGTGGTTGCCCGGGTGCCAATGGACACCCAAAGTGCCGGCGGGCAACCTAAATGCCGAGTCATTTTGCCCGGCTTGGCACTGTGGATACTGGTTTATACCAAAGTGAGACACAAAAAACTGGAGTGACTCAGCAGGTCAGGCAGCATCTCTGGAGAAATGGAACGTGACGTTTCGGGTCGGCAGCGATAACAGCTGTCGTACGGGGCAACGATACTCGGTGCGGGGTGACGGAGGGTCGGAGCGAATGATGGGCCCCGCACAGCGGCAGTGGCTTCACCTCGTCCTCCTCCCGCACCCTGCCCGCCCTGATCGCGGCAGCTGCTTGCCACTCCGCCAACAGCGATAACTGCTTTCAAAACAAACCCTCCCGCACGCCGAGGCCGGGAGGGAGGGAGGAAGGAAGGGGGAGGGTTCCCTTCCGCCGTCTGAAGCACCTGTACCGCTCGGCCCCGCACCTTCCTGTTGGCTAGCGGAGGAGGGGAGACATGTTGAGATCCCAAATGCCTCCCCCTTTGGCGGCGGCACTTGGCGGTGGACAGGGACCGCAGGGACAGGGTGGTGGGCCGAGGAACGCTGACCTTCCTTCCTCCCCACCTCCCCCCTCTCTCTCTCTCTCTCTTGTACGACCCCCCTCCACCCCCCCCATATCCTGAGACCCCTCCTCTCCATGCCGCACTGATCCCCATTCCCGCCTCTATTCAGTCCTCACTTACATCCGCTGTGCTCCCCTCGCCATGTATCCCCCCCATCTATTCATCCTGCACTGATCTCCCTATCCACCTCGCATTGATTCTCCTGCCACCCCCCATCCATCCTGTACTGATCCCCCCCATTCATCCCATACTGATCCCCCTCCATTTATTCTGCACCGATCCCCCCATCTATCCTGTAGTGAACTCCCCATTCATCTTTTACTGATACCCCCATTCATCCTGTACTGATCCCCTCATTCATCCTGTACTGATCCCCTCATTCATCCTGTACTGATCCCGCCATTCATCTTTTACTGAACCCCCATCCATCCTGTAGTGACCCCCCCATGCATCCTGTACTGATCCCCATCCATCCTGTAGCGATCCCCCCCATTCATCCGATACTGATCCCCCATCCATCTTGTAGTGATCTCCATTCATCCTGTAGTGAGCCCCCCCATTCATCCTGTAGTGATCCTCCCATTCATCCTGTAGTGGACCCCCCATTCATCCTGCACAGACCCTCCGATCCACACTGTACTGACCCTCCCCCCCATTCATCCTGTACTGACCCCCCCCCATTTAAGAATGGGGTGATCAGTCTAAAGAAGGGTCTCGACCCGAAACATTGCCTATTTCCTTCGCTCCACAGATGCTGCCTCACCCACTGAGTTTCTCCAGCATTTTTGTCTAGCCCCATTCATCCTGTACTGATCCCCCCCATCCATCCTGTACTGATCTTCCCCATCCATCCTGCACAGATCCCCCCCGTCCATCCCGTACTGATCTCCCCATTCAACCACACTGACATCCCCCGCGCTCTCCCCTCACAATTTTACCTACTCCAACCAACACACACTAATTCCCCTGCCTCAATCCATCCATTCGGCACCAATAGCCTTCTCAACCCCCCCCCCCCGCCTTCTATCCATCCCGCACTGATTCACTCACCCCCCTCCCCCCGACCCAATTGAGCTGGAAATGTCTTCAGAGTGAACATTGACTATGTTTGATATCTTAATGCAATCAAATGTGTTTTCATTCCCAATGTTATTATTTGTTTTAATCCATAAAGATGGATTAATTAAATTGTGAACACGTGAAACATTAAAACCACAGTGTTTGATTGTCACTGCTACCGTTGATAGGTTATTATAGAATTCATTTTAACAGCAAATCAATGCTCTTAATATGGAGCATCATTACATTAGTTATTTAATGAGCAACATTCACTGAAGAAGGGTTTCGGCCCGAAACGTCGCCAATTTCCTTCGCTCCATAGATGCTGCTGCACCCGCTGAGTTTCCCCAGCAATTTTGTGTACCTTCACAACTATACGTTGGATTTATCCAGGTTTTACTTCTACAGTCGGTCATATACATCACAAATTTCATCAGGAGATATTTCAGTTGAAATTTTTAATGTTAATTCTGAAGTTGGAATAATGGAAGCAGCGTTTATCAATTATTTTTTTTTTTTAATCTAGTGCGTACAAACTGAGTATCTTCATTGCTGTTCACAACACATACATCTAATCTGAATGTGGCGTTTTGACATCTTTGAACACATTACCAAAAGAACATTTGCTGCAGTTATGTCCTTTGGCCATCTCTCGTCAGCTAGTGTTATGTTTAACCTGTCAGATGGCTATAGTCGGTTTAAACAGCTATTATCATAAAATTCCTTTAGAAATGTCCTTGCAACCTGTATATTTTGTTGTGGATAAATTATGTGGGAATCGAGATGTTTCTGTATCAAAAGCAATAACGACCCATGCTTTGGCCATGTCATGATAATTTTCGGTCCTTCACAGAAAAAATGCTTGCATCAATCTGTAGTATGCATGGTTAAGCATATATGTTACCATGGTCCAGGATTTATTGACACAGGTTGATCAAAGGCTGAATAATCCGACCACATTTTTGTTTGGAAGTGGAAAGAACTAATAGAAATTGCATTCATTGCAATGTGTAAAAAGAGTTGAGATACTGTATTATAATTTTGCTGCATGTCATTGTAGTATATGTCATGTCTTGATTGGTGAATATGTTTGTGACTTTATTTGAAGCAGAAATACTATGTGAATGTTTCATTGGGCATAATTCCGACTGGTAACTACGCACTTCGTCCGAGCACATTATCGCATGCGTCATGCAAGCCATCTTAAATGACCACCTAAACTGTCATTTGGCAACCTAAAAAGTTGCCTAGGTTGCCCGGCTGGCAACAGGGATAAAAAGTTAAGTGAGAGTCCTGCCTCTGTTGAAATGTGTATATCTATATCTATATCTATAGCGATGTCTGCAGTCGAATTGTCCAAACACAATGTGTATTAAATATTACACAATCATATACAATCTGAGTGAGGCACCATTTCACATGGAATGCAGTCGAAGAAGAGAGGATGTTAGACATAATAAGAATGTTATATGAAACCACAAAATGATTAAATCAGCAAACAAGATTCGCAAGGCAGGCACTCCATTTCAAGAAAGGGAAGTGAGGATCTAGAATTTCAGTTATAATTAGAGATGGTTGTTAAACTTAAATGATGTCCCAAAAATTCATAATAGATTTTAGAAAGGAAATGGATAGATATTTGTAAAAACATCCAAAGGTGGAGAATTGACAAATGGAGCAGTGCCTAATTTATGCTGTAATATGATTTCCTTGGATGAAAAATGTGCAGAAACTGATTATTTTGATCGTGTTTGATTAATGGATTGCAGATATTTGCAGCACTGGAGAAAAGCTGGCTGAAATTATACGTATTTTGAAACCTACAATCCTCAGACTGTTCATGACTCAGTTTTCTGATATATTATTGGGTTTTGTGGCAATCCAACAGACACACGCTGAAGACCCAAATGGTCAGTGACTGAATAGATTACAACAGAGGTTAAAAGCATGCGAATTCAGAATATGCTTTACACAAATGGAATGACTGTGAACAGGTATGTAGATAAAAAGGATTTGAAGGGATATGGACCAAAAACAGACAAATGGGATAAACATAGATAGGCATCTTGGTCAGCATGAAAAAGTTGTCTGAAGAAGGTTCTCGACCTGAAACGTCACCCATTCCTTCTCGCCAAAGATGCTGCTTGTCCCGCTGAGTTACTCCAGCATTTTGTGTCTACCTTCGATTTAAACCAGCATCTGCAGTTCTTTCCTACACATGGAGAGGTTGTGCTGTATGCCCCTTTCCATGCTCTAGAACTATGAAGCTATGAACTTGGCCAGCTTTGTTGCAGTTTTGGACAGATTCCCAACCCCAAATCTGTCATTAAGCTCCAGACTTTTGGCATGTGCACCAAGTTTGGAGTTCAACCTGGGCAGCTTATCACTGGATGTTCTGTTCAGAGCTGCTGGTCACAGCCAGCAAGACCCGTTTGAGACATTAGGGGTGATTTAGACAGTTTATGAAATGCAAATTTAAATGTCTCCCTTTCAGACTACCTGAGGAAATACTGGAGTTCACTCATTCTACATCTCACACTACAGCTAACAACCACCTAAAAAAAAAAGAAACAAATGTCACTACAATGTCAAATCGATCAGAATGGATTAAACATCCAGGGAATGGTTTCAGGCATGACACATCACTGATTTACAACCAACCCTTCATACCAAGCTGCTAGTTACTTAGCTATCCAATTTAGAAACATAACAATACATCATCCAGCACGATTTTAATTTTTCAAGATTTTTCAGTTCTTAATTTATAGAAAATGGAGCTCCAGCAGATATATTGTGGTGCTAAATGAGCTTGACAGGATTTAGTCTACAGATTGAATCAAGTCTAAAAAAATTGAACTCAAATACCTAAATCCTACGCACAGAAAATATTATATGCAGTTCAAAGAGTTCAAGTATTTTCTAATTTTAAAAGTAGTGGTAGGTAGTCTGGCTGGGTTCCCACTGCTCATCTGTAATTCCGTATTGATCTGGAGGTTAGAGAAAGGACACTGTCGTCACTTGGGGACTTGTACTACTTACAGCCATAATTAATCAAAAACAAAAACAAATCACAGGGGCGGAGGCTTGTCACAGAATTACACTTGCACAATGCAAACTGTTAATTCTTTTTATATATATATATATATTCCATAACCCGACAGAGTTCATAAATATTGAAAATACCAGAGTTTCTTTACATTTGAAATTCTGCCAATTACTGATAATTTCTCTTCGTACTTCTTGTGAGCCAAGAAAGGTAGGAAAACTTTTAATTAGCCTTGGTGAACTAATCTCTTCACCTTATTCATTCTCCAAGCATTCATTCTCCAAGCTCAGTCGCGACCTCCTTCAAGCACCTACTCCAACACTTTAATGTTGGCTCTTAGAGTCAGTCATACAACGTGGAAACAGGCCCTTCAGCCCACTTGCCAACGCCGACCCACATGTCACATCTACACTAATCCAACCTGCCTTAGTTTCACCAATATACATTTAAACCTATAATAATAACTAGACCAAGGGGGAGCCATTGGGTCCCTTCCCCTCAACACGCGGTTGCGGGGGGTGGGGGGGGGGCCTGCGGTGTCACACACACTAACTACCCCCCACACACACAGAGGGGGAGGGAGGGGGGGAAGGGAGGTGGAGGGGGGAGAGGGGGAGGGGAGGCAGAGGGGGGGAGGGAGAGAGGGGGGGGGAGAGAGAGGAGGGGGGAGTGGGGCAGAGTGGAGGGAGGGCAGAGGGGTGGAGAGGGAAAGGGGGAGAGAGGGGGGAAGGGGGAGAGAGGGGGGAAGGGGGAGAGAGGGGGGAAGGGGGAGAGAGGGGGGGAGGGGGAGAGAGGGGGGAAGGGGGAGAGAGGGGGGAAGGGGAGAGAGGGGGGAAGGGGGAGAGAGGAGGGAGGGAGAGAGGGGGAGAGGGGGAAGGGAGGGGGGAGGGGAAGAGGGGATAAATGTCCTTCAGGAGAGAGGGATAAATGTCCTTCATTTATTTTTCCCTCTCCTGCCTTTAACATAGGCATTGAAGTTATACTGCATAATGCTACACAATGTTTCTGCCATCTTAGATGCTTAGGTTCTCATTATGCCAAATCTACACACACCATGATGTTACCGTAACAGATATTTGAAATATCTGAGCAAGATAGAGTAAAAATTGAATCGAAGTGGAAAGCAAACAAAACGTATTTGTGTTCTCCAAAGGTTTGGTTCAGTGCAGGATTAGTATCACCAAACTAAACACTAGCCCAGCATTTCAGTGCAGTACTGAAGAACTCAACTGGACTGGCCATCCATCAGGATGTACATCTGCTGGCCTGCCATTCGCTCCTCAACCAAGACAATCAAAATAAACTTAATTGGTTATTTTCTAAGTTGTATGTGTTGAATTCTGCCACCTGCAGACTAATTGCTGCATTTATTTACTCTGTAATGTGAAACTGATTCATGTTCATACAATACACCCAAGATATTAAGAGAATTATGTAAATAATGGACACAGTTGCCTTCATCCCATTTTATTTGAGGCAAGTGATCTTTCTTATTTTGAAACTAAAACATCTATTTGAAAATAACCAAGAAGTCCAATATTGCAGGAAATTTTGTATTTTTAAAATAGTGGAATATCTTAAATCTTCAGAGATTTCAGCCGGTCAGTGATCAGTGCCTCGGCAATGGAGGTGCCAGTGTCTTGTTTTAACAGCCAACAATATATTCATTTTGTCATAAGCCAGTCTGAAAGATTGAGATGAAATATGTGAATAGTCAATATGAGTCCTGATTAATATTTCTGGAAATGAGAGGATGAATTAAGTAGCGGCTGATAATAATGTTGCCATTGATAGAATACGCCACTTAAGGAAGTACTCATTAACTTTGATATAACCTCCATCCAGCAATTACCTTCCATTTCTTTTAATTTAGTGTACTGTATTTGTTTGGTTAAGATGTAATCTCCATTGGAGAAATCAAACACTAATTGGGCATTGCTTTGCAGAACACCTGTGTTCAAACCAAAGAGGCAACTCTGAACTTCCACTTTAATTCTTCATCAAACTCCTACTCTGACATCAGTCCATGCATCATTATGACAAAGCCCAATGCTAGACTGAAAACAGCACCTCACCTTCCACCTTGGCACTTAGCAGCCTTTATGGACTCAATATCAAAATAGACTATTTTAGCCAAAACGCTCCTGCTGTTTCTATCAAAATGGGCTAATTCTGTTGTAGGTTGCCTTAATATTCAGTTAGGCTTTTCTCTCTCCATTAATGTTGATTGCTTCATCGCAGCTTTTACATGTTCCTTTGTTTCTGTTTTCTTTCTCTAACTTCCCATATTAACCTACCAACCAGATGGTTTCAAGTGTATAACCATGGCAACCCTAGCCTCACGCGACTTACCCATCTTTCCCCTATTTTCTCTACATCTTTGAACTAATTTATTTTCTCTCCCATCCAATTCTGACAAACGATCTTCAGCCTGTAACATGTTACTCTTTTGACAGATACTGCCTGACCTGCTGAATATTTCCAGATTTTCTGCTTATATTTCCCAAAGTGACTTCCACATGGTTATTTGACTGGAGCAAATATCTTGCTGCAGTTTTAGGCCTGCTTCATCATTACTCACCAATTTTTATATAATCTGATAAATTGCTAAAATCCAGGTTGGTTACACTGAACATCAAATATCTTCGTTAATTCAAAGTAAATCGAGTTGTTGTGCCATGACCTTTTAAAAAAAATCTATAATTGTCCTTCCTTGATTAATCTGTGCCTTTCTAAACAAAGACAATTATTAATCTGTAGAATTTTCAAGTAGGTTTCCTTCCATTGAGGTTAGGGCAACTAGACTGTAATTACTTGGTCTGCTCTAATTTTTTTTAAAATAATAGGGCAGCATTAGTACTTATCCGGTTTTGGGCACTATACTTGAAGTCAGAGAAGATTGAGGATGTGGGATCAGACCCACGTGCATTTCCTCCCCAAATTCGTCTAACAGTGTGGAATACAATTCATCCAGGCCTGACAATTTATAAATTTCAAAAGATGCTAAATTTGATCTGTTTATCCCATCCAACCTGAAACTCTGATCTTCAACTACTTTGTCCCAATTGTTCCTCTCTTTTCTATTAAAACCAAATTCCATGTTGTTCCACAGCAATATCCTTAATCTCTAATCAAGTTCCAATTTTTTTTAATTCTTTTTGCTTGATATTGTCATAAAATTTGATAATGCCATGAATATATGCAGTAATAATTGTGTCAGATTAATGAGTATTTACGGTATTTATAAAACATTTGCATTTTTCTTGATTTTACTTTACAATTTATTTTCATGTCATATACTAATTTCCTATTTACTTTCACCCCTGCACCTTCTATAGTTTCCAGGTGCTCTTTAACATTGAGGAGTCACTTAATTTGATAGCTCTGTCATTCCTTCCTTGGAACATATTTTGTGAGCCCTCATTTGTTATTCCCTCCTCCATGCCTTCCCTTACAAAGATAATCCTTCTTGCAGTAGAGGAATTGAGAGCACTTGTGGTAAAGTAAATTGGAGAAGGCTATTTGGCCCTTCAAGCTGCTCCACTGTTCATCATGATCAGGACTAATCTTCAAAACTGATCATCCACTTCAAGGCAATTTTCCAGCAGTATTCCATTACCCATGATTTCTTTAACGTTCAGAAATCTGTCAATCTCCATTTTGAATGAACATAATGACAAAGCTTCTATGGCCCATTCTTAGTCACTTGTGTTATTTCAGCTGCTGTCTCTGTTGTCGTTCGCCTGACTGAGGTCAGTTGACAGGGCTCACCATGGGGAGGTCCTCAATGACCCCATGCGGATCATCAATAGACACTAGGTGCAGGAGTAGGCCATTTGGCCCTTCGAGCCAGCTCCGCCATTCAATGTGATCATGGCTGATCATCCCCAATCAGTACTCGGTTCCTGCCTGTTCCCCATATCCTGTTCCCCATATCCCAGAGCCCTATCTAGCTCTTTCTTGAAAGCATCCAGAGAACCTGCCTCCACTGCCCTCTGAGGCAGATAATTCCACAGACTCACCACTCTCTGTGAGAAAAAATGTTTCCTCATCTCCATTCTAAATGGCTTACCCCTTATTCTTAAACTGTGGCCCCTGGTTCTGGACTCCCCCAACATCGGGAACATGTTTCCTGCCTCTAGTGTGTCCAAGCCCTTAACAATCTTATATGTTTCAATGAGATCTCCTCTCATCCTTCTAAACTCCAGAGTGTACAAGCCCACTGCTCCATTCTCTCAGCATATGACAGTCCCGCCATCCCGGGAATTAACCTTGTAAGCTTACGCTGCACTCCCTTAATCACCAGCTGCCTACGCCCTACTCCAACGGAACTTCTGCCGGTGCTTGCAGGTATCGCACCTGCCAAGCTTCACAGAGAGTACTTCACTCATAGGCTGGTGTGCAAGGCCCCATCGGACGCCAAACATTCTCTGCACCACCTCGCCCAAGACTCACAGCAACTGGGACCTCAACGTCTGTCATCTCGTCGCCCCTTCTTCCGTCACGCAGCGACCCTCTGTGGCTCCGGTTTCAACACACTAGGAGCATGCAGAACCAGCTGAGAACAGACTTTGCGACCTCCGCAATTCACTGTTGCACCGAACACCACAGCCCCACCCGGCTCGGACCTGCCCCGCAATGAGTGGGCGCCCTGAACCAGCTCCGTACAGGGGTCGGCCAGTTCAACGCCACCATGCATCACTGGGGCTGCGTTCATCAGCAGCCTGCGTGTGTGGAGCAAACCAGCAAACAGCGCAGCATGTCATTTTCGACTGCGCTGTCCTCCGCCCACCTGGTGGAGGGGTAGACCTCACGGCCCTCGACAACAGCACATTGAACTGGCTAAAGCGCCTGGAGGGCGTTACAAAACCTCTGCTGCCTCAAACGCAAGAAGATGAAGTCACGTGTTTGAACAAAAATATGAAAAAGTGTGGAATACATTTAATTCTGAAAGCATCACGTTTAGTACTGTATATATGATTCATATTTTTTTTCAAGTGACTCATATCAAGTGAAATGTTTATGTTACACTGACAATGTGTAGGGTCAGAGGTCAAACATGACTGGTCACGTGTGTGACCTCACAGAAGCATTTCTTTCATAACTCAGTTTTATCTTACAAATTCTGAATTTTAAAAAGCTAGAATGTTCATATCTTTAGCAGACATGCATTACAGTTCTGTAGGTAGGAAAATAGCAATGAATAAGATTAATCTCTGACAATAATTTTTTAATGTATTGCTTTGTGTGATGCCATCTGGACACATGTGTGACATTTTGGTTCACTTTCCAAAGAATGGTCCCTATGTGTGTCCAGGACAAAGAATTTAATTGGTACAGTTTTCCGAGTGGAGAAATGTCTCACCTTTCTCACCTTTTCTGAAAATGTGCTTCTGGTCCTACAACCTCCTCAGTCCGAGGAAACATCTTCCTTGCACAGACAAGTACTATAAAAAAGTGCGGAGGTTTCATGAGATCTCTCATCCTTCTTAACAAAGAATACAGTTCCAGTCTACTCAATCTGCCTTCTCTGCCGGCTCTGACCTTCCTTCCATCGAGGGGATTTATCGCAGTCGCTGCCTCAAAAAGGTTGGCAGTATCATCAAAGACCCACACCATCCTGGCCACACACTCATCTCCCTGCTACCTTCAGGTAGAAGGTACAGGAGCCTGAAGACTGCAACAACCAGGTTCAGGAATAGCTACTTCCCCACAGCCATCAGGCTATTAAACCTGGCTCGGACAAAACTCTGATTATTAATAACCATTTTCTGTTATTTGGCAGTTTATTTATTCATGTGTGTATATATTTATATCATGGTTTATGGACACACTTATCTGTTTTGTAGTAAATGCCTACTATGTTCTGTGTGCTGAAGCAAAGCAAGAATTTCATACAGGGACACATGACAATAAACTCACTTGAACTTGAACTCATACAGCAAACCCTTCATTCTTGAAACAGTCCATTGTTAGATTTCCTCAATGGCAAGTTTATACAATTGTACAAAATATTTCAGGTATGGTCCCTCCAAACCATTCACAAATACAGTAAATCTCCTCTAATCGAACCTTCACATTATAAATGCCAACATGCTATTTACACTCCTATTAATTTGCTGTATATGAATGCTAGCTATCAATGATTTGTGTACAAGCACAGCTGGGTCCTTCTGTAGACACAAAGGATTGTGAAGGCTGAAAGCCTGAGCAATAAATAATCAGCTGGGAGATCTCAGTGGATCAGACACCATCTGTGGAGACAGCCCCTGGTTACTTCCACATATCACATCTTATTCTCTGTTGTTATTCCCGCCCCTTTCCCCTACCTGACCCTATCCACCATTTTACCCCCCTCTCCTTGGAGTCACCAATCGTGTGCCAGCTCTTGCTCCAACTCCTCCCCCCCCCCCACATTTTCTCCCTCACTCTTTCATATCAGAGGGAAGGTCTTGACCCAAAGCGTCGTCTGTCCATTCCCCTTTACAGATGCTGCATGACTTGCCAAGTTTCTCCAGCAGATTGTTTTTTTGCACATCAATGTTATCCAACTTCTAATCACCAAACGTGATATCCAGTCAAATAAATTACTATACATCATTACAACCAAGCTGTCCACAGTGTACAGTCCCAGAGTGCCCCAATTTTCCATGTAATACTGTTTATCACGTGCCATGTTCTAGCTACTCTGTCAGGAAGCCATATCTACTTGAAGCTTCTTTACATCTTTCTTTCTTACTCACAGTCCCATGTAGTTCTGCAATCTTCAGAACACTTAAAAAGATGATGTTTGGTTGCATCAGGCAAATTGTTGATATATAATGTATACAGCCAAGACTCAAGCACTGATGACTCTCATAATCCTCTACTCAGACTACCAATACACGAGGATATGATTTTACTTTCTGATCAATCATCATTTCCCAATCAATCTCTTTACAATATCCCCAATTTTACATGCTCTAAATTTATTAGCCATCTTTTTATATAGTACCTTATCAAACGCCGTTCGGAATTGCACACACACGGCAACCCCTATTAATTCTTATCCATTTTATCAATCACATTCTCAAAGAATTCTGATAGATTACTCAGCCATAATTTTCTCACAAAATATCTGTGTATTCTACTGCTCACTGCTCAATCCTACTATTCTTTTCACGGTGTTCTGTTTTTACATCCTTCATAAACGGTTTCAGCATTTCCTGCCACTGACATTAGACAAACAGATTGGTGGTTCCCCGTTATCCCACTCTCTCTCCTTTCTTGAGTAGTGAGGTAACATTTACTCCCCTCTAATCAATAAGAACAATTCCAAAATCGTGGAAGATGATGATATGAATATCACTGTCTCCAAAGGCACTGAATGCATATTGCTAAGCTACAGATCATTGCCTTCTTGAGACTTATCAGACTTCAAATGAAGTCATAGCGCCATCCTATGGAAAAACTGTAAAATACAACTGCAAATTGCAGCAAGACCTTCCTCGTATTACAGGGAAATTGTGAGTAGCATTCAATTAAATATAATTCTAAGTCTGGGTAATGCCAATATCTGCATAGTGCAATAGATGTTTTCATGCACTCCCAAAGAAGATTTGAAGTAATTAAAATTCATCACCATTAGATCATGAGTCATCAGCAGCAAAAACAACACACAATGGGCAGAACTAAGACACACCATAAGTGGTAGATCAACATTCTACTGTCCCATTACTTCAAATCATGAATTTTGGTGAACAATTAAATAACATGTGTGAAGAACATGCACATCCTCAATCATGGTAGTTTAGCATTTTAAATGCAAAAGATAAGCGAAGCACCTGCAACTAAGTTTGTCCAGAAGAGCCCATTTAATTATGTTTCTTGGTGCCTGACATGATCCCAACGTTTACATAAGAGATGCAGAAAGCCTTGCGCCATAGATTTTAATGAAAAAGAATAGCTGCTTGAGAAAATGGAAGAGACCAAAGTAGCAAATTTTAATGATTAATTTTCAGATATTTCCTGACTCATTAATTTTTAAAACGCTTTCTGAGATTGATTTTAATTGCATGAAAATTCACACTTGTTTAAACGAGTTAAAAAAGTAGTACGTTTAAAATACTTATGAATGTTTTAATTTTTTTTAACTCTTAGTAGTTCAGCCTGAGCCTACTCTCAGATTTATTTAAACATTCATAAGTATTTTAAACGTACTACTTTTTTAACTCGTTTAAACAAGTGTGAATTTTCATGCAATTAAAATCAATCTCAGAAAGCGTTTTAAAAATTAATGAGTCATAGGAAATATCTGTGAAAATTAATCATTAAAATTTGCTACTTGGGTCTCTTCCATTTTCTCAAGCAGCTATTCTTTTTCATTAAAATCTATGGCGCAAGGCTTTCTGCATCTCTTATGTAAACGTTGGGATCATGTCAGGCACCAAGAAACGTAATTAAATGGGCTCTTCTGGACAAACTTAGTTGCAGGTGCTTCGATCTTATCTGCCGCCAGCACCACCATCACCGACAGCACCAGCAACTCCAGCGAGTGCCCAGCCTGCCCATGGCAGGCAGGAGCCCGTCCGCAGACTCGCTCCCCAACCAGGACGACTCCAGCAGCAGCGGCTCGTCGGTAGCGCTATATTTAGGACCCATAGCGTTGCAGCCGACAGCTCTTTGTTTAAATTCCCACGCGTTAAGCTAACAGCGCTCTGCTTAAACCTTTGCACGCAAAACCGGCAGCGCAGTGTATTACCTTTACACGCCAAGTCTGCGGCTGATAGCGTCTTGTTCCCAAGGGAGGGGGGGGGGCTTGTTAGAATGAAGTCCCCTGCCATTGGTTATAGTTTGAATTTGGGCGTAGCGCAATAGGCAGGATTTACCGGCGGCTATTTCAAAACCTGATTTCTTACCTGTATAAAAGGCAGGCGCCAGTAAGCCAGAAGTTAGTTCAAGTTTATGTATGAGAGGGGTTTAACGATGGGCTGAGTCGCGATCAGCGCCGCGGATGGAGACAGAGAGAGAGAAGTGTGCTGCTGTAAAACGAGACAAGTATTGTTTTTGTCCTCTTTTACTAATAAAACTGATTTGCAACTAAACAGACGAGTGAGCCTTTTTCTGTTCTACTAGTCAGATCCTTGAACCTGTTCCCTTGTAACAATTGGCATAGTCGGCAGGATCTGACAAATAGAATAGAAAATGTTTCGTAAAAATAAATAGCAAACGAGATGGCGTTGGTGCAGGCCAAGCAACCCCGCAACAAGCAGCAGCCGCTCATCGCCTTGGCCATCAACCGACAAAACTTCAGCAATGTGGGAGTGAAACTGGTGAAAGAATCAAGAGACTTAAAGGTCACATATCCTTTGTGAATTCATGTTGTCCAGCCCGACGGGGACCACAGTTGATCTGTACAGGAAGCAACTACGAAACAGCGGAGGGGGAGGAGAGAGGGGGAGGAGAGAGGGGGGTGAGAGAGGGGGGGGGAGAGAGAGGGGGGGAAGAGAGAGGGGGGGGGAGAGAGGGGGGGTGAGAGAGGGGGGGAGAGAGAGGGGGGTGAGAGAGGGGGGGTGAGAGAGGGGGGGAGAGAGAGGGGGGGGGAGAGAGAGGGGGGGGAGGGGTTCGGCAGTTTTTAACGGGCCCGCTACGCTGGAAACAATGGTAAGCGCTTACCTGCAGTTCATCGCGTGTACTCCAGTTGGCGTAGCGTGGCAACAGTACAGGTCACGGGTCGTGACCTCGACTGCCATGCAACCTCTCTATTGTTTTTGGCCTCTCTTGTCAATAAAATTGTGATGCAACTAAACAGACTACAGCGCCTTTTTTTGTTGTTCTACTTGTCAGACCCTTGAACCTATGCCCTTGTTACAGGCAGGCATACAATCAGCAAAATTGATCAGGGCAGTGAAACTAGTCAGAGAACTGGGTACCTGCCACTCCTCCATGAAACGCGCCGTTTCCGACGCTTCGGCTGTCTTGCTCTTTCTGAACTCGTCCTTGACGTAGCGGTCGCCCAGGCCGCGCAGGTCGCCGGGCAGCCGGCGGTGGAGGCGCAGCAGCCGCTTGTACAGCGCGCGGACACCGGCCACGTGGACACCGGCCATGTGTCAACCGTCACCGTCACCCCCTGGTCAACCGTCACCCCCACGCCACCCACAGCCAACCGTCACACACGGACAACGGCTGTTCCGCCGCTTCGGCCCCTCCGCCGCCTGCCTTGTGCGATCTGTCTGCCGAGGTGCAACGCCAATAACCTTCCGACTGCTTCGTCGTTTGTTCTCGGGATTCATTGCAAAGATCCTACCAATCCACACTTGCTGCAAAGGCAAGCCGCCGCACGTTGACACACGGGACGCTCGGTAAAGATTTTGTTTTCCCCCCCGGTTAATTAATGTTTTTGTTACCCCTGATGCCGCGGTTTTGCTGCTGTGGCCGTTGTTAACGATGCACCAAGGTCACGGTGACAAAGCCAATGCCGGCCGTTGCCATGGAGGCAGCGTCTCACACGGGAGGCCGGTCGGATGTTTAAACCTGCGGCTGATAGAAGAATCACATTTTCTTCTAAAAAATAAACTTTATAAAATATAAAACCTTATAAAATAAAAAATATACACAAAACAAGAACTATGCAAAAAATCTTCCGGCATTCTCAGCGGCTATACATATATTAATTTGCCTTGTATGGTGATGGTGTCCACAGAACTATCAGAATACCAGGCACCTTTGCCATTTTATGTGGGTTCCTGGGGTAATATCCCTCCACTCGTTTGAGAGGCGTCTCCACAGACCATGCCCAGCAATGTGCAGCAGCGGAAGGATCCTAGACAGTGGTCCTCCCCCACAGAGCCCTGGCATGACTGTAACAAGCTTCAGTGCGTCCCTTAGCATGTACACCTGTAGTCTGGAATGGACCAGTCAGCGGCATTCCTTGAAGGACATCTCGCTCTGCTCGAAGATCAACAAGTATCGCGCAGACCAAAGAGCGTCTTTCACCGAGTAGATAACCTTCCAGCACCACTTGATGGCCATCTCCGAATATATCCCTGGGAACAGTTGGTAAATCAGAGAGTCCTCTGTTACAGAGCAGGAATGTGGTTCTGATTTTGGATGATCAGCCATTATTACATTGAATGGCGGTGCTGGCTCGAAGGGCCGAAAGACTTACTCCTGCACGTATTATCTATGTTCAGGATAAAAGGACCTTTGCATCAATCTCCAGACTCTTCGCAAATCCACATTCTGTGAAGAGGTGGGCAACTGCCTCCTCTCCATCGCAGCCATCCCGAGGACAGCGTGTACTGGTAGTAAGATTCCAATGGTGCAGGAAGGATCTGACTTCTTCCCTCACCACCAAGTGATGTCTTGGTGCTTGTTGGTGAGCTTTGGTGATGATATATTTCACAAGACAAGCTGGGCAGTCCACTCAGGGAACTACACCATAGGATCCATAGAGTCCTTTTCCTGCAGTGCCAAAAGGATATTCCATGCTGTTCACTGCCTGGTGGACTTGTGGTCAAATGTGTTCGTCTGGAAGAACCTTTCCATGAAGGCCAGATGGTGCGCCAATGTCCAGCTAACTGCAGGGCAGCCAACGTTGGGTGAGAGTTGGGAGTCAGAAATTGCGAGAGACCAAGCCCGAGGAAGCATAGCGACCGAGGAGGGGGAGGGTGTGGGAGGGGGGTGTACCCCCTCCCATTGGTACGGAGCTTTAGCATTTTTCAGTTTGAAATTGTGCAATCTGTAGCGAGTATTTTAACTTACACTCGAATGCAATATTTATGCTTTAAATTGGTTTAGCTATGAACAAGGTTAGGCTAAATTACATTCCTAATTATATTCCACAGTAGAGCCAGGTTCTGATCAACAGGTGCATCACATGAATGATCTTAGTATATTCATGTATGGATTAGATTATAATCAAACACTTGGCCCATGTTGACCAACCTAGGTTTCACTGCACACCTGGTACTACTCCTGACCCTAACTCCAGTTGCATACCTTCTTTCAATCCTGCCTTACACCTGCCCCCCTAGTCTACCATGATCATAGCTGCTTACCTGCTTAGGTTCCAAGTGCTGAACACTCCCATTGTCCCAGCTTTGACTGCACACCTAGTACAATTCCAGACCTTGACTCTGGATGCACACTTGGCCTTGCTCCTAGCCCCTCTGCACTGACAATATATCTGGCCCACACATAAAGCCCCATATCTGACCCCCTGGGCTTCCTATTACGTTCAAGTCCACAGGTGCTTATCTAGTGTGGTAATCTTTTATGGGGCACTTCACGGACCAAATTTTGCATTACAATATTTGCTATATCCATTGGCTTCCTTGTTATCTAACATGCTAGTTACTTTGTCAAATAAGTCATCAATTGGTTGAACACAATTTCTCATCCATAAAATTATACTCATTCAGCTGTATGTATTCTGTTACCATTTCCTTCATTTTCCCTAACAAACTGTCCTGAAGTCATTATCACCCCCAATATTTTCAGTATTTTGCTGTCTTCCTCTCTGCTGGGACTTTTCCGAAATGCAAAGTCCAATAACTATACATTTAAGCAATATTATTCTATTAAATGTGATCTTGAGAGTACATAATATTTTCTGTGGTATTCATAATAATAATAATAATAATACATTTTATTTATGGGCGCCTTTCAAGAGTCGCAAGGACACCTTACAAAAATTTAGCAGGTAGAGGAAAAACATGTAAGGGGAATGAAATAAATAGTAGAGACATGACTAGTACACAAAGTAAAGACAGAATACAATTCAAAACACAATATGAGGCAATTAATGCACAGATGAAAAGGGAGGGGGACGTGGGGCTAAGGATAGGCAGAGGTGAAGAGATGGGTCTTGAGGTGGGACTGGAAGATGGTGAGGGACACGGAATTGCGGATCAGTTGGGGGAGGGAGTTCCAGAGCCTGGGAGCTGCCCTGGAGAAGGCTCTGTCCCCAAAACTGCGGAGGTTGGACTTGTGGATGGAGAGGAGACCGGCTGATGTGGATCTGAGGGACAGTGAGGGTTGGTAGGGGGAGAGGAGGTCAGTGAGATATGGGGGGCCAGATGGTGGAGGGCTTTGTAGGTGAGGATCAGGATTTTGTAGGTGATCCGGTGGGAGATGGGAAGCCAGTGAAGTTGTTTGAGGACTGGAGAACACAACTATGATGAAAAGATCTTTGTTTTGATTGCACCTACCAACATGCATACATTATTATATTAGAGTTAATATGTACCGAGGGCAAATTTTTGTTCCAATGCTCCCCATTCCCAATTACTTTTACATTGAAGTGATTGAAATCCAAGTTAAGTTTAAATAGCATGAGAAAAATTATACCTCCTGAATGGATGGTATTCATTGCGTGGTTGGTTGGAATCAGTATCAGCACAATTACTATATTAAACTTTAAATCTTCAGATCTCCTGGTTCAAGCTAAAACTAAAGACAAATAATAACCTCCTCACACATTCCCCTGCAAGCATTTCTGTCACTCCTTTAAAACATGCCTCTTCTTTGAACAAGCTCTTAAACATCGCATCTGAATCAGTTTCCATCTGATTACACTCCTTGAGGATGTTCATCTACGTGTTCAATTAATAAAACAACGAGAATGGGGACATTTCTATTTAACCTGTCAAAGGAATTTGGGGGGGGGGGTTAGAAATAGTCAGTGGGGTAAACAAACATAATAGTTGAATGGCAAATGATAATAGTGCTACCTTCCCAATATTTAACTGAAGGAAATAATGGGTGGTCGGGACTGTATGTTGTGACAGACAGCCTGACACCTTGCATGTCATTTTAATATTATACTTATCCCATCCCCCTGGATATTCCAGATTAATAAATTAAGGTTTTGTCAACTAATTACAAATCAGGCTAATTACAAATCAATAACATTAGCCAACTCCGAAACATGAAGAGCTGAGCATTCGGATCCAGACATCACGGACAACTGGCCTCAGTTCCCCGCTCACATCTGGCAGTGCTCTCTGACTGAACCAGGGCCGTGTAGTGTTTTTGAGTGGGGGGGCTGAGCAATCACTGATCACTGGCCTTGGGGGTACCCGGCGAGGGGGAGGATGTGATAGGGGGGGGGTCCTCCCTCCCACGTTAGGGACTTTTTGAAATTTGATGTATTAAAATCCTTTGTATCCTTTGTAAAATCATGTTTTAGTGCATTGTAGAAGTATTATTTCAATGTTTTTTTGTTTGAAGTATTTTTAAGAGGTAACTTTTTAAGGGGTAACGTTTTCCACACAAAGGGTGGTGGGTGCACGAAACAAGTTGCCAGAGGAGGTAGTTGAGGCAGGGACTATCCCAACATTTAAGAAACAGTTAGACTGATATATGGATAGGACAGGTTTGGAGGGATATGGACCAAAAGCAGATAGTGCAGCTGGGACTTGTTGGCGGGTGTGGGCAAGTTGCCCCGAAGGGCCTGTTTTCACACTATCATTCTATGACTACATTATACCTCCACCATGCATGAATGCTTCAAAATCAAGTGGTCGTGTTTTATGGCCATATACTCAAGCATAGAAACATAGAAAATAGGTGCAGGAATAGGCCATTTGGCCCTTCAAGCCAGCACTGCCATTTAATATGATCATGGGTGTTCATCTAAAATCAGTACCTCTTTCCTGTTTTTTCCCCATATCCCTTGATTTTGCTCGCACCAAGAGCTAAATGTAACTCTCTCTTGAAAACATCCAGTGAATTGGCCTCCACTGCCTTCTGTGGCAGAGAATTCCACAGACTCACAACTCTCTGGGTGAAGAAAGTGTTTGTCCTCATCTCAGTCCTAACTGGCCTACCCTTTATTCTTAAACTGTGACTCCTGGTTCTGAACTCACCCAACATCGGGAACATTTTTCCTGCAGTTACAGTAAGTGAAAATCTAGCAGGCAAGCAGGATGCTTTCTCCAACTACCCCCATTTGAAGGCCACTATCTTCCACCGTTTCTACCCAGTGCTTGGTACCTACCTCCAGCAACCACTGGTTGTCCTCCAGGATGTACCGAGCCGCAGTCCGATCTATGCCGGTCACCAGGGTGAATTCGGCACAGAGACTCTCACGGCAGCGGCGCAATGATACCGACGCCTCAGATGGCTCGGGGCTCTTACACTGAGGCTGCTCCATGGCCGGAGCTGCAGCGAGCGACTCGCCAGCCCGGCAACACTCGCCAGCCCGGCAAACACTCGCCAGCCTGGCAAACACTCACCAGCCCCGGAACCCCGTCCGCATCTGCCCCCACCACTACTTCCATCCCTCTCTCAGCCCCGGCTCTCCAACACCTGCGGCTCATTCAGTCGATATGAGTTTTGAAATTCTCGTTGATTACAGAATTTCTCACGACAGAGCGTGAAAAATTTGTGATCAGGGTGAGAGCGTGAGAATTTGGCGAAATGCGTGACTCACGCTCAATGCGTGAGAGTTGGCAGCCCTGTCAGCTAACTGGCACATAGCATAGCATCTGCACCAGGCCCATCCTTTGCAAAACCGGGAACAGGTAGAACCTTAGTAGGTAGTGACATTTAGTGCCCACGTGCTTTGGCTCCACATACAGCCTGGTGCAGCCACACATGAAGGCTCCAATGCCTCTGGATGATTACGGCGGCATTGGAGCTTCGAACAATTTTTTCCTCACCTTGGCGATTCACTCCAGCCGGATCTTGTCACACGCTTCGGCCTCCTCGAAATAGATCCACAGCACCTTCAAGAAGTCAGACATGATGGTGAAGGGAATGGAAGATCAGTCAGGCCAGTTCCCAAAGAGCAAGGCCTCATTCTTCCTGTGGTTGACCCTGGCTCCAGATGCCGACTCAAAATCCAATATCATCCATGTACAGGCAGTTTTGATCTGAGTGCTCCCACCGCTTGGCAATGTCACCCCTCTTACGCTCTCATCCTTTCTGATGGATTCAGCAAATGATTCTATACAACAGACAAACAAGACAGGGGAGAGTGGGCAACCCTGCCCGAGTCCAGACCTAATAGGGAAGCTATCCGATTCCTACCCGTTGATTGGGACTGCACAACAGTTATTAGTGAAGAGCAGTTGGGTTGGATCCAGTTACTGATTCCCTCCCCAAATCTCATTTTGGAGAGCATGTCCATTATAGTCATTTGCAATATCCTGTCGAAGGCCTTCCCCTTGTCCAAGCTGATCAGGCAGTCATCCACCTCTCTGTTCTGCACTTGGGTGATGGTATCCCTAAGCAGCATCAGGCTGCCTGGATAATTTTCTGCCAGGTACAGCACAGGTTTGGTCAAGGTGGATCACTTGTCCTAGAGCAGACTTGACCTGGTTGGCGATGACCCTGAACAGGATCTTGAATCCATATTTAGCAGCGAGATGGATCTCCAATTCCAAACATCATTCATCTCCGCCTTCTGCTTGTAGATTAGGATAATGCTACCTTACCTCATAGAGTCTGACATGCTGCCAGCTAGAAACATAGCACTGTACACTTTCAGCAATTCTGGGCTCACCCAATCCCACAGAGACGAGTAATAACACCGCCAGTAAGCTATCGCTTCCCGGAATTTTATTCGAGTCAAAGGAACGGATGGTGCTGGTCAGCTCCTCCAGGGTCAGTGGCTGGTCCAGACACATCCGCTTGCTGTCCACCAAGACCTCCACGAAAGAGGGCAAGAAGTTCTAGGAGACTGTGCTGTTTGTGGCCTTTCTGTCTTACTGACCAGCATAGAAAGATCTGCAGAACATCAATATGTTTCTCTGCGAGGATGTTGTCAAGCCATCTTATTGGGTCACAGAACTCCCCCTGTGAACCTTATGGAAGAAGCATGAGTATGTCTCATCCTGCTCCACATTGCGGACTCTGGATCGGATGATCTTGGAGGATACTGAGGCAAACAGCTGGGCTAGCCACCCTCACCTCTCAAAGTTCATCGCTCACATCCACCCCCTTTGATTGCAGAAGGAGGTGTTGCTGAAAATCTGCTGCAGTTGGGACAATTACCACTGACTGTCTTGCTCTCTGAACACCTTAGAGGAAGAGGAACCTCTTGTGTTCTCCTTTGTTGCTTCCCACCAATGTGTCGGGGAGTCAAGAGTCAAGAGTGTTTTATTGTTATTTGTCCCGGATGGGACAATGAAATTCTTACTTGCTGCAGCACAACAGAATATGTGAATATGTAAACATAGTACATAACGGGGGAAGGGAAAAAAAAGTTCAATAAATAACACATATAGTGCAATAATAATATACTTTTGCAGTTCAGAGCTCAGAACTTATTCGTTGTTGTCTTTAATAGCCTGATGGCTGTAGAGAAGAATCTGTTCCTGAACCTGGACGTTACAGTTTCATAGCCGTCCGAAGGGGGGGTGCGTTGAGTGCGACCGCACCCCCCTTTTTTCCCCCCTAAGAAAAAAATCACCAAAAAAAAAAAATCAACGTTTCCACTTTGGAAACGGCCAGTTCTCTGTTCTCCCGTCGCCAGGCGGGAATGGCTGAATCTGAAGCCAACGGCTGTAACCCCAACACCAGACGCCGCTGCGGCGGAGCCCGCTCCCCTCGCCTCCCCCCTGCCGCCGGGGCCCAAGCCATCTTCCCCCTACAACACCCCCGCTGACCCCCGCTGGGCCCATGCCACCCCCGCTGGGCTCATGCCACCCCCCGTTGGGCCCACGCCACCCCTGCTGGGCCCACGCCACGTCCGCTGGGCCCATGCCACCTCCGCTGGGCCCACGCCACCCCCGCTGACCTCTGCTGGGTCCACGCCACCCTCGCTGACCCCCGCTGAGCCCACGCCACCCCCGCTGGGTCCACGCCACCCTTGCTGACCCCCTCTGGGCACACGCCACCCCCGCTGGGCCCACGCCACCCCCACTGACCCCTGCTGGGCCCACGCCACTCCCACTGGGCCCACGCCACCTTCATTCCCCCCACCCCTGCTGGGCCCACGCCACCCCTGCTGGGCCCACGCCACCCCAGCTGGGCCCACGCCACCCCCGCTGACCCCCACTGGGTCTACAACACCCCCGCTGGGCCCAGGCCACCCCTGCTGGGTTCATGCCACCCCTGCTGGGCCCACGCCACCCCTGCTCGGCCCACGCCACCCCCACTGACCCCCAGCCACCCCCACGCCACCATCATCCCCCCCGCCCGCTGGGCCCGCTCCACCTTCATCTTCGCCCCCACCCTCCCGCAAGAAAGAAGGGGGGGGATGTGAGAAGGGGGGGATGTGAGAGGGGAGAGGGGGAGAGAGAGAGAGGGGAAGGGAGGGGAGAGAGAGAGATGGGGAGGGGATAGGGAAAGGGGGATTATCTTTAGTGAGATTGCAAAATTAAGTTAAGTTTTAGAGCTATTATATTCTCTCCTCCATATGAATAATATTAAACAATATCAAATAATATCAAACAATTGGAACTGCTTTCTTTTCGATAACAATACTGAAAAATATGAATTCCATAGTTTGTGACATAAATACACATTTTAATGGGATCATTATATACAGATGTAACATTTCCATTTCGGGGGGGTGGGGAGGGGGGTTGGGGACAAATATCGTCAAGCCGATAGCCTGATCGTTAAAGAGCTAAAAGATAGCCTAATCAATAAAGAGCTGAGAAGAGGAATCAGAGCTGCCAAGGAAAGGTACTCTGAGAAGTTGAGGAGCAAGTTCTCAGCTAATGCCCCCCGCTCTTTGGACAATCGTCAGCTGACGAACAACCTGAATGAGTTTTACTGCAGGTTTGAAAATCAGAAACGTAATCCTGGTACCCCTTCCCCAACAAACACAGCCAGACCCCAGTCTGCAAAGAATGGACCCTGCACCCTCTCCTTCCCATTCACCACTTCACACCTGCTTAAGGCAAGACTCCAGTATGAAAAGAGTGGACCCTTTCCCACCCCAACCAACACTTCACACCCACTCACAGCCTGACCTCAGTCTGCAAAGACTGGGCCCTTCTACACCCACCCCACTCCAATCACCACTTCACACCCAATTACTAAATTTTAACCAGTCCCTGCAAAGATGTACTGTCCCTGCTTGCTTCAAAGTCTCCACTATTGTCCCTGTACCCAAAGAGGTAAGTATTACTGGTCTGAATGACTACAGGCTTGTTGCACTGACCTCTGTAGTCATGAAGACCGTTGAAAGGCTTAGACTTAGACAGACTTAGATCCTTTATTTGTCATTCAGACCTTTTGGTCTGAACGAAATGTCATTGCCTGCAGCCATACATGTAATAACAAAGAACAAAACACACAATAAACACAAATTAACATCCACCACAGTGAGTTCACCAGGCACCTCCTCACTGTGATAGAGGCAAAAATCTTAGGGTTACTGTGCTGGCCAAGCTGAAAAATATCACAATCCCTCTGCTGGACCATTGCATTTTGCATGTGGATGACGCAGTCAATCTGGGCCTGCACTTCATCCTCCAGCACCTAGACCGCAGGGGACTTATGCGAGGATTTTGTTTTATTGATTTTAGGTCTGCATTCAACACCATTGTGCCAGAGCTACTACGCTCCAAACTCTCTGAGTTGACTGTGCCTGAACCCCTCTGTCGGTGGATCACCAGCTTTCTGACAGGAAGCAGCATGTGAGGCGGGAAAGCATATCTCGGACCCGCAAACGCTCAGCATTGGAGCACCGCAAGATGCGTAGTCTCCCCTCTCCTCTACTCTCGCCACACCAATGACTGCACCTCCACAGACACCTCTGTCAAGCTTCTCAAGTTTGCGGATGACACAACCCTGATTGGACTGATCCAGGATGGGGATCTCTGTACTCTTTTCAGTTTGACATCTTTCCTATAACATGGTGCCCAGAACTGAACACAATATTCTAAATGCGGTCTCACCAACGTCTTATACAACTGCAACATGACCTCCCAACATCTATACTCAATACTCTGACTGATGAGGGCCAAAGTGCCAAAATACTTTTTGACCACCTGATATACCTGCGACACGACCTTCAAGGAACCATGCAACCATCAACCATTCCTCTGCCCACCTGGCTAATTGATCCAGATCCTGCTGCAATCTTTCACAACCATCTTCACTATCTGCAAAACCACTCACTTCTGTATCATCAGCAAACTTGCTAATCTTGCCCTGTTATGTAACGTTTCACAGAGTGCTGGAGTAACTCAGCGGGTCAGGCTGAGTATAGAAGTTGGGAGGTCATGTTGCAGTTGCATAAGAAGTTGGTGAGGCCGCATTCAGAGTATTGTGTTCAGTTCTGGGCACCATGTTATAGAAAGATGTCATCAAACTGGAAAGGGTACAGTGAAGATTTACGAGGATGTTGCCAAGACTAGAGGGCCAGAGCTATAGGAAGAGGTTGAGTAGGCTGGGACTATTTCATGGAGCACAGGAGGATGGGATGATCTAATAGAGGTGTATAAAATCATGATTTAAATAAATATGGTTGAGTCTTTTGCCCAGAGTAAGTGAATCGAGGAGCAGAGGACATAAGTTTAAGGTGAAGGGCAAAAGATTTAATAGGAATCTGTGGGGTATGTTTTTCACACAAAGGGTGGTAGGTGTATGGAACAAGCTGCCAGAGGAGGTAATTGAGGCAGGGACTATCGCAACATTTACGAAACAGTTAGACAGGTACATGGATAGGACAGGTTCGGAGGGATATGGATCAAACGTGGGCAGGTTGGACTAGTGCAGATGGGACATGCTGGGAGCACTCTGTGAAACGTTGCCTATTCATATTCTCCGCAGATGCTGCCTGACCCACTGAGTTACTCCAGCACTCTGTGACATGTCACCTATCCATGTTCTCCACAGATGCTGCCTGATTCGCTGAGTTACTCCAGCACTCTGTGAAATGTCGCCTATTCATATTCTCCGCAGATGCTGCCTGACCCACTGAGTTACTCCAGCACTTTGTGACTATTTTCCCTTCACCCATATGCCCAAGCCCACTCTCCCCCCTACTTTCCGATGTTCCTTTCCACCAATAAACCTCTCTCTGCCTTTACATTTCACTCCTCTTTCAAATCTGCTCTATTTATCAACATGCATTTTTCTTCTTCACTTTTTAGTCATAGAATGATGCAGTGTGGAAACAGGACCTTCAGCCCAACTTGACCACACCGACCGACATGTCCCATCTAAACTAGTCCCACTCACACGCGTTTGGCCCATATCCATCTAAATCTGTCCTATCCATGTACGTGTTCAAATGACTTAAACATTAGGATAGTCCCAGACTTAACTACCTCCTCTGGCAGCTCGTTACATACACCCAGCACCCTTTGTGTGAAAAAGCTACCTCAGATTCCTGTTAATTTCTGAAATATTGGTCACAAATTTGGTTCAAAAATGCTCCAAAATAAGGCTCAAATGGATCAGAGAGCATCTAAAACCCCTGAGCTTGGCATCGAGGGACTTCACGCTTCGCGCTCGTGATGTGCGCAGCGCGCACATTATTTCACATTACGTTTTTTGTAATTCTGTCATGCCATCCCCCTTTTTGAAAAGCTTTGTACGGGCTTGAGTTTCCAGGCTCCTGTGCCTTCTTCCTGATGGCAATAGTGAAATGAGTGTGTGGCCAGGATGATGTAGGTCTTTGATGATTTTGGCTGCCTTTTTGAGGCAGCGACTACAATAGATCCCTTCGATGGTGGGGAGGTCAAAGCCGGTGATGGACTGGGCAGTGGTCACAACTTTTTGTAGTCTTTTTCGCTCCTGGACGTTCTAGTTGCCGAACCAGGCCATGATGCAACCAGTCCGAATGCTCTCTATCGTACACCTGTAGAAGTTTAGGAGAATCTTCTTCGAAATACCAAATCTCCGTAATCTTCTCAGGAAGTAGAGTCGCTTGTGTGCCTTCTTTATAATTGCATCGGTGTGCTGTGTCCAGGATAGATCTTTGGGAATATGCACGCCAAGGAATTTGAAGTTATTGACCCTCTCCAGTCGGTCGATCTCACTTCTATACTCTGACTCATCCCCATCGGGGATTCGTCCAACAACAGTGGTGTCGTCGGCGAACTTGATGATGGAGATTGCACTATGTCCGGCTACACAGACATGAGTATAGAGTGAGTAGAGCAGGGGGCTGAACACGCAGCCTTGAGGTGCTCCCGTAGTGATTATCACTGAGGATGATAGACAAAAATGCTGGAGAAACTCAGCAGGTGAGGCAGCATCTATGGAGCGAAGGAAATAGGTGACATTTCAGGTCGAGACCTTTCTTCAGACTGTGGGGGTGGGGGGGGGGGGGGGGGGCGGGAAGAAGAAAGGAAGAGGCAGAGATAGTGGGCTGTGGGAGAGCTGGGAAGGGGAGGGGAAAGAAGGAGAAAGCAGGGACTATCTGAAATTGGAGGTCAATGTTCATACCGCTGGGGTGTAAACTACCCAAGGAAAATATGAGGTGCTGCTCCTCCAATTTACGGTGGGCCTCACTCTGGCCATGGAGGCCCAGGATAGAAAGGTCGGATTCGGAAAGGGAGGGGGAATTAAAGTGTTGAGCCACCGGGAGATCAGGTTGGTTATTGCGAACCGAGCGGAGATGTTGGGCGAAGCGATCGCCAAGCCTACGCTTGGTCTCACCAATGTAATGCAGCTGACACCTAGAGCAGTGGATGCAATAGATGAGGTTGGAGGAGGTGCAGGTGAATCTCTGTCGCACCTGGAAAGAATGCTTGGGTCCTTGGATGGAGTCAAAGGGGGAGGAAAACCGACAAGTGTAGCATTTCCTGCGGTTGCAAGGGAACGTGCCAGGAGAGAGGGTGGTTTGGATGGGAAGGGATGAATTGACCAGGGAGTTACGGAGGTAGCGGTCTCTGCGGAAAGCCGAAAGGGGAGGAGATGGGGAGATGTGGCCAGTGGTGGGATCCCGTTGGAGGTGGCGAAAATGTTGGATCCTAGTGAGAGCCTCATCTATAGTAGAAGAGGGGAACCCACGTACCATAAAGAATGAGGACATCTCCGATGCCCTGGTTTGGAACACCTCATCCTGGGTGCAGATGCGGCCTAGGCAGAGGAATTGGGAGTAGGGGATGGAGTCCTCACAGGAAGCCGGGTGGGAAGAAGTGTAGTCCAGATAGCAATGGGACTCAGTGGGTTTATAGTAGATTTTGGTCAGTAGTCTGTCACCTGCGATGGACATTGTGAGGTCTAGAAACGGTAGGGAGATGTCGGAAATGGTCCAGGTGTATTTGAGTGCCGGATGGAAGTTAGTGGTGAAATGGATGGTCAGTGAGTTCTGTATGGGTGCAGGAGGTAGGACCAATGCAGTTGTCGATGTAGTGGAGGTAGAGTTCGGGGATAGGGCCATGGTACACCTCGAACAAGGATTGTTCGATGTACCCTACAAAGAGGCAGGCATAGCTTGGGCCCATGCGTGTGCCTATTAGCTACACCTTGGATTTGGAGGAAATGGGTGGAGTCAAACGAAAAGTTGTTAAGGGTCAGGACCAGCTCCGCTAGGCGGAGGAGAGTATCAGTAGACTGGGATTGGTTGGTTCTGTGATCGAGGAAGAAACGGAGGGCTTTAAGACCCTCCTGGTGGGGGATGGAGGTGTAGAGTGACTGGACATCCATGGTGAAGTTGAGGGAGTGGGGTCCTAGAAAAAAGAAGTCATGGAGGGGACGAAGAGCGTGTGACAATAGACAATAGACAATAGGAGCAGGAGTAGGCCATTCGGCCCTTCGAGCCAGCACCGCCATTCAGTGTGATCATGGCTGATCATCCCCAATCAGTACCCCGTTCCTGCCTTTTCACCATATCCCCTGACTCCGCTATCTTTAAGAGCCCTATCCAGCTCTCTCTTGAAAGCATCCAGAGAACCCGCCCTCTGAGGCAGAGAATTCCACACACTGTGTGAGGTGTCTTGAACATAGGTAAGGAGGGATTTAACCAAGAGGGATAGGATGGAGTCGAGGTATGTGGAAATAGGTTCAGTGGGGCACGAAGAGGCAGAAACAATGGGTCTGCCAGAACAGTCAGGGTTGTGGAATTTGGGGAGAAGGTAAAATTGGGCCGTGCGGGGCTGGGGAACGATGAGGTTGGAAGCTTGGGAGGGCAGGGAGCCAGAGTGATGAAGCCAGTGACAGTGTTAGAGATAGTGGCCTGGTGCTCGTCTGTGGGGTCATGGTCCATGGATAAGTAAGAGGAGGTGTCTGAGAGTTGGCGCGTGGCCTCAGACTTGTAGAGATCAGCGCGCCAGACTACCACAGCACCTCCCTTGTCGGCAGGTATGATCACCCAATCTGGGTTGTTGAAGAGTGAGTGGAGGGCTGTACGTTCAGTGGGGGAGAGGTTAGAGTGAGAAAGGAGAGTGGAGAAGTTGAGGCGGATGAAGTGTTTCTGCTAATTCGAACAGACTGTTGTCTGTGGGTGAGGAGGACTCTCTCGAACTTCTACAGGTGCACCGTAGAGAGCATGCTGACCGGTTGCATCGTGGCTTGGTTCGGCAACTTGAGCGCCCAGGAGCGGAAAAGACTGCAAAAAGTTGTAAGCACTGCCCAGTCCATCATCGGCTCTGACCTCCCTACCATCGAGGTGATCTATCGCAGTCACTGCCTCAAAAAGACTGCCAGCATCATCAAGGACCCACACCATCCTGGCCACTCACTCATCTCCCCACTGCCTTCAGGTAGAAGGTACAGGAGCCTGAAATCTGCAACATCCATAGCTACTTCCCCACAGCCATCAGGCTCAACTCGAAACAAAACTCTGATCATTAATAGCCCATTGCACTTTATCTGTTTATTTATGTGTGTGTATATATATATTCATTGGTATATGGTCACACTGATCAGTTCTGTTCTGTATTTATTTATGCCTACTATATTCTGTTGTGCTGAAGCAAAGCAAGAATTTCTTTGTCCTATCTGGGACGCATGACAATAAACTCTCTTGAATCTTGAATCTCTTGAATCTGTGGGTGAGGAAGTCGACAATCCAATTGCAGAGGGATGCGCAGAGGCCCAATTCCGTGAGCTTGGTAGCCAGCTTGGAAGGGATGATGGTATTAAATGCCGATGGTATTAAATTTAATCTATAAACAACAGCCTGATGTAAGTGTTTTTATTGTCTAAGTGGTTCAATGCGGAGTGGAGAGCCAATGAAATTGCATCCTCCGTTGACCTGTTGTGGCGGTATGCGAACTGTAGTGGGTCGAAGTTCTTGTCGAGGTAGGAGTTGATGTGCACCATAACCAACTTCTCAAAGCACTTCATCACCACAGACCTTAGTGCCACTGATCGATAGTCATTGAGGCACGTCACCTTATGGGGCTTTCTCACGGGGCGACTTGACGCAAGATGTAACCAGAGTGAAGTGGTCGTGGTCTAGCACGATATCACACGATATAACGGGGGGTAGATAAAGAGTTCCCACGGGTACTCGGCATTTCTGTTATTTGTGCAAGTGACTTGTCCGTCTCCCGAGCTTTCCCGTTAAATCTTGAATGAACATTGTGAACTGTGAAGTGTTGTTAAATCATCACGTGGCACAAATGATGTCACTTTTTTTTTCACACACTATAAATATCCTCCCTGGTTGAATTGGCTCATTTGGAGACATGCCTGTACTAAGTAGTTTCGAGTACAGGATGGTGGTGTTTTTCATTGACGCGCTGTATGCAGCAGCCCTCTATGTGAATCAAGGACGCTTGCGTGAAGGCAGAAGGGTGAGATTAATTAAAAAGAGAATTAAGAGGAAGTCTCACTGGGTGAAGCCCATCTTTCAACGGAGACCTCTATTTGGACAATATGATAAACTGCTTAATGTGCTGTGCGAAGAGGATGAAAGTGCATTCACAAACTTTGTCAGAATTTCACCCGAGCTCTTTAATGAGCTGAAGAATAATTTAGGACCTCTGCTGAAGAAGACTGACACTGTAATGAGAAAGGCACTGGAACCAGGATTGCGCATAGCAATCATCCTCCGCTACTTGGCCTCAGGCGATTCTTATAAAAGTCTATCTTACAACTTTCTTGTCGCCACCAACACCATCTGTGGTATTGTCCGAGAAACCTGTGAGGCGATCATCAAATTTTATGCAGCTGAAGTGATGGAATGCTCCAGTACACCAGATGCGTGGAAGAGAGTGGCGCTGGGGTTTGAAAACAGTTGGAACTTTGCTCACACATGTGGGGCTTTGGATGGCAAGCATGTAGCAATTCGTTGTCCACCCAGAGGTGGCTCAAATTATTTCAATTACAAGAAATTCCACTCAATTGTACTCTTGGCAGTGGTTGATCATAACTACAACTTCCTGTATGTGGATGAGGGACGTCCTCGATGGACACATGTTCCATTGGCGATATTGAGACCACCTTTTTTACTCACCTTCTGTCCCCTCTGTCCAGATTCCGGGTTCACCGTTCGCAGGAGTTCCCACGGTAAACGCAAGAGTTATTACGGATATCGCACTGGCCACTACGTCCATATAATGTTTCAATGTTCAACCACAAGTGTACAAGTCACTCTTGGAGAAATTCAAGCTTGCTTGAATTTTCTCCCGAGTCAACAAGTTACACGAGTACCTGCCGTTATCGCCACGGTGGTCCATGAATGCCGTACGGTTATCGTACGAGGTTCCCACGATGTTCAACTCTGGTTACCTCTTGCGTCAAGTCGCCCCGTGAGAAAGCCCCATTACTCTTCTTGGGCACCATTATTATTGATGCCTTCTTATAGCAGGTTGGAACCTCAGCCCTCCGAAGTGAGAGGTTGAAAATGTCCGCAAAAACTCCTGCCAGTTAGTCTGCACAAGTCTTGAGAACTCGACTGGGTATACCATCAGGTCCAGGCGCTTTCCGAGGGTTCACCCCCCCCTGAAGGATCTTCTTACGTCGGCCTCTGTGACCGTAATACCGTCAGGGCGAATGGGGGCTCGGCAAGCACATTAGTGTTTTCTCTATCGAACAGTACCGTAGAATGCATTAAGCTAATCGGGGAGTGATGCTTCGCTGTCGTTTGAGCTGCCTCCTGATTTCGCATTGTAGGAGGTGATGGCATTCAAGCCCTGCCACAGTTGCCGAACATTCATCTCATCCTCCAGCTTAGATCTGGTCCTTTTTGGCCTTTTTTATGGCCTTACCAAGGTCGTATCTTATAGACCTCTGCATCGCCAGACCTGAATGCCCGGGATCTGGTCTTCAGAAGAATGTGGATCTCGGTTCATCCAAGGCTTCTGGTTAGGAAACACTCAGAAGGTTTTTGTTGGAACGCAGTCCTCCACACATTTCCTTATGAAGTCTGTAACCACTGTGGCGTATTCATTCAGGTCCTTTGCCGAGTCCTTGAACATCGCCCAGTCTATGGACTCCAAGCAGTCCTGGAGTTGTTCCTCTGCATCAAAGAAGAGCTTCACAGTTCTCCAACCTGCATAGTCCCTCTTTAGCTCCTCGATGTTCTCTGGGGTCAGCAGCTTCACATTTCACTTCCACGTCCCTCTGCCTGCCTTTCCGGTCTTCCTGTAGGTGACAGAAAGCCTGAAGGATGCAGTAGTCGGGGAAGAACATCAGTGTGACATCAGTGTGTCTAACCATGACAGCGTTCAATGTGCAGGCAAAGTCTATCCGCGACCAGGCTAAACCATCCGGTCTCGACCAGGTGAATTACGGCTGAGATCCACTAGCAGGGTAGCCCACAGCTTTGCATCCTTGATTCCACCAGGAGCTTGGAGGTGCTGTCCAGTCTGTTGGCGGCACTGCCGGATCGTCCAGCCGCACTGATGATGCAGTTGAAGTCTCTGACCCAGACTCATCAGCCGGGACATCGCCAGCAGCAGTGGTAGCTGCTGGAGGATGGCCAGCCGCTCACTCCACACGGGTGAGGTATACATCATTGATCAGCCGGAGCGGAGAGTCATGGTACATTACGTTCACCACTAGGAGACGCTCTCACCCCCCCAACCACTTCCCTAGCGTCAGTGATCGAGATGTACCCTCCCTGCAGCTGTTCTTTTTCTTTTGTATAATTTATGTATAATACTCTGTGATGTTGCTGCAAACAAACTTATCATTATACCTGTACAAATGACAAGATTTGACTTGGAATTAAGCAGAGTTACTTATGTTTTTAATGAAGCTCATCCTGGCATCCGATATAGTCAGAGACGGAAATTGTGTGCCCCCTGTCCAGGGGACAGGGGGCACACAATTTCTTGGCGGCCGCGCGCGCGTGTGCTCACACTCACACACACAAGCGATGAATCAGAAGCTTCAGCCGTGCGCCCTATGAACGGTAATTAGCTCGGGATTCTTCCCGTTTCCAGCCCCGCGACGTGGATGCCTCTACTTAGAAACATAGAAACATAGAAATTAGGTGCAGGAGTAGGCCATTCGATATGATCATGGCTGATCATCCAACTCAGTATCCCGTACCTGCCTTCTCTCCATACCCTCTGATCCCCTTAGCCACAAGGGCCACATCTAACTCCCTCTTAAATATAGCCAATGAACTGGCCTCGACTACCCTCTGTGGCAGAGAGTTCCAGAGATTCACCACTCTCTGTGTGAAAAAAGTTCTTCTCATCTCGGTTTTAAAGGATTTCCCCCTTATCCTTAAGCTGTGACCCCTTGTCCTGGACTTCCCCAACATCGGGAGCAATCTTCCTGCATCTAGCCTGTCCAACCCCTTAAGAATTTTATAAGTTTCTATAAGATCCCTTCTCAATCTCCAAAATTCTAGAGAGTATAAACCAAGTCTATCCAGTCTTTCTTCATAAGACAGTCCTGACATCCCAGGAATCAGTCTGGTGAACCTTCTCTGCACTCCCTCTATGGCAATAATGTCCTTCCTCAGATTTGGAGACCAAAACTGTACGCAATACTCCAGGTGTGGTCTCACCAAGACCCTGTACAACTGCAGTAGAACCTCCCTGCTCCTATACTCAAATCCTTTTGCTATGAAAGCTAACATACCATTCACTTTCTTCACTGCCTGCTGCACCTGCATGCCTACTTTCAATGACTGGTGTACCATGACACCCAGGTCTCGCTGCATCTCCCCTTTTCCTAGTCGGCCACCATTTAGATAATAGTCTGCTTTCCTGTTTTTGCCACCAAAATGGATAACCTCACATTTATCCACATTATACTGCATCTGCCAAACATTTGCCCACTCACCCAGCCTATCCAAGTCACCTTGCAGTCTCCTAGCATCCTCCTCACAGCTAACACTGCCCCCCAGCTTAGTGTCATCCGCAAACTTGGAGATATTGCCTTCAATTCCCTCATCCAGATCATTAATATACTTCGAGGCCGTTACCGTTAGAATTCGTCAATTAGTGCAGATCTGTACCACAGATTAAAAAAAACACTGGACATCATGCTGGACAACGTAATATAGGACAGGACACTTTCTAGCAGCTTGTCCTGTCCTATATTATGTTGTCCACTGTCCAGCATGATGTTCAGTGTTTTTTAAATCTGTAGCTGTAGTATGGAAACTGAGCTATTAAAATCAAGCAATATATAAATGACCTGCATTATATGCAACCTAAAACTTTGTATTCTTGGATGTATTAAACATATTTTCCCCAATTGCCAGATGTACAAATAGAGTGTGTCAATTAGTTAATCAAATTGCTTTATAATCTGCAGAAAGCATTTTGTCTCTGTAATTGTGTGTTTTGTTGCCTTTGGCTCGAAGGGCCGAATGGCCTCCTCCTGCACCTATTTTCTATGTTTCTATGTAACTGTCATGCACGAAATTTTGTTCAAACTTGTTTGAATAACAATAAAGGAAATTCAATTCAATTCAATCTACAGGTGGAGATTCCCTCCCTCTGTATGATGATTCATGATTCATGATGGAAATCATACATTATTTCAATCATTCAAGATAGTAAACAACAAAGGTGATTTAAACTGCAGCGATTTCATGTAGTCACTTTTCGATAAAACCCCACCGCCCCAGTCCATTTAATTCCGCGTGTCTCCATTTCATTCATTAAGTCGCCAGTAATGTCACATCGTTCGTTTTCGGTCAATACAACGGAACAGTCTGAAGAAGGGCAACGATAGACACAAAAAGCTGGAGTAACTCAGCGGGAAAGACAGCGTCTCTGGAGAGAAGGAATGGGTGATGTTTCGCGTCGAGACTCTTCAACAGACTGGTAAGGGAAACGAAAGATATAGATGATGATGTATTGTAGAGAGATAAAGAACAATGAATGCAAAAAAGTTACGATGATAAAGGAAACAGACCTTGGTTCGCTGTTCATTGGGGGAAAATGAGCAGCTTGTGCGACTTGGGTAGAGGAGGGCCTTCGACAGAGAGGGAATGCCGGGGTTACTTGAAGTGAGAGAAATCAATATTCATACCACTGGGCTGTAAGCGAAATATGAAATGCTATGAAATGCTGTTCCTCCAATTTGATTTAGCCTCACTCTGACTGGAGGAGACCTCGGACAGAAAGGTGAGTGTGGGAATGGGAAGTGTTTGGCAACCGGGAGATCAAGTAGGTCCAGGTAGCAACCGGGAAAGTCGCGATCCGAAACGTCACCAATTCCTTCTCTCCAGAGATGCTGTCTGACCATCTGAGTTACTCCAGCTTTTGGTGTCTATCGTCGAGGTAAACCAGCATCTGCAGTTCCTTCCGTTGGACAACAGAACAGTACGAGGAGCAGTTAATGTTAGAGGCTGCTCACTAATCTCACTATGTTTACATCGTCCTCTCTAGCAATGAATAAATATAATTCGGTTACCATATTATTGACTACAACCGCCCGTTTAAAATGACTGCTCTTTATTTCTCAACCACTGGATATTTGCCTGGAAACATATTGCATGTTTTCGTTCAGTGAGATAATTCAATTTTAATAAACTGAGGTGTTAAATCCGGCGCCACTTCATAACAAACTAAACGACCTATAATTTAAATAGAGAATTTAGGATCGATAATACAATTCCTAAGACTATTTCCCATAATATAATTCCAGCACCACTTCATACTGAGCTTTCCTTGATGTTGTTTGGATAAAACACTGTTTGAAATAATTTGAGGTTTTGAAATTAATCCTCGCAGCCTAATGTACACTTTGGGCTAAGATTTGATCCAATATTGCTAATGTCACCGTATTCTTTCTCAACCAGGTAGAGGTAAAAGGCGTAAAAAAAAAAAGTAGCAACATGGATACATAGAACATCGAATAGAGAACAGTATAGCAACGGAACCGGCCCTTCGACCCACATTGTTTGTGCCGAACTTGATGCCGTCAAACTGATCGCATCTACCTGTACACGACCCATAAATCTTCCCGCACTGCCCTGTACTTATCTAAAAGCCTATTGAACACAATTATCGTCTCTGCCTTCATCACCACCCCTGGCAGTAAATAGGATAGGGGAGGTTTGGAGAAATATGAGTCAAACGCGGGCGAATGGGACCAGCTTGGATGGCCATCTATATCGGCATGGACGAGATAAACATAGAAAATAGGTGCAGGAGTAGGCCATTCGGCCCTTCGATATGATCATGGCTGATCATCCAACTCAGTATCCCATCCCTGCCTTCACTCCATACCCCCTGATCCCTTTAGCCACAAGGGCCACATCTAACTCCCTCTTAAATATAGCCAATGAACTGGCCTCAACTACCTTCTGTGGCAGAGGATTCCACAGATGGGCCGAAGGACCTGTTAGCGTCCTGCGTGACTATGATTCCACGGCTATTTCCACCACATTTCCCACGTCGTTTTCTGCCGGGACAGGAGTTTACTATCTGGAGAAGATCCTAGTGAAGGCACCGATTCCATCGGAACCGGTACGATCATACTCCAATACCAGAATTAATGTACGTCCACCATATTTCGATCCGGTTCTCACGGAGATCCAAACAGCAGCAGATTCCCCCACTAATTCCCCAGTGCAACAGCAGGAACCCCTGCAGGAGCCTTCACTTTACCAGCCTGACCAATGGCTCTTTCCCCATCTGTTGCTGGATGGCTAACAGATGGGAATCTTTGCTTATATAACATTACACTGCGAGGTTCATTGACAGAATCAAAACACAAAACATTGGAACTTTCCGCCCATAAGTTCTGTCCTCGCATTTACATCAATATTTACAAGTGTGAATTGTTAGTTTACGATTGTGTCTGTGTTTAAATTGTCATGTCGACTTTTTTATTTCCCCCAAATTATTACAGAGGCGAATAAAAATACATTGGAAAACCTGAACATAATAGTTGCGCTCTCTCGCCAATTTTAAATTTATTCAGCTATAGCTCGACTTCTTTAGAACATCGATATTTCAGTTAGAAGTTAAAACTGGAAAGTTTGTGTTTAAAAGCTGGTTACATTACAAAGTTCAAATTGTTAAATCATTGAAAATTTGCCAGAAGTTAAGTTTCAATTAGTGAATATGATTTCTGTTATTTTCATGACAAGTTTATCTAATGCACTTAAAACGCCGAAGGGAACTTTGACCCTAAAATGTACATTGGAATGAAGTTTGTTTCCTATCATTAATTGCAAACTGTAGAGCCGATGAACGTCGCAAGCCAATGTAATGATATAAGCGCAAGTCCCGGGTAAACTATACGATTAAGTAGCATTCTTTCATGGATGGTATCGCTGAATAAAAACGGGCTGCTCACACATAATATGGTAGATTTTCTGCAGTTTCTTCCATGCAATAATATTCATACAAAATATAAAAAGTGAAATGAGAAAAGATAGGTAGTTGATCAGCACTTAAAATATACCTTTATAAAGTGGTACTCGCATGAAAAATGAATGCAGTGTTCTTTGTCTCTCCTTTTGAAATGAAGTATTGTCTGGATGCCTTCTCTTCAAACATCTCCGCATTGGACCGTCAGACATTTCGATGTTCACAAATCAGCCTCCTAAGTTCAAATGATAATTGTGCCCGCGCCTGACATTTTAAATGCATCTCCCGTTAATTTTATTCAAAGGAACGCATCATACTTGAAGCAAGGTCAGTTCACACAATTATATTATGAGGATTAATGAATGGATTTCGATGCAATAATGGCAGACAGTTAACACATCGTTTTCGTGAACGGACCTGGCTTCAAGTATTTTGCGTTCCTTTAAATAAAATTAATGGGAGATGGACAATAGACAATGTCATTAAAACTCAGATGCTTCGAAGCATTTAACACTCCATTCCATTCCTCTGACACGAAAACAATGTGACACAATAATAATTACTAAGGATACAGGAATGGATCCTTAGTGGATCGATAGCAGTTAACAGTCACAAAGACAGTTAGCACATCGTTTTTTTTTGTCAGAGGAATGCAGTGAAGAACGAACGACTCGAATCGAACGTCTCGACTCGAAACGAACAACTTTAAACGAACAAAATTAAACCTGACAAACCTTACAAAGCTTGTAACGTGAGGGGGACTATCCCCCACCTCTCAAAACATGGAGGGGACACGTCCCCTCTGGCCCCCCCCGGGTTTTCTGCCGTTGGATATAGTCAAGGTGTTGATCAAACTGGTTCTGAGAACGTTGGAAAGATGTAGAATCAAAGGTTAATGATTAGAGTTTGTGTACAATATATAAGATGATATTTATTTTCTACAACATCAGAGAATTCTTTATCTCCTGTATATTTACACCACGTTATTGGTAATCTTATAAGAAACCTTGATTACTTTGAATAACAGCAACCTACGTAAGCAATCCAAATCACAGTATTCTACAGTTGTGTGGGGATTTCATCAGCATGTGATACAAGTGGACAACAACCAGCTACTTATTTTCTAAAATTATTCTGGTAGTAGAGTTTTTTTAGTTTTAGAGATACAGTGCGGAAACATGCTCTTCGGCCCATCAAGTCCACACCGACCAGCAATCCCCACATACTTACACTATCTTGCACACACTAGGGGGATTTGGAATAGGTTGAGAGCCCAAGCCTTTCATCCTCCTCTGCCCAGCATTCTTCTGGCGAACGTCCAGTGCCTGGAAAACAAGCTGGATGACCTCAGGGCGAGGGTCAGATTCCAGCGGACAAACTTAAAGCACACGGTATTGGGGGTTCAGTATTAATGTGGATAGAGAACTGGTTGGCAGACAGGAAGCAAAGAGTAGGAGTAAACAGGTCCTTTTCACAATGGCAGGCAGTGACTAGTGGGGTACCGCAAGGCTCAGTGCTGGGACCCCAGCTATTTACGATATATATTAATGATTTGGACGAAGGAATTGAAAGCAACATCTCCAAGTTTGCGGATGACACGAAGCTGGGGGGCAGTGTTAGCTGTGTGGAGGATGCTAGGAGGCTGCAAGGTGACTTGGATAGGCTGGGTGAGTGGGCAAATGCATGGCAGATGCAGTTTAATGTGGATAAATGTGAGGTTATCCACTTTGGTGGCAAAAACAGGAAAGTAGACTATTATCTGAATGGTGGCCGATTAGGAAAGGGGGAGATGCAACGAGACCTGGGTGTCATGGTACACCAGTCATTAAAAGTAGGCATGCAGGTGCAGCAGGCAGTGAAGAAGGCGAATGGTATGTTAGCATTCATAGCAAAAGGATTTGAGTATAGGAGCAGGGAGGTTCTACTGCAGTTGTACAGGGTCTTGGTGAGACCACACCTGGAGTATTGCGTACAGTTTTGGTCTCCTAATCTGAGGAAGGACATTCTTGCCATAGAGGGAGTACAGAGAAGGTTCACCAGACTGATTCCTGGGATGTCAGGACTTTCATATGAAGAAAGACTGGATAGACTCGGTTTGTATTCGCTAGAATTTAGAAGATTGAGGGGGGATCTTATAGAAACTTACAAAATTCTTAAGGGGTTGGACATGCTAGATGCAGGAAGATTGTTCCTGATGTTGGGGAAGACCAGAACAAGGGGTCACAGTTTAAGGATAAGGGGGAAATCTTTTAGGACCGAGATGAGGAAAACGTTTTTCACACAGAGAGTGGTGAATCTCTGGAATTCTCCACCACGGAAGGTAGTTGAGGCTATATTTAAGAGGGAGTTGGATGTGGCCCTTGTGGCTAAAGGGATCAGGGGGTATGGAGAGAAGGCAGGTACGGGATACTGAGTTGGATGATCAGCCATGATCATATCGAATGGCGGTGCAGGCTCGAAGGGCCGAATGGCCTACTCCTGCACCTATTTTCTATGTTTCTTTGTTTCTATAAGGGACTGCAACATCGTCTGCCTGACAGAAACATGGCTGACCTCACTGATTCCGGATCAGGTAATCTGCCCAACCGAGTCCTTCACTGTCCATCGTGCTGACAGAACAGAAGCATCTGGGAAATCCAGGGGTGGAGGAGTCTGCTTCATGACCAATAACAACTGGTGCAACCCTGGAAATATCAAGATGCTTTCCCGTTCCTGTTCACCGGACCTGGAGCATCTGACGATCTCATGCCACCCAATCTACCTTCCCCGGGAGTTCGGCTCAGTGATCGTCACAGCCGTCTACATTCCACCTGAGGCGGACACCGACGTGGCACTATCGGCCCTACACGATGTGCTATGTCAACATCAAAACAAGTATCTGGATGCAGCTATGGTGGTGGCTGGAGATTTTAATAAATCAAATCTCAAGAAGGTCATGCCAAACTTCTACCAACACATTACGTGTGCCACCAGGGGGGAAAGAACATTGGACCACTGCTATATGCCGTTCCGGAAGGGCTAAAAGGCCGTTTCACTCCCTCCCCTAGGAAAATCTGACCACGCTGCCATTTTCCTGCTGCCAGAGTATAAACAGAGGATAGTTCGGGAAGCGGCAGTGACGAGGGACGTAAAACGGTGGTCTGACCAGACAGAGGCCATGCTGCAAGATGCACTGAGCGATGTCGACTGGAATATGTTCCAAGCAAGTTCCAGTGACGTCAGTGAGTTCACGGAAGCAGTCACGGACTTCTTCGCAACAATAACCGACAACATCGTCCCCATAGTAAGGGTAAGCACCTTTCCGAATCAAAAACCCTGGGTAGACAGGTCCGTTCGAGTTGCCTTGAATGCTCGCACCGCTGCCTACAACTCTGGCCTGGCATCCGGAAACATGGATGTCTACAAGGTAGAGTCCTGCCGACTGCGAAGGGCAGTGAAGGACACAAAAAGGAGGTACAGGGACGAGATGGAGTCACAAATGGAGCAGCAGGACACCAGATGCCTGTGGCAGGGGTTACGAACTGTAACCAACTACCGGAGCACACCCCCCCCCCCCCCCCCCCCCCCCCTCATCCGCAAGTGCCGGCACCTCCCTAGCTGATGACCTGAACTCCTTTTACGCTCGTTTCGAGACGGGCAACATCACCCCAGGGATGCCGACTAATGACAATACCGTCAGCGGGCTGGCTATCGAAGCTGAAGGGAGGAATGTGCACACATTCTCATTGTCCGAGCATGACGTGAGGAGGGCTCTGACACGGGTGAACACGAGGAAAGTTGCAGGCCCCAATGGCATCTTGGGGCGAGTACTTAAGTCCTGTGCTACGCAGCTGGCTCCGGTGCTCACGACAATATTCAACCTCTCCCTGGACAAGTCCGTGGTCCCTGCCTGCTTCAAAAGATCCTTCATTGAACCGGTACCTAAAAATGCCTCCCCAGCCTGTCTGAATGACTACCGTCCGATGGCCCTCACCTCGGTAGTCATGAAATGCTTTGAGAGGCTGGTGAAGAAGCACATCTGCGCATTCCTCCCTCGCAACATGGACCCGTTACAGTTCGCATACCGTCCGAACAGATCCACGGACGATGCGGTCTCCCAGGTTCTACACACCTCTCTCTCTCATCTTGACAGCCAGAAGGGGGGCTACATGAGGATGCTGTTCATAGAATTCAGTTCAGCCTTCAACACGATAGATTCCACCAGACTGGCCGAGAAGCTACTGGAATTGGGGCTCAACACCCCCCTGTGTGCCTGGGTCCTGGACTTTCTCACCGCCAGGCCCCAGGTAGTCAAGATGGGGGGAAATACATCGAAATCCCTCACCCTGAGCACAGGATCCCCCCAGGGTTGCGTCCTCAGCCCCCTATTGTACTCCCTGTACACACATGACTGTGTGGCTAGGTTCAGCTCCAACTCGATAATCAAGTTTGCTGATGACACTGTGGTGGTGGGCCTGATCTCAGACAACGATGAGAGGGCCTACCAGGAGGAGGTGGCTGATCTGGCACACTGGTGTCAGGACAACAGCCTCCTCTTGAACATCAAAAAAACTAAGGAGCTGATCGTGGACTTTAGGAGGGCACATCATCCGAGGACGTACACATCATTGAGGATAAATGGGGATACTGTGGATAGGGTGGGCTGTTTTAAATACCTGGGCGTCCACATCTCTGAGGATATGACATGGACATCACACGCTGCAGCACTCGTGAGTAAGGCAAGACAGCGCCTTTACCACCTCAGGCAATTGAGGAAATTCAGAGTGTCTCTGAAGATCCTCCAGTGCTTCTACTCAGCGGCTGTGGAAAGCATCTTGTCTGGAAATATCACGATTTGGTTTGGGAACTACTCTGCCCAGGACAAGAAGGCTCTGCGGAGAGCAGTGCGTTCTGCCGAACGCACTATGGGATCTTCACTCGCCCCTCTGCAGGAACTATACATCAGAAGGTGCAACTCCAGAGCCAATAAGACCCCTTCCACCCCTGCAACGGACAGTTCCAGCTGCTATGGTCAAGCAAACGCCTCAGTTGCCATGCTGTGAGAACAGAGAGGTTGAGAAGGAGTTTCTTCCCAGAGGCCATTAGGACTGTAAACTCCTACCTCACCAGGGACTAACTTTACTGTACCATTCTACTGTTTTTTTTCCTTTTTCCTACCTCCCACAATATGTAAATGTAAACGAATATGTGATTCTGTTCCATTCTGTTTGTAGTTTGTTTGTTTGTTTCTTGCACAAAGTCCGCGAGCATTGCCACATTTCATTTCACTGCACATCTCAAATGTGTATGTGACGAATAAACTTGACATGACTAGGGTATCTGGCGCTGTAAGGCAGTAGCTCTACTGCTGTGCCACCGTGCCGCCCAGGATCTGCATAAAAGCACTGCAAATTTATGGCATGCTGACTTGCAGTCAATTTAAATTGTAAGGGACATGCTGGCGACAAGCTTAATTAAAACTCTTAAGATTTGGCCAGGAACGCAATTAGAATAATATTCTCTTTAATCGATGTTTTAGTTTGCCTGAAGCAGACTCTCATTGCACAAGGTGAACAATTTAACATGGTACAATTTGGGTGCTTGAAGCTTCATAAACATTCCTGCCAACAATGAACCTTTACATTAACAGAAGCTCCTAATTACATCTGGGGTCTCTTTTACTTCGCTGAGTTGAAAGAATTAGCAAGTGCAATGTAGTCCATTAGAAACTGCTGACTAACCACAGATGTAACTGTGGCAGTATTGCTTGTATTCTCACATACACATGCAATACAGTAAAATATGCTTCAGATGCAGATTTAAAAACAAAGGCTAATAAAAGAATACATTAGTTTTTATTTAGTTTTACAAATACTGTTATTGCTCAAGAAAGTTAAAAAATGTACTAAAGAGTTTTGCTAATATGTATTGAAATCACTTGATGTACATTAGTGCCTGTAACATAATTTACCTGGTAATAATATAACTGTTTGCCTAAATTCTGAATCAAGCATATGCAGCTGGAGGCTATCCAAACAGCAAATCGTGTTTTTGTGATTATATTAAAAGCATGCGATAACCAATGTCCTGAGCCATGGTATATGAAGACATGAGAGAGTTTTACTCCATGTACCTGGAGGCAAAACAATACAAACAACGCGAGTAGATGTGATTGTAGATAAATATAAACCAAAAATGGCCTTCATAAAATTAGTTTCATGTAATTCTTACTAACTAAAAAAACATAACAATGATTTGCAGACAAACAAGTCGCCTGCCACTGAAAGAAGATTTAGTTTAGTTTAGTGATACAGCATGGAAACAGGTCCTTCGGCCCACTGAGACCACGCCGACCAGCAATCACCCGTACACTAGTTCCATCCTATAAACTAGGGACATTTTACAGAAGCCAATTAACCTACAAACCTTTGAAATGTGGGAGAAAGCCAGAGGACATCTGGAGAAAACTCATGCAATCACAGGGAGAACATACAAACTCCATACAGGTAACACCCATAGTCAGGATCGAACTTGGGTCTCTGGCGCTGTAAGGCAACAACTCTACCACTGCACCATTTGCCACCATTTCTGGGACAACATTTGTTCTTAGAGCAAGGCTGAGGAGTGGATTCTGTGAATTATCTGTAACTCCTAACAACCCTTTCAATTTTTCTGGTTGACATCATCTGCATGTGATGTTTTATAACTACAATTATCAGATTTAAAAAATGATGTGTCTTAATGAGGTCAACATTGGCAATATTGTTTCCCTTAGTCAGGTCACAGTCTTAAATTATGTCAACATAGACCCTATTGATTTTCTTAATCAGGAGGATCAAAGTTGTAGAGTCATAGAATCATAGAGCGTGGAAACGGGCCCTTCGGCCTATTCGACCAAGATGCCTCATCTAAGTTAGTCCCATTAGTCCGCATTTGGTCGACATCCCTTTAAACCTTTCCTATCCCTGTATCTATCCAAGCGTATTTTAAATACTGTTATTATACCTGTGTTACGACTCCCGAATGCAAGTACTTCAGAGCCACGTAACACAAGTCAAAAACCAGGTTCAGGTTCAAAAACAGTTTTAATTATTCATTGGAACACAAAACTCAAACCTGATTTAAACAACCCAGTCAGGGATATGGATAAACCGACAAACAATTTAACAATGCTCCAGCCAGCCACGCCATGGGCCGTCGAACCGGAGATTCCAAAACCTGCCCAAAGAGATACAACCCTGAAACCAAAATACACGAAAACTCTAAGGTCAGCCCTTATCCGTCCCAATTCAATATCTGTTAACAAGGAATGGTGAAAATACACAAAGTTCTATGCCATGTGGTCAGGCTGCCTCGGCCCCCACCAACAGTCTGCTCATCAGTCAGAGTCTACGACGAAGAGATGAATCCTGGGAAGCTCTGGTATTTATACTTCAGATGAGTCACCCGTCACCTGACGCAGCTGGGCCAATCGGGTACAGGAGCCTTTAACCCCTCGATTCCAGACTCACAGCCACGAGGCCTGTACTTGGGATAGAAACAGAGAAAGGTAAGTACATAGCATTCACCAGGAGGGGGAAGCGCCTAACACCCCCACCCAAAGATACTGAATAAGTTTCTGAAAATGAACTAAAAAACACCACCAAATTTCAGCAACTATTCAGTAACACAGACATCACTGGCGCGACAATGCATCAACCAATACATCATCCTTGCCACGGATATGCCAGTCAAATGAGACAACCGCAAGGGAAGCGTCTCCAAAGCCTCAGAGTTACTCAGCTTTCCCTGCGTTACTGCCACAGACAACCGTGCCTCCCCCACATCACCACCCGTGTCAGGGGGCAGCACCACTGCAGCCAAAACAGGCTTAGAAGGACATAGCTCCGACCCATCAACCTCCACAGGCTCCTGCTCATGGTACTGTTTCATCATGTTAACATGACAGAGCTGAGTCTTACGCCTCCGATCAGGGGTACCAATAACGTAATCCCTCTCACCAACCTTCTTAACCACCTGATAGGGACCGCTATACCGAGCCTGCAGACTGGAACCAGGAATAGGCAACAACACCAGGACCTTGTCACCTGGAGAAAAATTCCTACTAGAAGCCTTCCTGTCGAACCAGTCCTTCATCCTAGACTGAGCAGAGGCAAGATTACCCATTGCCAGTTCGCATGCCCTCCTCAGTCTAGAGCGAAAAGTACCGACGTGGTCTAAAATACTACGTTTTGTATCCTCCTGCAACCATTTCTCCTGCAGGACCCTCAACGGACCACGTACAGTATGCGCGAACACCAGGTCAGCAGGACTGAACCCTAAAGACTCCTGCACGACCTCACGCACCGCAAACATAACTAGATGAACCCCCTCATCCCAGTCTTTTTCAAACTCCAGGCAGTAAGTCCTCAACATAGATTTCAAAGTCTGGTGAAACCTCTCGAGAGCTCCCTGGCTCTCAGGATGATACGCACTGGAGTAACAATGCTTAATATCTAACAACTTCATTACCTGACCAAAAACCTTCGACATGAAGTTGGTACCTTGGTCACTCTGCACAACCTTGGGCAAACCGAACAACGTAAAAAACTTAGTGAGAGACTTCACAATTGCAGGGGCAGTAATTCTACGCAAAGGGACCACCTCCGGAAAGCGGGTAGTCGCACACATAATTGTTAATAAAATCTTGTTGCCCACCCTTGTCCGAGGTAGAGGGCCCACACAATCAACTAGAATCCGCTCAAATGGCTCACTGACCACAGGGATTGGATATAAAGGCGCAGGAACAATCGATTGGTTCGGCTTTCCTGCCACCTGGCAAATGTGACAACACCTGCAGTGCTGTTTCACGTCCTTTTTCAACCCTGGCCAAAAAAAATTCCGTAAGATGCGGTCATACGTCTTATTGACCCCCAAATGTCCACCCAGAGGACCATCATGAGCCAAACAGAGTATCTCGTCCCTATACCGACGAGGCATCACAATCTGATCAACCACGCTCCAATCATCATGCCCAGATATATCCAAGGGAGACCACTTTCGCATTAGTAAGCCATCCCTTAGAAAAAACCCCTTTGCTGTGGAATCCATATCCCCCTCAGGCACTGCGCAGTCGCACAGATCAGATAAACCTGGATCACTCTTTTGCTCCTCAACCAGCCGGTCACGTGACAGTGACACCGGCACATTTCCAGACACTATCCCATCTTGAGATGGAGAAACACCCTTCACAACACAGGATCTATCATCCTGATCCCCAAAAATGCCCTCACTCAGGTCCACTACATCCTCAAACTTCGCCTGGCTCTTAGCCATAGCCCTCGTGACAGCACAAGCTGCGAAGACCTTTGGATGCTGCATAGCCAATCTATCAGGATTCTGCACCCTCGGAACAGCCGTCAGGAGTGACTAAAACTCTACCTCCTGCCAAGTCATTCCCCAAAATCACAGAAACTCCCCCAACGGGAAAATACGGCCGTAACCCAACAGTTACCTGGCCTAAAACCAACTCGGACTCGAGACGCACGGTATGCAAAGGCACTACCATGTCATCCATCCCGAATCCTACCACTGGGACACTTGACCCAACCGATGATTCCCCAGAAAACGGCAGTACACCATCCAATATAAAGGACTGAGTAGCACCAGTATCACGCAAGATGGATACTGGAACTCTATCACCCCCATCCTCTAGAGAAACAAAACCATTCATGATGAACGCAGAATAATTCCTACACTCATCAGACTCAGGCACCTCAGGTACGACAGGTGCCTTCTGTGTTCCCACCAAAGCCACAGGCTTTGCATTTTTCTGCTTCAGAACGGGACACGGCTTTAACATGTGCCCTCTCCTTCTACAATAGTAGCACACAGGACCTTCATCAGTCCTTACATTTCCGTCAACCTTATCAGCTCGGACCTCCCCCTGTATCAACGTGCTGCCACTTGCAGGCACAGAAACAGCTTTGACACTGCCACCGGCGACACCACCACGATCAACCGGCCGTGCACCAAAACTATAGGATCGCCCAACAAAATCAGATTTATGAGTCAATACATACTCATCTGCCAACACTGCAGCCTTAGACACCTCATTCACCTTCTGCTCATTAAGGTAAGTAGTAACCCTCTCAGGGAGACAGTTCTTAAAGTCTTCCATAATCATCAAGGCCCGCAGTAGCTCAAAATCCTTCACTCCTTGAGAAGCGCACCACCTGTCAAAAAGTGCCTCCTTCTCCCTAGCAAACTCCACATAAGTCTGACTATCAAACTTCCTAAAGCGCCGGAACTTCTGCCGGTACGCCTCTGGAACTAATTCATAAGCCCTTAATACTGTAGACTTCACACACTCATAGTCCAGACTGCTTTCAACAGATAAAGACGAGTACACCTCCCGTGCTTTACCCACAAGGACACACTGCAATAGCAAGGTCCACACGTCCCTAGGCCACTTCAAGGACAAAGCCACCCGTTCAAACACTGTGAAATACTTGTCCACATCCTCCTCACGAAATGGGGGAACCAGGCGGATGTTCTTGCTCATATCAAACTCCCGTTCCCTAGAAGAAACCCGGGAATTATCTATTTCTTTTTCCCGCAGCTGAAATTCAGCCCTTTTGGTTTCCTCCTCAAGCCGTTTCATTTCAAGAACATGCATGAGCTCTTTCTCTTTTAACAAAGAGGCAATTATCTGTGACTCAAGCTCCATCTCCTTCAGTTTAATGACGGCCTCCATGTTCTGAACTGGCTGAACAGAAGATGGGGGACTGTCTGCACCACCAGGCAAAACCCCAGCCTCCACCAACGCAGCCCACAACTCCGATTTAATGGAGTGTTTCTTTGAATGCTTGTCAATAGTCACGGCATAGTTCTCAGCCAGCAAAATCAAATGCTCCTTCGTACATCTATCAAACGACTCCCAACTAGGAGCCTCAACAAATTCTTTCACCTTAAATTCCATTTCTTAAGGTAGCCCCAAACCACCAGCTAAAACCTGGGCACTAATGCTACCACAAACAGGGAAGAAAAAATTCCTTCACAACACACAGACTTCCTCAGTCCAGAAGCCTACCAAAAAACAACCCCGTAAAAACGTCTAGGGTCCTCAAAACTTAGGACGAGCCCCCATTTTGTTACGACTCCCGAATGCAAGTACTTCAGAGCCACGTAACACAAGTCAAAAACCAGGTTCAGGTTCAAAAACAGTTTTAATTATTCATTGGAACACAAAACTCAAACCTGATTTAAACAACCCAGTCAGGGATATGGATAAACCGACAAACAATTTAACAATGCTCCAGCCAGCCACGCCATGGGCCGTCGAACCGGAGATTCCAAAACCTGCCCAAAGAGATACAACCCTGAAACCAAAATACACGAAAACTCTAAGGTCAGCCCTTATCCGTCCCAATTCAATATCTGTTAACAAGGAATGGTGAAAATACACAAAGTTCTATGCCATGTGGTCAGGCTGCCTCGGCCCCCACCAACAGTCTGCTCATCAGTCAGAGTCTACGACGAAGAGATGAATCCTGGGAAGCTCTGGTATTTATACTTCAGATGAGTCACCCGTCACCTGACGCAGCTGGGCCAATCGGGTACAGGAGCCTTTAACCCCTCGATTCCAGACTCACAGCCACGAGGCCTGTACTTGGGATAGAAACAGAGAAAGGTAAGTACATAGCATTCACCAGGAGGGGGAAGCGCCTAACAACTTGCCTCAACTACTTTCTCTGACAGCTCATTTCATATACCCACCACCCTTTGAATGAAAAAGCTATCCTTCAGGTTCCCTCTCACCTTAAACCTGTGTCCTCTGGTTCTTGATTCCCGTACCATGGATAAAAGACTGTGCATAATGTTAAAGTCATCATGGTTAGTATTGTTTCTTTTGATCATGTCAAGGGGATGGGCAAAGTGCATTAGTTTGAGATTTAGTCAACATTAAGCATCGTGAACTTTCTGCTGTTCTAAAAATCTGAGGTTAGCATTGAGTTTTTTGGGCCTGGACAGTGAATATTCATTATAATAAAATTCTGGTCTTAGGCTCAAATATTTGAGTTTGTAATTGAGTTTGGTACCTTCTGAGCAAATCTAATAAGCAACAAATAAAACAATCTAAATTATCCATGCTATTCATTTGTTCCCCTTTTTCAATAATGTTCTTGAAACATGCATAAATCTGAATTTCCAAGTATTAAAATTTTTAATGCGTCATACATCTCCAACTCTTTACCACTGCCCGGAAACAGAAAAGTTAAGAGCACCATATTTGAGTTTTTTTTTACAAGACCCTGATACTGCTAATTAAGTATTCATGTGGGAAATTCCAAATAATGGAGACATTTTGCAATTATAGATCACCAGTGAACACAATATCATGTCATCTATCAGTCCCGTTCAGAATTGGAATGAATGCAATAAATTATACCAAATAACAATTAGGTTTTGTTTCTGTTAGTAATGGTTGCCACGATATTTTTCCTCATAAGCTGATATCGACTCTGAGGTCAACCATCGCCTGAGTTGTGCAGGAGAGCCTACGCCAGACTCAGGAAAAGAGTCTTTGAAGACCAAGACCTAAAGACTCAAACAAAACTGCTGGTCTAGAGCCGTTGTCCTCTCCATCCTGTTGTATAGAGCCAAGTCATGGACCACCTACAGCAGGCACCTGAGAGCCCTGGAACAATACCATCAAAGATCCTTACGAAAGATCAGCTGGGAGGACAAACACACCAACATCAGTATTTTGGAGGAAACCAACATGACCAGCACAATAATGCAGCACCAACTTCGATGGACTGGCCATGTCATCCGCATGTCCAACACACGTCTCCCTAAACAAATCCTGTACTTTCACCTGAAGGAAGGTCGGCGAGCTAAAGAAATTCTTGATTAGTAGGGGTGACAGACGTTATGGGGAGAAGGCAGGAAAATGGGGTTAAGAGGGATAGATCAACCATGATTGAATGGTGTAGACTTGATGGGCTTAATTCTGCTCCTATCACATGAATTCCGAATGTCCTGAGTGCCACCATAAATTCGATGGACTGAATGACCTCTTTCCACTACAATGATTCAAAACTAATATTATCATCAGCTATAATATGAAATCGTTTCCTGTTATGTTACCCATAACTGTTATGTTATGTTACCCAGATTTGTGTTTCCTCCTCCAAAGGAAGGCACTCTTCAATTTGTTTGCTGAATGCAAACTTGTTTAATTTGGAAACTTTTTATTGCAGACTATCTTCCTCGCTAACGGAGAGTCGATGGGAATTGCCCGCCATGCAGCCCCTCACTGGGGGGAGGGGGGGGGGAGCACGTGCTCGCGGTGGCGCTCCGGACCGGTCCGCGCGGTGCGGTGCGGTGCGGCCACAATAAATCTGCGCAGCCGCAGAGCGGTCCAGGGAAAGAGCGACATCTCCCCTCGCTGTAATGTAATGTGATGCCCATGCGCGCTGACTGGCAGCTTCCAGACGGAGAGGGAGGGATCGGGCTCGGGCTGCAAGTGTCTAGCTGCAGCTTTATAGCTGTGCACCATCCCCAGTTTATCTATTCCAGCATCACTTCAGCAAGAAATGCTCAGTTATTCATCAATTATAGTTTTAAGTGAATTGAAATAGGTAAGGTAATATTTGAATCTTGCTGCATCATCGTGATTCCCCCCCCACCCCACCTCGTTTCTTTGCGTCTAATTCATTTCATTATCCAATTGTCTGTTTTGTTTGGGGAGAGGTCTCTCCTTTTGTAGTAACCTTTATTGTTTTGAGAAATGCGTGTGTCAGGCCTTTTATTTACGTTGCGCAACGGTATTTTATTATTTTTCAGCCAATGTATTGCTGTTTGCAGCAGCTGACGTCTTCAGTATTTTATTCTTTTACCTGCAGCTTTCACAATTTAATACGTAGGGGAAAGTTCTCCAAATTGCACAATCGCAATAACAGCACTTTGTCTCCAAATGTGAATTATCTTTCTCCCCATCTCTGCGCCCCCTCCCCATGGATATAGGATATCTATCTATTGGCCATAATTAAAGAAATCACCTTGTTCCAAAATGCCATTTTCTACTCTTATGGGTGGAAATCAAAGTGATTAATGTAATGTCTGTTTCCCGACCCCAAATGTCGTCTGCCCATTTCCTCCTAAAGATAACGGAGTCAGGGGATATGGGGAGAAGGCAGGGACGGGGTACAGATTGGGGATGATCAGCCATGATCACATTGAATGGCGGTGCTGGCTCGAAGGGACGAATGGCCTACTCCTGCACCTATTGTTTATTGTCCGCAGATGCTGTCTGACCCGCTGTGTTCCTCCAGCACGTTGTTAATTTGCTGATGTCACTTTCCAGTTACTTGACAAATCAGAAGCTATATTGTGGTAATAAGGGAGCCATAGTCATACGGCACAAAAATAGGCCCTTTGGCCCGTTCCCTAGGCCTATCAGGATGCCGCATCTATAGTAGTCCCACTTGCCTGCGTTTGGCTTGTATCCCTCTAAACCTTTCCTATCATGTCTCTTTCCAAATGTTGATATAGTACCTGCCTCAGCAACCTTCTCTGGCAGATCCTTCCATGTATCCAACAACTATCACGTGGAAAAAGTTGCCCTTCAGGTTCTGATTAAATCTTTCCCCTCTCACCTTAAAACTCTGTCATCTGGTTCCTCATTTCCCCTGCCAACCTTTCCCTATAGCTCAGGCTGTCAAGTCCTGGCAACATCCTCATAAATCTCTGCACACTTTCCACTTTCCACACTTTAAGGGGCTGTCCCACTGTACGAGGTAATTCAAGAGCTCTCCCGAGTTTAACAAAAAAATCAAACTCGTATGTACGTAGCGGCTACGTCGGAACTCGTGGATGTCTCGTAGCAGCTCGTAATGCTAACGGCAGGTACTCGGGAATTGCGGTAACTCGTTACGTTTTTTCAGCACTGAAAAATGTCCACGAGAGCTCCGAGTACCTACGAACGGCTATTACCGTAATTCTCCCAGTTCGAATCAGGGGAAACTCGGGAGAACTCTTGAATTACCTCGTACAGTGGGACAGGCCCTTAACAATATCCTTCCTATTTCAGGGTGACAAATTGAACACACTACTCCAAATACAGCCTCATTAATGTCTTGTACTGCTGTAACATAACATCCTAACTTGTATACTGACTGATGAAGGCCAGTGTCCTGACGACTCTACCAACCTGTGATGCTATTTTCAAAGAACTGTGTAGCTGCACTTCTAGATCCCTCTGCTCTATGACATTCCCCCAGATCCCTGCCAATCACTGTGAAACTCCCAGTCTGGTTTGATTGATCAATATACAACTCCTCGCACATCTGAATCAAACTCCATTAACTATTTTTGAGCCCACATGCCCAAATGCTCACGATCTTGCTGTAATTTTTGATAAACATCTTCACCATCTATGATGTCACCCATTTTAGTGTCATCTGTAAACTTACTAATCATGCCTTGGACATTCTCATCCAAATCATTGATAGAAAAAATAATTGATAGAAAAATAACCAAATTCCCCATGGCATAGATGTCTAAAACCAGAGGATATGCATTTAAGGTGAGGTGTAAGAGGTATACAATGGATCTGAGGAATATTTTTTTTGATACATGTATAACTGGAACCGCTCTGTACTGCTTGAGAAGTGGTGGGGGCAGGTGCGCTCGCTACATTTAGAAAACATCTGGTCAAGCACGTGAATTGCCCAGACATTGTATTATATGTGTCTTTTTACAATGCTGGAGAGATTTTGAGGAACAAGATTATTATTCAGTTTTTTACACCAATACACTGTTCTTAATAAAAATCTACCCATCATTTGAAACCTTATAAATAACTTTTTTCATGACATAGACAAATCTTCATCATTTTACTACCAATTTGGACACCAAAAATGTGACATTAAAAACACTGCCATGTTTAGTCATGAATATCTAATTCATAAATAAACTTCATATGGCCCCTCATACATTTTGATAATGATCTATGGAAATAACTTCATCAATACCAGGAGAAAAATACAGTAACATAAAGATAATACAGTACAATGCTTGGTGTCCATTATCGGGGTCGGTACCTCCGTAAGTTAAATCACGGAGGCTCCAAACCTCTCATGCTTTTCAAAAACCTAACGAGGTATCCTCGGGTAGTAGCGATTTTTGGGCGAGTTAATTATTCTTTCTTATTTTCCAATTTAATATATCAAAACATCGTAGTGTCAAAAACGCAACGACCGTTTACGATATATTTTCCGACTTTTTAAAATCAATTAAAAAAAAATGTTTGGACATAAATTGGTCATCAAAACTAAGAAACTGAGCCAATCTTTAATTTGGGAAAACACACTCTCTCTTGTTTACCTTTCTTACGGACCAAGTCAGTAACTTCATTCCTTCGTGTCAACTTCGGGAAGCTCCACAACGATCGTTACGGAGACATTTTACTTACAAAAAAATCAGCCCAAATCAAACGATCTGACAAATCACTGGCCTACATGATTAGGTGAATGAAGTGGAAATGGTGTTTGCAATTTTATTGTTCCATGTGGTATTCATAAACATAGAAAGGAATAAGAAATACGTGCACTTACTGTGCCAACCAGGTCACTGGTGGACACCACGTGACAACCATTACATTACACAAAATGTATTTGTGTATTCTGATGCCATTTTCGGAAACTTTCCATCAATATACTATAATTTCTTATATATTTTGTTGATACTATGTTAGTCATGAACCCAATAAAGTGCTTGTCAACATTTTTGAAGGAATTTGAAATTTGACCCCCTTTGTCACATTTTTATGTGCAGTATTGTAAAAAGACACATGAATCAACACTGGTAAAGGGAGTGTATTGATTAGTTCTTGACAGTTGGCATAGGCATGGTAGGCTGAGGGGCTGTTTTTGTGGTGTATGATCTTAGACAATAGACAATAGGTGCAGGAGTAGTCCATTTGGCCCTTCGAGCCAGCACCGCCATTCCATGTGATCATCGCTGATCATCCCCAATTAGTACCCTGTTCCTGCCCTCCCCATATCCCCTGACTCTGCTATTTTTAAGAGCCCAATCTAGCTCTCTCTTGAAAGCATCCAGGGAACCTGCCTCCACCACCCTTTGAGGCAGAGAATTCCACAGACTCACCACTCTCTGTGAGAAAATGTGTTTCCTCGTCTCCGTTCTAAATGGTTTACTCCTTATTCTTAAACTGTGGCCCCTGGTTCTGGACTCCCCCAACATCGGGAACATGTTTCCTGCCTCTAGTGTGTCCAAGCCCTTAACAATCTTATATGTTTCAATGAGATATCCTCTCATCCTTCTAAACTCCAGAGTGTACAAGCCCAGCTGCTCCATTCTCTCAGCATATGACTGTCCCGCCATCCTGGGAATTAATCTTGTAAACCTACGCTGCACTCCCTCAATAGCAAGAATGTCCTTCTTCAAATTAGGGGTCCAAAACTGCACACAATACTCCAGGTGTGGTCTCACTAGGGCTCTGTACAACCGCAGAAGGATCTCTTTGCTCCTATACTTGATTCCTCTTGTTATAAAGGCCAACATGCCATTCGCTTTCTTCACTGCCTGCTGTACCTGCATGCTTACTTTCATAGATTGATGTACAAGGACCCCCAGATCCTGTTGTACTTCCCCTTTTCCCAACTTGACGCCATTTAGATAGTAATCTTGAATTGTAATTTTCTTTATGTTGAACAATATTATAAATTTTACACTGACCACCCGGTAAGTTTTAAGGGAAGAGACTCTTGTATGTTTCAAGGAGCCTGAGAAGCATCATCTGCTAAACGATTCGGATTTCCAAATAGTCCGATACTCGATTATAGGAGTTTATTATGTGGAATTGAAGTAAAGTTTAACCCCAAATGTTATGTGACATAACATGTTATAGTTAAATTACTGCAGTGACAGAGTGCTAAAATGTTGATCAGTTACATGAGGTAGTATCTCACTATGGCCACTGGGAATTTTAATCCAAGACATTAAATTGGAATTATAAAAAAAGCCTTCGCCATGTTGTTGTGAAATGTGTCTAATTGTTGTAAACACATATTAGGTTCATTAATGTTCTTCAAGATACTAAATCTGCTGGTCAGGACAATGTCTGACTCCAATATGGTTGACTCTTTACTGCCTCTTCAGTTCATGGGAATTAGTGATGAAGAGTAAATACCCATCTTCTGAGCAGCAGAAAATGAAACGGAGAGATGGATTTTGGTATTAGTTAGTTTTAGTTAAAAGAAGAAAAATCTGTGTGGCACTGGTTTGAGTGTCATGAAGTTATGTTAAAAATGGAGTGTGGGATATAGACAATGATTTAAAGTATATCAGCATACGTTAATGCATGTACCTCCCTCTCCACATAAACTGTAATAACGTGAATTATTCTTTATTACGTGTAAGTTTGTTTTATCACTTTCATTGTCCTTCATGAGACCATTTTGAACAACTTAATCTATGTGCGTTGGTCACTGCCCTTGTTAGGAAAGTAATAATATTAACTCATTTGTTACTACTTTTGATTTTGTGTACTTGTACATTTTAAATCTTAAATACCCCAAGTTTTCTGTTGAATTTCTTTATCAATCGATGGTCAAAATGTTGTGCAGCAATTATGGAGGGCATATTGCAGTAAATCGTATAGTAGAACAGTGGATTACAAATGAAATGTCATTGCACAGATGGAACCACAATTTTGGTAATAATATCGAAGATAGACGGAAGGTATTTGGGCTTGAACAGTTTAGAAAGATTCATATTGCTCAGGTTGGAAACTGCAGTTTAGCTAGAGGCTGGAAAATATTCAAAAGTGCTTAATTGTCACATGCGCCAACAATAGGAGCAATTAAATTCCTTGCCACAGCTTAACAGGCCTATAAACACAATACACAGAAAACCCCCCCAATAAATTAATAACGAAAATACTAGTGCAAAAAAAAAAACGAAGTCCTTAGTGCAACCTAAAACAGTCCATAGTACACATCTGGGAGACTCATCTGTGAAAATTAGTATCTGAGTTAAGATGATCAAAGAAATGCAAAATAGTAAATTTGCAAGAAACAAAAAATATTACTTTGAGTAAGATCAGGTGGGATATCGTTTAAACTAGTTAAACAAATTGGCTTTGTAGATTGCAGTGTGAGTGAAATGAAATTCTGGGCAGGATATTGGATATGTGATTAAGAAACCATTAGTGCTAAACCTGGAGAGGTAAACTGTGTTTAATGCAAAACACAAAGTGCTTAGGAACTCGACGAGTCAGGCAGCATCTGAAGAGGTAAATGGACATGTTTGGTTTGGGACCTCTCTTATGAAATGGTCCACTTCCCTCCACAGATGCAGTTTGACATGAATTCCTCAAGCACTTCACTTTTTGCTCAGATTCTAGTATCTTCAGTCTGTTGTGTCTTCATAGTCATAAAGTGATACAGTGTGGAAAAAGGCCCTTAGGCCCAACTAGCCCACACCGGCCAACATGTCCCAGCTATACTAGTCCCACGTTTGGTCCATATCCCTCCAAACTTGTCCTATCCATGTACCTGTCTAACTGTTTCTTAAATGTTGGGATAGTCCCAGCCTCAACTACCTCCTCTGGTAGCTTGTTCCATACACCCACCAGTCTTTGTGTGAAAAAGCTACCCCTCAGATTCCTATTAAAGCTTTTCCCTTTCACCTTAAACCTAAGTCGTCTGGTCCTTGATTTGTCTACTCTGGGCAAGAAGTTCTGTGCGTCTAGGGGTGTGTTTGTGCATGCGCAGCCGGCAATTAATTGTGTTCCCCCCCCCCCCCCCCATGATTTGATAGCAATTTCCGTGCCTCCCGGCAGTCGCCTGAAAGATCGCCTAAGTGGGACAGGCCCATAACAGATAATAAAACATTCTTGCTGCTGTGGAGCAGTGTGAAGGATTTTGTCCTTTTTGTGTTTAAGATAGAAAACCTAAATGGATTGAGAGCAATCCTGCATTTTATCATTGAGCGTCTGATTCTAAGTGCCTATTACTCGGATCTCCTGCAAGATAATAGCAGTCTCATTGTGAGAAAGTTTAGTTTAGTGATACATCACGAAAACTGGCCCTTCGGCCCACTGAGTCCGTGCCAACCAACAATCTCCGCACACTATTACTATCCTAGACACACTAGGGACAATTTACAAATTTTCCAAGCCAAGTAGCCGACAAACCTGTATGTCTTTGGAGTGTGGGAGGAAACTGGGGCACACGGAGAACACCAATACAGGTCATGGGGAGAATGTACAACTCCATACAGACAGCACCTGTAGTCAGGATTGAACCCGCTTCTTTGGCGTTGAATCCGGGTCTCTGCCCAAAACCTGGAGGTAAACCTCTGAACTGTTGCTCTGTGATGCTCACTGTAGGAATTCAAGTACTCCCTTTTTTTCCTTTTCCATGTCTTAGATGGAATGAATACATCTCCAATAATGGCATTTTTAAAATTAATTTGAGAATTTAATGTTTAGGTTTATTGCCACATGTACCAAAATGCAGTTGAGAGCTTTGTTTTGTATGCTATCCAAACATATCAGATGTACCATACATAAATGCAAAGTCAAACTCAAGTACAACAGAGGAACAGAGAGGGCAAAGGGGAAGATACATTGTGCTGAATATAGTTCTCAGCATTGTAGCACATCCAAAGCCAGGTCGGTAGAGGTGAATCAGATAGTACCTTAGCTTATGGGAGGACGCTTCGAAGTCTGGTAACAAAGGGGTAGAAGCTGTTCCTGAGTCTGGTGGTGGTGCATGCTTACAAGTTTCTGTATCTTCTGTACCTTCTGCCAGACGAAGGAGGAATGACTGCAGGGTAAAGAGAGAATGGCTGGGTGTTGGAGAAGTCTTTGATCATGTTGGCTGTTTTTCCAAGGCAGCATGCAATTTATTGTGGCCTTGGACAGAGTTGTTCTCAAACCAAGCTGTGATGCAACCCGACAGTTCTTTCGATGGTGCATTTGTAGAAGCATGTAAGTCATTAAAGACATGCTGAAATTTCCTCGGTCTGCTCAGCATTGGTGGTGGGCTGCCTTGGTTGTCGCAACAATATGGTTGGTCCACAGCAGATCATTGGTAATATTAATGCCAAGCAACTTGAAGCTCTCAATTATATCCACTTTTGCACCATTGATACTGATTGGGGCACGTACTCCAGCATGCTTCCTGAAGTTGATAACTATTGCTTTATCTTGCTGACATTGAGGGAGAGGTTATTGTCATGACATCATGTTACTATGTTTTCAATCTTCGTCCAGTTCTCTGTCTCACCATTGTTCTTTATTCGGCCGACCATGACGCTGTCATCTGCCAACGTTTAGATGGAGTTCGTGCTGAATTTGGCCGTACACTCGTGAGTGTGTAGGGAGTATAGTAGGGGACTGAGAACACAGCCTTGCGGGGCACCAGTGTTGAGAATTATTGTGGTGGAGTGTTGTCACTTATCCTCACTGATTGTGGTCTGGGTCAGAGAGTCGAGGATCCAAAGGAAGAGAGGATGCTGACTAAGTCCAGGAATCAGAATCCATGATTTTTTCTGGCAATAGGGGAGTAGAAAATATACCAATGTAAGGGATGTAGATATGGAAAATCATTCTTTGCGGTGCTGAAAACTTCACTTTTTAAAAAAGATTAGAAAAAAATTGGAAACTTGTTTAAAAGGAAAAAGTTCATGACAGTACATGAGGTCTGACAACATCTGTAATACTTTAACGTATTACCATGTTCTATTGAGCGAATTCATTTATTTCCATGGTTAACTGTTTCTCTTTAAAACTGGGGTCCAATCGCCCAGCGTGGGGGAGCTGAGATTCCCCCCACTGATGCAGGAGCTTGATCACCCGACGAGGAGGCCCGCCTCCAGCTACGGGAGCCAAGATTGTCCCGTCAACGGAAGCATGAGGGCCCCGACCGCGGGAGAACAATGAAGGGAAGAGATTGAACTTTTTTTCATCTTCCATCACAGTGAGGAATGTGGAGGAGTCACTGTGGTGGATGTTCATGTTAAAATGAAAAGTATGTTGCTTTTTATTAGTATGACTGTATGGCAAATCTAATTCCTCGTATGTTGCAAAACATACTTGGCTAATAAAGTATGATTATGATTAACTGCAATGTGGTTGTGTCTCATCTTTTCATTACCCAATTCGGCCATTTCACTCTTTTTAAGCCATGATATGAAATATTTACTGTTATGTTGTGGTTGACTAGAGACTTTGAATACTTCTCTATTCTCCAGTGTAGTATAGTAATGCTTTGCTTAAAGGTATTTTACATCACATTTCCTGACTTATGTACAGCTTGATTAACATTATTAATGCATTAGTCAACCCTGTCAATGAAGAAAGATATGAAATACATATTTTATCTGCTACCTTTCATTATTCTCTAATCAATTAATGGCAGTAACTTTCTTTTTGATTTTTCACCCAATGTATTAAACCATTTTGCTTGTATTGCAACTTTTTGACAGACCTTGACTAGAGATTAAATCAATTATGTTCATGTTTAACATTTATCTGCAGTTTATTTTCCTTGTAATATGCTGGAATGCTATGCATTTCTATTTGCACATATTGTTTTGCAACATAATCGGAGGATGCATCCAGGAATAACATTTATTTCTCCATTAACCACCATCTGAACAAATTGTCATGTCCCTTCTTATTTTCAATCACAATTTTCATCTTGCCCAAATATTTGAACTTTCTATCCAATGTCACCATTGAAGTGATTAAGGTCTTTTCTATTGAGGCATGGCACGATGGAGCAGCGGTAGAGTTTCTGCCTTACAGCGCTTTCAGCGCCAGAGACGTGGGTTAGATCCCGACTACGGGTGCTGTCTGTACGGAGTTTGTACGTTCTCACCGTGACCTGCGTGGGTTTTCTCCGAGATCTTCGGTTTCCCCCCACACTGCAAAGACGTACAGGTTTGTAGGTAAATTGGCTTGGTATGAATGCAAATTGCCCCTAGTGTGCGTAAGGCAGTGTTAATGTGCGGGGATCGTTGGGGACTCGGTGGGCCGAAGGGCCTGTTTCTGCACTGTTTGAACTAAATTAAATTGATTATACTATAAGTAAACTAAACTACATCCCACCTCTCCCACTCTCCAACAAATGTGAAACCTAATCTCAACAAAATTGGACTTTAATACAAATTAAGGCAAATAAATATGTATCTATATTACTAAAAATCTGATCTTGACCACTTATGGCCCATTTCCGAGAGAACGCCGCGACCTACGGCCGTCATTTTTGGCCACCTCGCTCAGAGCCCCCCTCTGCCTTCCGGGACCGGAGGAATTTTCCCATCGATGAAAAATCAGAGAGATATTAATGTTTTTTTTTAATTTGCCATTCTCTCTGCTGCCCCCACTGGCGGCAGGGCGGAGGGACTATAAAGCCCGGAAGTGTAGTCCCTCAATCAGTCTCTGCCAGACCCAGGAAGCGAGAGGGTCACGGCTCTCTGAACTGCGAATAACACTGAACGCACGTCCATGCCATGGTGAGTCCCCTCGATGCGGCGGTAAAGTGGCTGTTGCCCAATTGTTTGCCTCGCCTTTTTTAAAAGTTTGTGTTCACAAAATGAATTTTGTGGTCAGGTGGCTGCTGCCCAATTGTTTGCCTTGCCTTTTTAAAAAGTCTTTTCACAAAATGAATTTTGGTTGTCAGGTGGCTGCTGCCCAATTGTTTGCCTCGCCTTTTAAAAAAAGTTTGTGTTCACAAAATGAATTTTGGTTGTCAGGTGGCTGCTGCCCAATTGTTTGCCTCGCCTTTTTAATTAGTTAGTGTTCACAAAATGAATTTTGGTTGTCAGGTGGCTGCTGCCCAATTGTTTGCCTCGCCTTTTTAAAAAGTTTGTTCACAAAATGAATTTAGGTTGTCAGGTGGCTTTTGCCCAATTGTTTGCCTCGCCTTTTTAAAAAGTTTGTATTCACAAAATGAATTTTGGTTGTCAGGTGGCTGCTGCCCAATTGCTTGCCTCGCCTTTTTAAAAAGTTTGTGTTCACAAAATGAATTTTGGTTGTCAGGTGGCTGCTGCCCAATTGTTTGCCTCACCTTTTTAAAAAGTTTGTGTTCACAAAATGAATTTTGGTTGTCGGGTGGCTGCAGCCAAATTGTGTGACTTGGCTTGGCTATTAAAATCGTTGCAACAGTTGGCTGCCAGCCCAAGAATCCATTCGGCCCACAATGTCTATACTAGCCCTCTGGAAACCAGTACCTTCGGTCCGCATCACCCATACTAGCACAACAGAAAGCCCCCCCCCCTCACTGGCGAGCAATATTGGAATTGGTGGAGAGGTGGAATATTGCGTTGGTGACCAGCCCTCCCGTGTGATGCTGGGACCCAACAGGCCCCACTTAGTCTAGTTTTTAAATATGCTTCTGTGTCTAATTCAGACCTGATCATATTGGTAACTAGCAGCTGTCAGGCAGCATTGGGGTTAGATGATGCAGATTGCCGATGTATTGAGAGGCTGTTTGATTCTCCTGGGAAATTGTGGCTATGCTCTTGTTCTGTGTATGCTCATGCTGAGACACCTTGCAACTGAGCACATGTCCCATGGCATCAGCACACTTCCTTCCAGCCAGTCAGTGTGCTCTAGCTGTGCCAGAGCTCAAGCAATAACTATAGTAGTGGTAACAAGGTACATAGATGTACATGGCCACCTTTGTAATTTGCTGAAGTTGTAGATATCCAATGAACAATATAGCAGGCCAAGAACAAAGAAATCAAAATGAGAACTGAAGAGGGTATTAACATAACATGCCAATGGAAACAAATTATTTACTTGCATAAGGTAGTTAAGGCAGCATTTTGGATACTTGCCTTCGTTATTCAGAGCATGAAATGCAAGGTCGGGGAGATTACGGTACAGCTTTATAAAACATTATTGAAACAATATTGAAGGATATGATTGCACTTGAAAAAATGCAGCAGAGATTCACCAAGATGGAGTACTTCAGCCATTAGGAGGTTTTCTTTTCATTGGAAGGAAGACTTTAAGGGGGATCTGATTTTAAAAAGTACAAAATTGTGAAGGGCACATAATTCTTCCCTATCGTGAAGTGTTTATGAAAGTAAACGTCTTGCGATCTTTAAACATTGACTTAAAGTAAATGGTAGAAGATCTGGAGATATTAAATTTTTTTATATCCTGTGGATGGTTGAAATGTGGAACATGCTTCTTGAGAAAATGATGGAGATTAGTTTGGTGACAACATCCAATTGTATCTAGGCGAGAGCTTGAAACACAATAGCATGACGGAGAATAGAGTGGTTGAAAATAAGATTAGTATGGATAATAATTAATGGCTAGTGCGGACCAGGTGGGCTGAAGGGCCTATTTCCCTGCACTATTATTCTGATGTTATGTCTGTACTGCAGTTGAAATTCGTGTCTCCGGGAAAATTTAATTTCATCCGCCTGTTGAGAAACGCATGCTATAATGGGTTTACCTTCCTCCCAATGTTTCTGCATCTTTCGAACTTGGAGGAATTTAGTCATGTGGAGTATTAAGCACCATTTCAGCCGAGTGGGTCGCTTCATGGCTAGAGTTAGGTTATTGCTCAGTATTGAAGAAATAAGGATTATCACTGGGGTTCATCTTACCCACTTGCACAAAGTTATTTCTTGCCAAATCCAGATTTTTTTTCATAATGTTACTTGTTAAATAATTATAATAGTAAATTATAAATATGACTTAATGATTTTTAATTTACTACAATTATGGGATCTAATCTTTAACCTTTCAGGGGCTTCAACATGTCAGACAAGAGTGATTTGAAAGCAGAACTGGAGCGAAAAAAGCAAAGACTGGCTCAGATACGCGAAGAGAAAAAAAGAAAAGAAGAAGAAAGGAAAAAGAAAGAGGTCAGTCAAAATGGGGATAATGATTTGATTCAGGATATCAAGTAATTATATTTTAAAAGGGAAGTGCTATTGGTTTAAACTAGTTCACAGGAATCGCAATTTGAGAATTACTTGGCATGGTGTTCAAGTAATTTTATTAGTTCTTGCTGGTGGAAGCTGTGAGGTGAAGATTATTTTATCTTGTGATGAGATGAGGTAGGCGCACACTGAATCATATCCTTCTCGCTTGTCTTAGAAGGGAAGGGGGGTTGGCTAAATCCAATAGGTCCCAAAAATGGGTATAAGGTTGAAGCTGTATCCTATCCTAATTTTATTACCTTATGAACTCGTAACTCTTAAATGAATCATAGTCATACAGCATGGAAACAGACCCATTTGCCCAACTTGCCCACACCGACCCATGTGCAAAAGTCTCAACAGCCTGCTGTGGATTCACTACAATTTCAGTGTTGAAGATTACTACATTTTCACTTCTAGAGTTGCTTAAAGTTTAATTGCAATGGATTTTCAAATTGGGTGAGTTGGTAAGGAAGGATTGGAAATGGCAATTCACAGTTGTAACACCCTCCTGTCTGGGTCTGTGCTAGTGCTGTTGTGCATGTAATATTTATTAGTTGCTGGAACTCGTGCATATTTATTTACTACCTGCTCTATTTCATTGGGATGAATTGGATGATTAATCTTGCAGATTATACATAATTGTTTAATGCAGTAAAAGGATGTATGTCAGCCATTGCACTTTTGCTGGTGTTTCTTATGGGTATGATATGCTCATTGGACATTTACATTTTTGACACTGGAATTAATAAAATTCTCTGTTTGGCATTTATCAAAAGGGGAAATACTTGAATGATGTCATAACTATGTACACCCTTGAATTACCCAGCCCTGTGCTTTGCAATGTCTATTAAGTGATTGTTTTGTCTTCTCCATAAACCTCAAACAAAGGTCATTACATTTTGGATAAGAATTATACATTACCATCATTAGAAATGGAGGAGTGTCGTGTAGTTTACAGGACTCGCTAGGTCTCTAAGTAGGTCTTGGCTCTGATATTTTCACTCAGCCACTGCCAGTCCTTGCTGTTTATCTAAATTCCACCTTGAATCTGCTCCCTAACTCTTTAGCTGTTCTACTACAAAACTTCATTTTTTTAAAGTTGGATTTCTGCTGAAGCTTGAGAAAGCGCATGAAGCAATTGAAACCTAACAGAACAAGCTTATAATCACATAACAATTACAGCACGGAAAACAGGCCATCTCGGCCCTTCAAGTCCGTGCCGAACACTTAGTTATGCTTATGTAAATAACTTGGGTGGGGTGGGGGGGGGGGAACTTGATCCAAAAACTGAGGACGAGAAAATAATTTGGCAGTTGCAGGAGGGAAGGAAAGTTTTATTCAGCCTTCATGCAAGGAGTGGCACCGGTGATCACGTATGAAGCATAAACAGTATAACACAGGCCTTTTCCTCCATTATGCTATTTACTTTGTAAAATTAAAATGGACTGCGAATAGTCTGTATGTGGAATAGGAGTGTACAGGAATAGGCCTTTAACCCCGCAACATATGTGTCGGGCCCATTCTCAAGACCAGGATCATTCTCGTCAGCTTGCATATAAGCCATATCCCTCCATTCCTTGCATATGCATGTGTCTATCCAAAAGTCTCTTAAATATCATGACCTACCTCCACCACAACCTCCGGCAGTGCGTTCCAGCCACTCACCACTCTTGTGTTTTATACTTGACCTGCATATCATACGTTGATTCTGACTGTAGATCATAACTGCCTCTCATCATTTTATTTAATTGTTTCTACTATGTTTACTGGCTTGCGTTTATAGAAGAGATAGCTTTTAAGAGGTTGATCATTATGTGCCCTCTGCAGGCAGTTATACAGAGGGATAAATAGTATGGGTTTTTTATTGGGTAGGAATCTAGTCAGGATAATTTTCTTCTGCTTTGTTCAGTCAATCTAATGGTGGCCAGTGAAAAGGAAACTTTTACCCATTCGTTGTCTCCTCCTAAACATACGAATCATATCTTTGGATAAATTAATATTTTTCTTAATTGGCTCTGAGGGAAAAGTAGAATAGTCCTGACTAAAATGTGCTATTGCATTTGGTTCATGTTTTATACAATTCAGAGGCGAAAGTGCAAGTTTTTATTTCTAGATAGAGAAAACAACATTTATCCAGAATTCATTTAGTGGAGATAGACACAAAATGCTGGAGTAACTCGGTGGGACAGGCAGCATCTCTGGATAGAAGGAATGGGTGATGTTTCAGGTCTCGACCTGCTGCCAGTCCCTCTGAGTTACTCCAGCATTTTGTGTCTATCTTCGGTTTAAACCAGCCTTTGCAGTTCCCTCCAACAACTATTAATTTAATGGAGTTTTCTGCTGTCCTTTCAGGCTGAGTTGCAACAGAAGAAAGAAGTTCCCCCTGAGGACTCTGATCTTGATCGCAAACGCAGGGAGACAGAGGCTTTGCTGCAGAGCATAGGCATAGCCCCAGAGCCAGCACTAGGTAAGGAGATGTGTATCATACAGTGTGAGCTTGTTAATTCTGATTTTTTTAATTTTGCACAAGGTCTGGATTCCTCTGACTACTCATAATTTTGAAACTGAAGAATCCTGGGAATGAGTGTAAAGTAATGATACATAAGGAAGTAAGGATAAAATGCCAGCTCGGGCATTTTGTTATTTGTTAGTGACTTTTTAATTTAAATCTTACTTTCAAGAGTTTATATTTGATCGACTTTCTAATTATGTTGACAATTTACTAATTGGGTTCTTTTTGATGTATAAACATTTGGTTTTGATTAGTTATATTTAATTTTACTTTCCTATTCTGGCCTAAGAATAACACTGTTGTCACTTTTGATGCAACGCTTCTCTCTTCTACACTTTTTGCCCAGTTATTGGAATTGTTTCATCTAGATAAACCAATGATCAATGTCTTCAGTGCAATTGTGTTACAGAAGGCCATTTGGTGCATGGGATCTGTGCAAGCTCCCAGCAGAGCTGTCTTGTCTGTCCCATTTCCCCATGTCTTGCTTAATCATCCTAAAGTATGTAGAAACTAAAATTCATGAAAGTTACTGTTAATTTTTAACACTTTTATGGGTGGGTGTACACTAAGGGCATAGAAGGCATGTTAAAATAATTCATTATAAAGCTGAACAGGGAAGTGATGTTCGTGATTACAATTCTGTTGGAAAATAGTGATGCTGACAGTAATTTTGTCGATTTGCTTTGTCGCATAGTTTGGGGGGAAAAAACCTCAAATTTAAAGTTTGTAGATACGATAGCACTGGCAAAAAATTCAGAAGACCAAAAACACAAATGGCCAAGAATGTAACTTGAGAAATTGTGGAAAAACTACTAAGCAAATGGAGAGCGAATGAACTAAACCCTTCCTTATTCAAGAACAGAAGATAAAAAATCAGGAGTAGGACAGTATATGCCATGTCCTTGTCTGATATTCACCTCCTGCATCTCAATTTCTTTATTCCCAATGGACTCCAGACCTTTCTACTTCCTTTTCTGGCTGCCTGATAGATTTAACTCTGTGCTGACTCTCATGCAATCCAAAATTTCGCTTATTTTACAAATCTATCCACCTCTTTTCTCATATCACTTGAATGTTAGTAGAGTTGTCTTGGGATGTGGGTCAGAAATGGTAATAGGAAATTGTTATTCAGATTGGAGACGTGACCAGTGGTGTTCCACAAGGGTCTGTGCTTTATCTGTTTATTGTCATTAACATAACTAAAACCAAAAAACTGCAGCAAGCAGGAGTACTGATCCAAAACGTCACCTTTCCATGTTCAACAGAGATGATGCCTGACTCGCTAATTAAAAGAGGAAAGATTTAACAGGAACCTGCAATTTAATTTTACACGGAAGGTGATGTGTACATGGAATGAGCTACTGGAGGAAGCTATTGGTACTGGATTAACTGGCATTTAAAATACATTTGGACAGGTACATGGATAGAAAAGGTTTAGAGGAATATGGGACAAATGCAGGAAAATGGGACTTCCTCAGATAGACGTCTTGGGATGTATTGAGCTGAAGGGACTGTTTCCATGTTCTATGACTAATTCTAAAAAACATCAAGATCTCAGTTTTCCCCTGCTTCCCTTTGTTGCATGTTTTGCCTCACAAATTCATGTACATCCAACCCTGAGCTCCTTGTTAAGTCCCTCCAATCGGGTTACTGTCATGGTTCTGGGATTGTTTTGATCAAAGTCACAAATGACATCCTATGTGATTATCATGGATATAAGCTACTTTTTGTCCTTTTCGGTTTGACTATAACATTTGACGTGGGTGACCATATCACCTCCCCATCTGGCTACTATACTCACTTGTTTCAGTTTTTATCTGAACAATCACTGACATTTTCTCTGCTCCCACTTCTTAATCTCCTCCAAGAACCTCCCTCTGTTCTGGCTTTTTTTATATCCCTGATGCTACCAAGGTGCTCGGTTGTGGCATTTGTTGCAATTACCTATAATTAGGGTCTCTTGCCTCTTTGAGATGGTCCTAAGTTTATCATGTGAAAGGAATTGGTTTGGGTCATTCGGCCCATCAAGTCTACGCCATTCAATCATGGCTGATTTTTCTCTCCCTCGTAACCCCAATTGTGTTGAATTTCCTTAAATGTATTGATGTTTTGTTTTTGATATGTGTTTTTTTTTCAAACCATATGCTTTCTGCAATGTGAGCTATGCACTGTACATTTTAATGTTATGTTGACTTTTGTTCGGCTATTTCCAAAAGGTTTTTGATTTAATTCATGGTATTTTGATTAGGATTCAGAGTAAATGTACACATAATTACACATTACAGTAAACCCTTGTTTTAATGGACCTCTTTATAATGGATTTTGGATATAGCACAGTCTTCTGGGCCTTTTAGAGTCCCGGCTTCCGACGCCACTCTAGACACGCAAGGTGCTCCAGCGAGCCCTTCACCCACTGCACAGTCTGGTTGACATGGCTTTTGTTGCAGCCCACATTGTGGCCCCGCTTTATTTAGGCTGCTGCCACCGATGGGACACTCTAGGTCACTATGGTGCTCCCTCCCCTCTCACCTGCTTGCTGTCGGCGTCGCTTTGTCCGTTTCCTGCTGGACTGCTGCCACCGCCTCCTCCTGTTGCTCCATCCAGTCGGCCTCCATACCCCCCACCCCCTGCCACGGCCACCGCGACCTCCCCTGGAGTTGCTGACATACTCCACATTGGAAGCGACAGCTGGTGAGAGGGGAGGGAGCCTCATTGGCAGCTGTCTGAAGAAAGTGTCATTGCCGGGCTACAATGTGAGCCGCAACGACAGACGCATCAACCGGTGAAAAAGAGCTCACTGATGCTGACCAACAGCATTGGCGCCTAGTTTTAAGGTGAAACGACACAAAGTGCAGGAGTAACTGAATAGACTGAATCAGTCTGAAGAAGGGTTCCAACGTCACCTATCCATGTTCTCTAGCGATACTGCCTGACCAGCTGAGTTACTCCAGCATTTTATGTTCTGTGTATTAACTATCATCTGCAGTTCTTTGTTTCAACCTCATACAATGATAATACCTTACTCGGTGTTAAATCGGCACTAACGGATACCATTCCCCCTACGGTCTGTTATAACAAGGGTTTACTATTTATGTACATATTAATGTTTTTGCTGAGGGTTTCAGCTGCAGTTTGAAAATCTATTCAAATGCCTTGCATTTTAAGACCTTGGATACATGAAAAATGTGTTTTCCTCTCCACTTGAGTAAACTGTAAAATATTCTGGTACTTTAAAGAGAAGATCATTATTTTTATATGTTGGAGTGGAAGTGTGACACAAAATGTATTTATTTCTGGCAACTTCATGTCGCTTTTATTTGCCAATGTGGTGATGGTAGTCTCTGAAACTTTGCAAAAAGTAGAACACATTTGGTCTATTTGTATTGTTTACCAGCAATTTTATGGTGAAGCTGAAACCCTGATGCATTTTAATGTGATTGTGCACATTCCAAACTCATTTTGAATAATTATTTTTGCAAAAATAAAAATTAAATGTTCATTTGACTTTCTTCCCTCTTTTTTTTCCTTTTTTCTTTTGGCTTTCACCATTGCAATTCCATTTTTGTTTGCATATTCAACATTTATTTAAATCTTGCTTTTTTTTGTTTTGCTTCATGTTTGACACTGCGAACCATCAGTGCAGCCTTTGCAAATAGTAACATGGGATGCCTGTTATTTTCATTATTTAGTCCCAACCCCCATGTCTCCCTCCTCGAAATCAGTGAGCACGCCCAGTGAAGCTGGAAGCCAGGATTCGGTAGACGGTGGACATGGTGGAAGGTAATTTGCATTTTCGTGACTTGATTTTGTGTTTGTATCTTCATTGACTAATTTCTACAAAGATGGCATTGGCACTATTACACCATCATTAATCGGTAGCCATCAAGTGAAATGGTTTGGTTAACATTGGTGATTAGGAGGATAGTTGGTATGTCAGCCCTTTATAATGCGATGACTCCAATGCAGGAGTAAGACAATGTTATTAAAAGTATAGGTCCAGGTGGAGAGACCAAATTTGAAGTTTTGTGTATGGCTTTGGTTACCTTGTCTCAGAAAGGGTGTATTTACCACAGGGAGTGCACTATACTGGTTCCAGGGATAGTGGGTTTGCCTGATGAGGAGAGATTGAGTAGGCCAGGATCATATTCTTTACTGTTCAGAAGAGTTAGAGGATATCTAATTGAAACAAATTCTTAAAGACGAAGCAAGCCAGATGCTGTGAGGATATATCGCCTTGCTGAGGGCCAGGGGCATAGTCTCAGATTAACATGTAGACCGTTTGGGACTGAGTTGAAGAGAAATTTCAACAGGCTGGCAATCCTCCCATCGTCCCTACCTGGATGGCTATTGCAAAATCATGGTTTACTACAATAAGTTTCAGTCAATACGTTCACAAAAGTTGTTCAATTATACAATTAGTAACAACAAATAGTTTACACTCTTCAAGTAAACAGTGTCCCATTGCGTTCTGCTGCTCTTGGCAACAGGAAGTGTATTACGTTCAATACTTCTTGACACCAGTTGGACAAGACTATAGCACGAGGCAAAATTTGCTCAATCATTCCAGGACCTGCCTTTTCTGTTTAAATTTGAAGATTAAAAAAAAATTGGCGTAATTTACAAAGAAACCTGTTTGTTCCCCTCTTCTGTGTCTTTTGGAGGTGCATTATTCATATTTTTTTGATCATTCGGAAGAAGGAAAAATGCTTAAGTGTAAGCTACAGTAAACAATACATCAAAGGAAAATTCTGTATATAAGGAGTAGGTGGATCTTTGTTCGTTAAGCAATCTCCTAGGTTACTCCCAGTGATGACTGTATTTGGCGCTCTTAAATAACATCTTGATTGTTTTGCCTGATCTTTGTGTTGTGTTTTAAAGTTTTCTTTAACGGTTGCTTCCCCAAGCCATTCTCATACTGAACCAAAAATAATCAACTGATGATATTGTAATTGGAAAACATCTAGGATTGCAGTGTCCATATTCAAATTAAATTCTTAAAGTAAGTATGGGGGAAATATACGTAGTATTTCCCGGCAATGAAGACGCACCTGCGTCGAAGATGCACCCCATTGTGAGTTGCTAAGTTTTGAAAAAAAGCTGGCGGGACATGGAATTTCTCACACTCAAAAAAATAAATAAAATAAAAATAAAAATAAAGAAAGTAACAATTCAATTTGCCCAAGGCTTCCAGATCTCCTCCATTCTGAATGACTGAATGGGTGGGGGGTGGAGGCTGACGGCAGGTGGAGAGACGGTGGGGAAAAACGGGAGCACACCGGGACAGGGTTGAATCAGTTGTGATCTTATTGAATGACAATACTAGTTCAAGGGGCCAATTGAAGTTACTTGCGCTGACACAGGGGTAAGCCATCGCCCGCTCCGTTCTATTATCTTTGCTCTTGAGCTGTTCCCCTCACTGTTCGGTCTCCGAGCCAGGTCAAAAATAGGGATAACGAGAATTTCAAAACTAATACCAACTGCTTTTGTGCACGTCTGTTGACAAGGCAGCAGCATTCTTATTCTCTCTTGACACACAACCGCCACACACTTCCAAAGCCAGGTCGGCTCGCGTGCCCGAGGTCTGGCTGTAACACCCAGGTCGGCTGCGTGCCCCATGAATGCCTGCAGTTCCCAGGTCGGCTCGCTTGCCCCAGGTCTGGCTTTGACGCCCAGGTCGGCTGCTTGCCCCGCGAATGGCTGCAGTTCCCAGGTTGGCTCGCTTGGGTTCGATTGAGTTTGGGTTATGGGCCGGATCCGGGCCATAGGACCCCTGTGTTAGGCCTCATTGTGTCTCTCACCCCCCGCCCCCCCCCTGTTTTAAAAGCGATTTGGCCCAAGTCTATCTTTCTTGGCTAACAATCTAGCCTTCGGCCTCCAAGACGCAGGTAAATTTTTGGGCCTTATTTTAGGGTAAAAAGTAGCATCTTCATTGCCGGGAAATACGGTAATTGTAATTAAAACGCAAAATCAATAGGATTTCAGTTCTTGCTCAAACAGTAAGTTCGAGGCCGGCAACATTAATTAGATAGGAATAAAAAACACAGTTAAATAAAGCTGCTTAAGTGTCATGATCTTGCATGCAGGCAGTATGTTACTGATTGGATTTTAATAATTGGGAATGGTAGCTCATGATTTGGCTTTTCGGAACATTTTGGTGATTTTTGTGTAGAAACTAATAAATGCTGTATTATGGACAACCATGCTCATCAATAGCCAGGATTTTGCCATAAATACCATGTGCCTTTTTATGCCTTTTTTGATGATTTCACCAGGATAATGCCTTTTTCACGATCGAGTGCCTAAATCAGCCTTTTTCTGCTGTTTTGCTAAAAGGTTGTGCTATTTCCTCTAGTTGTACCGTGATTATAATGACGTTTTCTATGTTAACGCGTTAATATTAATATTATTATTAACGTGTTAACATAGTATAACTTACAAGAAAACTTACACCACCGGGGCAAAACCGGGGGCGCCACCGTCGGTCGTTCATTCGTTCGTGACGCTGCCCACTGGTTCAGTTTTCTCCAAGATCTATTTAAGAAAGAACTACAGATGCTGGAAAAATCAAAGGTAGACAAAAAATGCTGGAGAAACAGCGGGTGAGGCAGCATCTATGAAGAGAAGGAATAGGCGACGTTTCGGGTCGAGACTCTTCTTCAGACTGATGTGGTGGGGGGGGGGGGGGGCGGGAAAAAGAAAGGAAGAGGTGGAGACAGTAGGTCTAGAAGGAGAGCTGGGAAGGGGGGGGGAGGAGGGAGAAGACAAGGGCTATCTAAAATTAGAGAAGTCAATGTTGATACCACTGGGGTGCAGACTACCCAAGCGAAATACCCAAGCTTGTCTCCTCACTACATTTACTGCTGGCTCCAGTCGCAAATCTGAGTTTTCAAGTGATCTGTGCAAGGCATTCATTGATGCTGGAATTCTACTGTGGAAATTGGAAAACAAATCTCTCTGAGATTTTTTAGAAAAATACACAGAGGAACATATACCAAGCTAGTCATTATGGAAAAATTATGTTGACAGCAATTTCAACATTGTTGTGCAGAAAATTAGAGATGAAGTTGCATGCAACAAAATATGGATCCCAATTGGCGTGTCAACTGATGCTGTGGGGAGATATGTTGCCAATGTGGTCATCTGTACACTGGAAGTGGGTCAACCATCAAAGGAGTATTTGCTGACATCGGAAGTATTGGAGAAGTCAAACAACTCAACTATTGCTCAGTTGTTTACATCTTAGAAACATAGAAAATAGGTGCAGGAGTAGGCCATTCGGCCCTTTGAGCCTGCACCGCCATTCAATATGATCATGGCTGATCATCCAACTCAGTATCCTGTACCTGCCTTCTCTCCATACCCCCTGATCCCTTTAGCCACAAGGGCCACATCTAACTCCCTCTTAAATATAGCCAATGAACTGGCCTCAACTACCTTCTGCGGGAGAGAATTCCAGAGATTCACCACTCTCTGTGTGAAAAAAGTTTTCCTCATCTCGGTCCTAAAAGATTTTCCCCTTATCCTTAAACTGTGACCCCTTGTTCTGGACTTCCCTAACATCGGGAACAATCTTCCTGCATCTAGCCTGTCCAACCCCTTAAGAATTTTGCAAGTTTCTATAAGATCCCCCCTCAATCTTCTAAATTCTAGCGAGTACAACCCGAGTCTATCCAGTCTTTCTTCATATGAAAGTCCTGACATCCCAGGAATCAGTCTGGTGAACCTTCTCTGTACTCCCTCTATGGCAAGAATGTCTTTCCTTGTTGTACTTTGGGCAGAAGATATAAAACATGAGAATGTACTTCTGTTTGTGACTTAAAGTTTTATTCCCCAAAATGTTGCATTTGACATGCTTGGCTCAAGGACTTCGTAAAATTGTCAAGCACAGACGTAGCTTGTTTCCAAATGTCGATCGCCTAGGTAATGTCAAGAAAATCTTCCTCAAAGTAACACCCGAGATTCCACTACCTCCTCAGCCCGTTTTGACTTGGTGTGGTACATGGCTCTTTGCTGTACTCTACTATGCTGCAAATTTTGAAAAGATAAAATAAATCGTCAACTGTTTTGAAGAAGAAGAATCTGCTGCAATCAGGATCGTCAGTGAAATCATGCATAAAATGTCCCTCCACCGCGATCTTGTGTTTATTGCTTCCAATTTTGCAAACTTCCCACAAGCTATCACTTCCCTTGAGAAACATGGCAAAATATTAGTGAATAACTTGCAGGTTTTCAACAAAGTAACTGACGATATTCGTAAAATTCATGGCGATGCAGGTAAAGACATGCAAGGGAAATGTGAGAGAGTGATTTTAGCTAACAAAGATCTAAAAAAATAGAAAACATAGCTAAAGTTCTCAAAGGTAGTTGTAATGCACAAGATATCGACATGAATATAGAGTCTAGCTCGTTTCAGGCATGCACCAGTGACCTCAGCTGGGGTAGAAAGAAGTTTTTCACAATCAAAACATATTCTGTCTGACAGACGGCATAGTTTACCACCAGATAATTTGAAAAAAAATGCCAGTAATTATGTGCAACCAGGCAACTTTGATCATTTAATGTAGTATACCTTTAAGGGCCTGTCCCACTTAGGCGACTTTTTCGGCGACTGCCGGCACCCGTCATAGGTCGTTGCAGGTCAGCGAAAATTTGCAACATGTTGAAAATTCAGCGGCGACCAGAAAGACGCTATGACTCTTTGGGTGACTGAGGAGACTACTCACGACCATACAGGCGACACCCTGGCGACATGTCGCGGGGTGAAGCCTGTATGGTCGTGAGTAGTCGCCCAAAAAGTCGTAATTTGTTCTGGTCGCCGCTGGATTTTCAACGTTGAAATTTTTCAGAGACCTGCAACGCCGAAAAAGTCAAGTTATTGGGACAGGCCCTTTATATTATTATTTTTAACCATATATTGGTGGTGAAAATAAATGCCTTGTTATGCCTTTTTTGTTAATAAATGCCTTTTTCGTGCCTTTCTTGTAATTTTATTTTGCCTTTTTGGAACAAAGGCCAGCGATAAGAACAGTAGGTGTGCGACAAGTTTGAAGAATTGTGGACTGTGAAGCGAAAGGGGGTGGGGGAGGTGTTTAAGGTTAGAGCTTATATAAAATTGGAGAATTGAACATTCATACTGTTGGATTGTCCAATTGTTGAATGCTCCTATTTTAGATAACTTACCTACAAACACCACCCTGCCCTTTATTTCCCTGTCTCTTTCTTGTGGCCCACCTGGATGCCCCCCACCCCTCCCCCCCCACTCCTTTTCCCCTCTCCCTGATGCCTTCCAACTATATTCCTTCCTCTGGCTTCACATTTCATCCTTGTCTCCTTATCCCACATCTTTTTGTTTTTACACCTCTAGCCTTTGTCTCCCCATCTGCCAATGAAAAGTCCCCTTAACCTATATCTAGCTTGCATTTACAAGCCTTTATTTTACCCCTGAGCCAAACCTCTTTTCCAGCGTTTTCCCTCGTATTACAATTAGTCTGAAGAAGCATCCTGGCCTGAAACGTCATTTGCCCATGTTTTCCAGAGGAGATGCCTGACACGCTGAGTTACTCATCAATTTATTTTTTTTACTAATACACTTGATACTGCAAAGAACATAAGAATGAGACTGGGCTGTGTTTACTTGAAGTGTAAACTATTTGTTGTTACTACGTGTAATTAAACAATTTTCTTGATCTGTCTTTTTTTGGGTAAATCAGCATCTGCAATTGTAATAATTGTAAATTGTCCCTAGTGTGTGTAGGATAGTGTTGGTGTGAGGGGATTGCTGGTCGGCGTGGTTGGTGGGTCGAAGGGCCTTCTTTCGCTCTGTATAACTAAACTAATTGTGTTCATGAATATATTTGTGAGGAGGGTAGTATAGTAAAAATGTAAGGTATTGTACAAATAAGATGCTGCTGAAAGCTTTCCAAATGCCTCTGAAACATCAATATTTAAGCAACAGCCATTAGAGATGGTCAAATCCTTGTTGAATTTTCTAGCAATCTAGAAGGTTGATTCTAATATGGGGAAGCAGATGAAAGTGAAATGAAAATAGAACCAGTTAACTTGTTTCCCAAATAGGACTGAAGTGAGAAAAGGGCCAAATGAAAAATAAAAATAAACGTAACAACAAATATCCCAATATTAAATTCATTGCATTTTATTGTGAGTGAGTATTTTTAAGTGTTAGCATTGAGATTAATAATTTTATTGGAAAAGGTACATGCGTTGTGAAATGTCGCACTTCTGTGATGTAAATTTAAAGAATACTTGAAATACAAATCCAGCAGGGTCTTAAAATTCTGTTATGCTAGTGATGTGATGCTTTTTGTGCTCAGCAGGCAATACAAATTGACCTGCAGCTTCTAGAATTTTGGAAACTGCGTCTAAAAAAAAATCATGGGCTAGATGACACATTAATAACACATTTCATCATTACCAATAGCAATAACTCAGTTCTGTGTTCAACATAAAATTACTGCTGGTACTAGAAGTCTGAAATAAAGTGTGTTAATACTGAGTTTGCAGGAGGTAAAATAAAGCACATTTTGTTAATTGTCTTGTGTTCTTTCCACGCAGTAATCAAGTATTCTTATCAGTTAATGTTCTGCTGACATAATGTCTCTTTGTATTGTTGGACGATCTAATTAGAGCACTACAATGGGATACGGATCCTTCTGTTCTGCAGCTGCAGTCTGACTCAGATCTTGGGTATGTAGCTGTTTAATATTCACCATTGTTCTGTTATGGGAGGCTATTGTTGTCATGCTTTATAAAGCTATCATGATGATTTTTGATATATTTGAATGTTAAATTGATTTAAATAAATGTTTAAACTTTAATGTGTAAGAAGGAACTGCAGATTAAGTTTAAACTTTAATGTTGCCGGTGTGATAACTTCAAGTGACAAGTGTCTATTTGAAAATGTAGTTAGCATGGATATCACTTTAAAGAAAATTGGAGATTAGCAGGGCAGGAGCATCTGCAATGTTGGGCACTAGCTTTCTATTAATATGGGCTGTTTTAATTTCCTCTCACTTTTCTAAAATGCGATTTGTTAGTCAGTGAAGTTCAGTGCATATTAAAGAAAATCGCACTAGTTCCATACTGAAACGGAAATTACAACCTTTCTACTCTTCTGTTCAATACAGCCGCCGCTTGCCTAAACTTGTGATTTCGAAAATTACCCAAGTTGATTTTTTACCTCGCGAGGTGGTGTCGTACTCCAAAGAGACCCAAACGCCAATTGCTCACGAACCAGAAGGTATTGTTCACCAACGAGCTTGATGTTGCTGAACTAAAAATGTCTTGCAAGTAAAATGTGCCAAATATATAATTCAGTTTGTTCACATCCCATGAATTCAAACTTATTTCTTTTTGACTGTCCCACCTGCATCCATCTGTTTGTTGCCCTGCCCCATACATTTGCCAAACTTCCACAACACCTAATACACAAGCTCTTCTAGCACCCCTCTAGCACAATTTCTGCAATGTATTTGCTTTTTCCCTTCTATGTCCCCCCCTGTGCATTATCTATACTTGCCTTGCATTCTCCCCCATTTGCTTTCACCATGTTCCCCGTGTCCTTTCACTTCAAGCCAAGCTGGTAAACTATTCAGTAAACCTCTTGTCCTGTACTTTGAGCCCCCTTTTAGTTAAAAATTGAAACCTTATCTTTAGTTACTCTCAAGTTGGTGTTCACTATCAGCTTTGGAATGTCTTCCCTTTTGGGAAGTGTTAATCTTGACATTTTACCTTAATGCCCACCTCCTAAATTTTGTCAATAATGTATTGCAAAGGTAATAGGATTGTTTCATCACAGGAAAGGTGGGACTACGGTTGGACTAAATTTGGATAAATAGTATTCCAGAAATGCTTTTTTTGTGGGTTGGGAGGAACAGCAGGACTAAAGACCTGAGAGTTAGAATGAAGATTGGAAAATCAGATTTAAATGTTCAGTATCATGGGAGAAAGGATAGAAGATATGTGAATGAACACAATTGGGCAAGTGGTATCACAAATTTGAGTTATCATGTGAAATATATTGCTATGGTTGCATAAATACACGAGAACCTTGTGTCCACTTGGCAGACGCTGTGATGGGGAATTGATGCATGTGAGTTCGGGAGTTTTTACGGACATTTTCAACCTCTCACTTCTGAGGTCTGAGGTCCCCACCTGCTTTAAAAGGGCATCAATTATACCGGTGCCCAAGAAGAGTAAGGTGACATGCCTCAATGACTATCGACCAGTGGCACTAACGCCGGTGGTGATGAAGTGCTTTGAGAGGTTGATCATGGAGCAAATCAACTCCTACATCGACAAAAACCTGGACCCACTGCAGTTCGCGTACCGCCACAACAGATCAACGGTGGATGCGATCTCGCTGGCCCTCCACTCCGCACTGGACCACTTGGACAACAAAAACTCATATGTCAGGCTGTTATTCATTGATTACAGCTCGGCATTTAACACAATCATCCCCTCCAAACTGGTTACCAAACTCGCAGAACTGGGTCTCTGCGCATCCCTCTGCAACTGGATCCTTGACTTCCTCGTCCACAGACCACAGTCTGTTCGTATTGGTGGAAATGTGTCAGCCTCAATAACAATCAGCACGGGAGCACCTCAAGGCTGCGTGCTCAGCCCCCTGCTGTACTCACTCTATACCCATGACTGCGTAGCGAACCACAGTGTGAACTCCATCATCAAGTTCGCTGACGACACCACTATTGTGGGGCGTATCACTGATGGGGATGAGTCAGAGTACAGAAGAGAGATCGAGCAACTGTCCATATGGTGCCAGCGCAATAACCTGGCCCTCAACACCAGCAAAACCAAGGAACTGATTGTGGACTTTGGAAGGAGTAGGAGGGGGACCCACAGCCCCATTTATATCAACGGGTCGATGGTTGAAAGGGTCAAGAGCTTCAAATTCCTGGGCGTGCACATCTCTGAAGATCTTTCCTGGTCCGAGAACACTAATGCAATCATCAAAAAAGCACATCAGCGCCTCTACTTCCTGAGAAGATTACGGAGAGTCGGATTGTCAAGGAAGACTCTCTCTAACTTCTACAGGTGCACAGTCGAGAGCATGCTGACCGGTTGCATCGTGGCTTGGTTCGGCAATTTGAGCGCCCTGGAAAGAAAAAGACTACAAAAAGTAGTAAACACTGCCCAGTCCATCATCGGCTCTGACCTTCCTTCCATCGAGGGGATTTATCGCAGTCGCTGCCTCAAAAAGGCTGGCAGTATCATCAAAGACCCACACCATCCTGGCCACACACTCATCTCCCTGCTACCTTCAGGTAGAAGGTACAGGAGCCTGAAGACTGCAACAACCAGGTTCAGGAATAGTTACTTCCCCTCAGCCATCAGGCTATTAAACCTGGCTCGGACAAAACTCTGATTATTACCAACCACTTTCTGTTATTTGCACTATCAGTTTATTTATTCATGTGTGTATATATTTATATCATGGTATATGGACACATTTATCTGTTTTGTAGTAAATGCCTACTATTTTCTGTGTGCTTAAGCAAAGCAAGAATTTCATTGTCCTATACAGGGACACATGACAATAAACTCACTTGAACTTGAACATTCCATTCTAGTTATTTGTGCTTATGCTAATTACTATCATAAGTGTTGGAAATCGAAGCAAGCACCTATGATGGAACTACATGTGGTTTTGCTACAAGTGAATGAATTTGAATGTTTGTATAGTTAAGTGTGAAGAATCAGCAATGTTCCAAGTGTAAAACATTTGACCTGATTAGCATTCGTACCATTGTTTTCAAGCTGGAGGTTGTGTGATTCCTTGATTACTTTGCTAATTAACATCACTGCCTAGGAGGGGGATTTTCCAGAAATAGTGGAACTTTGGACTTCTGTTAGATATGTTTTCATTGCTGCAAGATTGGAAACTTAATCAGGGAAAAGTAGCCATCGTCAGTGAAATGCAGCTGGTGCAGTTCTCCTGCTGTGGTGTCTGTTTCTTGGTTTCTTGGTCCTCCAAAATATTCCAAATGGAATTTAAACTGGAGGTGGTGAAGGGAGGGCTTAAGCCAGAAAGGGTTATTGGGAAGAAAGAGCTACTTTAAATTTAGTTACATCTGGTTGGGTAACTATAGTTGGGTGGAGATTATTCCATGCTTTAATTGTGCGGGGGAAGAACGAATTGCTGTATACATCTGTCTTTGTAGCTGGGATCACAAATTGGATCGAATGCCCTCGTCTGCTCCTAATTGGTTTGGGTTTGGTGTAGGTCTTGTAGTCTATGTCGAGCTGACTATTTAACATTTTGTAAAAACAGGTCAAACGGTGAGCTTCACGTCTGTCTTGGAGAGGGTTCCACCCCAGAGAATTCAGAAGTTTGGTGACACTCGCTTCTTTCTCATAAGTGTTAGTAACAAATCGAGCTGCCTGTCTTTGGACACGTTCGATGGAAGAAATGTTTTTATTTGTGTATGGGTCCCATGCTGCAACTGCGTAGTCCAAATGAGGTCTAACGAGGGTGAAGTATAGCTTCTCCTTGACAGAAGTTGAACAATGATGAAAGTTGCGCCTCAGAAAGTTTAGGACACCTGTTGCTTTCACCGTTGCATGATGAGTCTGACCATTCCAACGCAGATCATTCTGCAATTTGATGCCAAGATACTTGGTTTGTTTGGATTCTTCAAGGGTGGTACCAAGTATATTGTAAGATGTTTCGCCTGTATTCCTCTTTCTGGTGACACGCATATTCACATTTGGAAGGGTTGAACTGCATGCCCCATTGTTGTGACCACTCAACCATAGTATCGAGATCATTTTGGAGAGCATCTTCATCATCAGCTGACTTAATTGGACGGTACAGCAAACAATCATCAGCGAAAAGTCTGGTCGTACTTGCGACTTTTTCATGGATGTCATTTATGTAAAGCAAAAATAGGTGTGGGCCAAGTACTGTGCCCTGTGGTGTACCACTCAACACTGGATGCCAATTGGAGCTCTTTCCGTTCACACACACGCTGAAGACGTTTTGTCAGGAAACTGGAAATCCATCGTTTCGTGTTGGAACGAATACCATAGAAGTCAAGCTTCCGAAGCAGTCTCTGGTGTGGGATGACATCAAATGCTTTAGAAACGTCCAGCACAACTAAATCCGTGATGACGTTACTATCAAGGTGCTTGGCCAGGTCATTTGTCGTCAGGATAAGCTGAGACTCGCATGATCTTTGCCTCCTAAATGCATGTTGGTTGTCAGCAAGAATGTTATGTTTGCTCACGTGTCGCATCAGATTACTATCAATTAAATGCTCCAGCAATTTGCAGCAAGTACTTGTTAATGAAACAGGACGATAAATTGATTGATAAATGAACAATAATCAATGGAGTAACAAGTTTATAGTCTCAATATGTACATGTCATGGCAACAACAGCTTATTTGGAATAACATTTAAAAAATGATCATGAGATCTTTCTTATTATGGTGAGCAAATAAATGCCCCCCTCTAGTGGTGGTGATTGAAGTTATTTTACAGTAAAGAGCAGGAGAATTATTTAAGTATTAGTGCTAGATATTACTGCAATTCTTTCACCAATGAAAGGTACTGGGAAAATTGAAGTTTGGTTCATATTTATGCTGGTTTAATAAGAGCCCAGGTTCACATTATAGGAGTAGAATTAGGCCATCGGCCCACCATTCAATCATGGCTGATCCCATTTTTCTGCCTTCTCCCCATAACACTTGATACTTAGAAATATACTTAGAAGGCTTTAGAAATATCCACTGACGGCCTTCACAGCCCTTTGTGGCAATGAATTCCACAGGGTTGTGTTAGAGGGGGGGTGAAACATGTTCTCTGTCTCTTCCTTTGGGGGAATGCGACTTTTTCGTGTCGTATCCCCCTTCTCTGCCTCCATCTGCGCTGAGGCCTAATGGCGGAGCTGGCGGCCTCCAGCCTGCGACTGACCCCGAGGCTCCAGAGGCAGAGCCAGCCAGGACTCACCAACGAGAGGCTGGCCGTCTTCGGGGCTGAGGCAGCGGTGGCCCGACTTGCTGGTGCGGCGTTCTGGCTTTCGGCGGCGGCCTGGAGCTGATGCAGCGGGGCTCAGCCTGAGACTGCGGGACCCGGAGCTGGGGCGGTGGCCCGGAGCGGAGACTGCGGGACCCGGAGCTGGGGCGGCGGCCTGGAGCTGGGGCGGCTGCCCGGAGCTGATGCTGTGGCGGGCCGTCTCGGAGCGGAGACGGTGTTCCGGCTTTCGGCAGCGGCGACATCACCACGGCGGTCCGCTGGACTGGAGAGCGGCATCTCCGGCCTGGATCGATCGCCTCAGCGCAGAGGGAGAACATGGAGGGAAGAGACGGAGACTAAGACTTTGCCTCCATCACAGTGAGGATGTGCTTGGTGAACTCACTGTGGTGGATGTTTAATTTGTGTTTATTGTATGTTTTGTTTTTATTGGTTCTGTGTATGACTGCAGGCAACATAATTTCGTTCAGACCGAAAGGTCTGAATGACAATAAAGGAATCTAATTCTAATTCTAATTCTTCTGACTAAATTAGTTCCTACTCAACTCCTTTCTAAAAGAGTCCCCTTTAATTTTGAGGCCATGACCTCTGGTCCTAGACTCTCTGACCAGTGGAAACATCCTTTCCATATTCACTCTATCAATCTATGCCTTTCATTATTCTGTAAGTTTCAATGAGGTCCCCCCTCAACCTTCTAAACTCCAGCGAGTATGGGTGCGGTGCTGTAAAACGCTCATCATATGCTAACCCACTTATTCCTGTAGTCATTCGTGTAAAGCTTCTCTGGACCCTCTCCAGGGCCAGCACATCCTTCCTCCGATATGGGCCTAAATTTACTCTCACTATTCCAAATGCGGCCTGACCAGCGCATTATAGAACAACTCAGCATTACATCTGTGTTTTTATATTCCAGTTCAACTTTTTGCAGTGGTTTTGCAACAGGAGGTAGGCGGGCTAGTAATTTAGGAATTTAAATCATGGTAGCATTCTGAGCCAAACAACCAATCTAAAGTAGGCACAGACCCACATTGGAGTAGGGTTGGTACCTGGCTTATTTTTTTATCATCCTGCTTAGTTCTGAACCCTCACGATGAATACCGCAGTCCCTGCTCTGCACTGCCCTCTGCAACCATGAAGGACCAGTACCCAAAGAGAAATGTTGAGAATTCCTGTCAATTGTGCAATTGCACATCGAGAAATGACGGTGAGCCTCCTTCCTCTGAATATATGTCTCTGTTTCAATTCTGTGTAAAATATTCAATTTGTAAAGTTGATTTTTCCTCCTCCCTTCTCCCCCCTCCAAACCCATCTGAGCCTCTCATTCCCCCACTGCATCCCCTCCATCCTGAATTAAGGCCCGATTTCCCTCACACCCTGTCCCCCCACCCAGTTGAAGCTCATGTGGTCCTATTTCTGCGTCCATGACCTAGATAACGGGATGTACATTTTTGAACTTATAAAGAATTTGATCTTGCTCTCCTTTAAATTTTGTTTGAGGAGAGAGAGATCAAGCTCATTAATTTCTTTTGATAAATTGTCATTGACACAAAACCTGTGCTTCAGCTTAGAAGTTTTGCCTGTTGTGGTTTGGAATAAAATGTCTATTGTAACTCAAATTTCACGATCTCCACAATAATTTTAATGTTATTATTATTTTTAGTATTAAAACGGGATTGCAACACTAGTCGCATCTTCCCATCTCCACCCCATTCTGCCTTCCGCAGAGACCGTTTCCTCCGCAACTCCCTGGTTAACTCATCCGTTCCCACCCAAACCACCTCCTCCCCAGGTACCCTCCCCTGCAACCGCAGGAGATGCAACACCTGTCCCTATACTTCCTCCGTCGACTCTGTCCAGGGACCCCGACAGTCCATCAGGTTAGACAGAGGTTCACTTGCACCTCCTCCAACCTCATCTATTGTATCCGTTGTTCAAGATGTGGACTCTTATACATCGGCGAGACCAAATGTAGACTGGGCAATCGTTTTGCTGAACATCTTCACTCAGTCTGCCTGTACCTACCTAATCTCCCGGATGCTAAACACTTTAATTCTCCTTCCCATTCCCACACTGATCTTTCTGTCCTAAGTCTCCTCCAATGTCAGAGTGAGACTAAACGCAAATTGAAGGAACACTTACTGCCCAGTGGTATAAATATTGATTTCTATAACTTCAAGTAACCCGGGCATTCCCTCTCTCTCTATCCCTCCCCCACCCGTCGCACCAGCTTCTCGTTTTCACCCCACAAACAGCTAACAATGGCCTGTTTCCTTTATCATCGTTACTTTTTTGCATTTCTTTCATTCATTGTTCTTCATCTCTCTACATCATCGTCTAGTTTTTTAAAAGTTTTTTTTTAGTTTTTAGTTTTAGAAATACAGCGCGGAAACAGGCCCATCGGCCCACCGGGTACACGCCGACCAGTGACCCCCGTACATTAACACTATCCTATACCCACTAGGGACAAATTTTACATTTACCAAGCAAATTAACCTACAAACCTGCACGTCTTGGAGTGTGGGAGGAAACCGAAGATCTCGGAGAAAACCCACGCAGGTCACGGGGAGAACGCACAAACTCCGTACAGACAGAACCTGTAGGCGGGATCGAACCTGGGTATCCGGTGCTGCATTCGCTGTAAGACAGCAACTCTATCGCTGCGCCGCCGTGAGTGCCCTATGTCTCTCGTTTCCCTTATCCCTAACTAGTCTGAAGAAGAGTCTCGACCTGAAACGTCACCCATTCATTCTCTCCAGAGATGCTGCCTGTCCCGCTGAGTTACTCCGGCTTTTTCTGTCTATCTTGACTGTTCGAAAGTTTGTTTAAAGTGAGCATGTTGAGGTTGTAGATTATATGAATTTATTATAAGTACTGTCGTCCAGTTGAGAAAAATCAGTGGTCTCGCACTGAGAACGAGTTTGTCGGATTAAAAAAAAATGTTACCATTTGTGTTTGTTAATTGTGGATGCAAAGGGAAGGTTGTTGTTTTGGGTTGAGACCCTGCATCATTACAAATAGATGTGTTCTCACTGTTGAGCCAAATGTGCAGGAAAGTTTTGGAGAAGAGTAACTGTGAAGTTGACTTCAGAATGGTGTAGCAGATTGGAAGCTACTTGGTGGATAAATAGTCATGAATATGGAGCAAGAGGCTGTGCTGCTGCTAGTGTTGTTGGTGGGTGCAATGTGCTACAGTAGAAGCTGAGATATCAGCTTTCACGCAATATGATTCCTGCCTCTGCCTTGCTGCTGTGTACTTGTGCCTAATGTCTTACATCCCTCCCTCCCTCCCTTATATGCTCAAATTTATGTGTGCAGTCTGTATCTGAGCTGTGAGCGCAAATCATGGTATGTTTTCATCTTCCAATTCTTCATTCTCATCAGTTGCTCAAGGAAAGATTTGGATTTTGGGTATGTAAAATGGAGGAGGGATGAGTTTATTTGGAAAGAAGAGCCAAGTGTTTTCTTCTCCCAGTTACACCCTGTAAATAACAGTTGAATATAACTTGGCATATACCCTTGTCCTCTCAGTGGTCAGTGTAATTGCTTTTTAGAGATGAGAACGTCTTTCACTTCCTAACACCGGCTCCCATTCTTTCCTGTCTGAAGAAGGGTCTTGACCAGAAACGTCACCCATTCCTTCTCTCCAGACTGGAACATCAATGAGGTTTGGAGCATTATGGTATTTTCGACATGCGCCATGATCATGTCAATGAACTTCTTCCTGGGATTCATCTACTTTCTTGTTGTACTTTCTCATCTTTGTTTGGTCTTCCGAACAAGTGTCCAGAGAAACTCTCACTACCTATCTTCCCCACCATTGCCACCACTTGAAGAAATGCAGGACATCTTCCAGAAATAATCCTCAGTGCAATGTCTAGAAGTGGTGCTACTTATGCTGTTGCTGGTTGATTATTTAATATTGCACTTCTCCCCCTACCTCTGGTAGCTGGGAAGTGATCACCACAGATATCATTTTGAAATTCCATTTGAGATACCCAGAGTAGTATTTAGAAGAAAAATGTTGAAGCTTTTGATCATCTTAAATAAGCTGTCGGCACATTTGTCTTTTTAATCAAATAATTCACTTGAAGTCAAACGACAATCCAAATGCTCTAGACGAGAAATGATTGGGCGTGTTGTATCACATCAGCTAAGATAGAGATAAGAGCTTTTACTGTGCATTTAAGCACATAGATTGATGATTTGTGGCAGCAAAGTCAATTGGACAAAATAGTTTTTGATCTGAGAATGAATTGTGCTGTGCATAAGGTTTGTTGCATTTTGAGTAAAGTTTCTTGCCCATTATATTTTTGTTTTGAAAATGTAGGTGTTTTCCAATCATAAAATTAACTGCCTTGTATGCAAGGCACCAAGGTACATAATTAATAGGAAGTGAATGAAGATTGGTTGTAGCCCCAGGCAGTGGGCCTATGAATATCTGCATCGTTTTATAAAGTTTGACAACTATAAAAGTAACTAGAGTATCATAATCATACACAAAATCCTATGCAGAATAGCATTTAAGTTGCTTTAAATTCTCAGATTTTGTAGATTTCCCAATAGACATCTGGATTGTTAAAACATCTTTCATTTGGCAGAATTGCACTGTTTAATTCTGTATAATGAAGATATAGAAATGTTACATCTTTGCATAGAGTTTCAGCTACAGTTTTTCTGTTGTTAAACTAATACTTAAATAAATTAAAATGAAGACACCGTGTGACATAAAAACACAAGAAACGAAAACTTGTTTTAAGAGTGTTAAAAAGGCAAATGGAACATCACTTGGGAATAACTGATTCTGCTGGTGCTTGTCCATTTTTAAATATCAAAACAGCAATTTCCTGCAGTCACAATGTTGTATAGCATTCTGCAAGCATAACATAATTTATAATACTTTGGAACCAACTATGCAAAGAACACTAATAGAGAAAATCGTATTTTTTCTCCTACAGCTCTATAAAGCCACAATTGTGTGTTCTTTGGATACATAGCTTGTATGTTCAAGTACTCCATTCTGACAAGTGAAAATTTGTGAGATGGAAGGGAAATTATGCCTCCCACTGCCCAAAGTTGCTCAAATGTTCCACCTAAGTAGTAAAATTAATCATATTGTACTCTTTCAAAATTATTTTGTGAATAAGTAACTTGACCCTTGGAAAAAAATAGTGACCCTGTGTACTCCATTCTAGATGAAATTTCTTGCTTTCTGCATGTATAACATTTCTTTTAAATAATTAAAGAAAAGGCCATCATGTTTGCTGGCAGCAGCTGTTTGCCATGTTATTTAAGACTTCCTGTCATTATAATTGATGTGTTTTTATTCTTTCCACTTCCTGAAGCCTGATCAGAATTAAAATTGCTGTTGGAATTTCCTGTCAAAGCAGCTCATTTATTCATTGAGTACACCAGTGACAACCCTTTGATTGGACATAGCCTTTAGCTATGCTTGCAACAGAGTTTTGGTGTGTGTTTTTGTTGCTCGTGCACCTTCCACTTTTCTGTACCCCACATGTGCTTCTATGCACAAGTTGTCCATCATTCTGGTAACCTTGCCCTAATGAAAACTTTGAAAATATACTGCTAATGCTCTGAATATAAAATGAGCCCACCTGCAAGGGGCCCAAGTTTAGAAACCTTTAAATTACAATGTTTTCTACCTATTGCAAGGCCATTTTTTTCCTTTATTGGAGTGAATTTAAAAATTTAATTATTAGATTAATTTAAGTATCCGCACAAGTTTCAGAACCATGTGTTTAAAATACAGGATCTTGCATGAAATCTTAATAGGTGGCTTTGCAGTGAAATACTGTTATTTCCCTTGTGTAAGTGCAGTAAATTCAAGATTTCAGGACTGCTAAGTTCCGTGTTCAATTCTCTTTAAATGTATAGATTTTGTTCTTTTTTGACCCCTGCAAGTAAATATGTATACTAATTTTAAATTGATTTAGAACCTCTCCTGCGATCCCCAAATAAAACATTGGCAATTTTAAGACCCTGGGCTTCATTTAAATCCCATGGGGGTTATTTTAACCACACAACCACCTAGTTTCTCTCATGAAGGTAGGATTAATTAAACATGTACATCAAATGGAAGACTGATTGCTGTGATTAGTCAGCAATTCCATTGTATCATGCAACTGTCAGGGTGATGGAAGACAAAGAATCTTTTGTATTTTTAATCCAGCTATTTCAATATTTGAAAAAAACAACATGCCTCAGAATTGTGCTGCTGGATAAGTATGTGATTGCAAAATTGTTTAGAAATAAAATTAAAAAATGCAAAATAAATTATCTTGTGTTATTTTCAACCAATTGATTTAAAAAAAAGAAGCTGTGTATTGTTTTAAGCAAATCAAATGTACTAAAACAAAATGTAACAATGTATGAGAGGTTGCTGGTAATCTTATAAAATCTTTCTATCATTGTTGCAGAAGAAACCATAAGATGCTGTTTGTTTTGCCCAGCAGTGGCAATGTTTGTGTTCCATTCTTCATAGGACTTTATTGCAGTATAATATAAAATTATGGAGAAGACACACTTCCGCATCATTAGAAATTGTTTTCATTTTTGAGTTATCAGCTTTCTTCAGTAACTTACAAAAACAAATTTAACTGCAGAAGTGCATTCCTTCAACATAGAAGTAGCACTCAAAAAGTAATGACTGACACTCCAGCATATCCTCAATCATTCTCTGCTGGTGTCACTGTTTTACCATTTAATCCCTCCTTAATGCGGTTGAAATGTAGTCTCTCAGCTTTTCAGATTAGTTTCTTCATATGTGCCTGAATACCATAAATTCTTTTTTGGGGGTAATGCTGTCGCTCCATGAAACCCCAAATCAAGATGGCGGGGCTGCCTTAGCTGCTGCGGCTCGCCTGCAGTCTGTCTGTTTTTTCTTTTTTTTTCTTCTTTTTTGTGTTGTTCTTTTGTCCTGTTTTAGTTAATTTTTGGTTTATTAGGTTGTGTATGTGTGTGGGTGGGGGGGAAAAACATGTTTTTGGTCTCTTCCTCGGGGGGATGCGACTTCTCTTGTCGTATCCCCCGTCTCCGCCTGGCGGCCTCGGATCTGGGGCAGTGGCGACCCGACCTCGGAGCAGGCAGTGGCAGCGGCGACCTGACCTCGGAGCAGGCAGCGGCTGCGGCAGCGGCGACCTGACCTCGGAGCGGGCAGCGGCGACCCGACCTCGGAGTGGGCAGCGGCAGCAGCGACCCGACCTCGGAGCGGGCAACGGCAGCGGCGACCCGACCTCGGAGCGGGCAGCGGCGACCCGACCTCGGAGCGGGCAGCGGCAGCGGCGACCCGACCACGGAGGATCGGCCGTGGGCCCGGTGGACTTGGACGCGGGCCCAGTGGACGACATCGTCGGGAGCTCGCAGGTCACAGGTTGGTGACCTGTTCTCCGGAGCTCCCGCGACAAAAGCTGCGTCCGCTGGACTGGAGGGTGGCAGCTTCGGCGGCTTCGACCACCCCGGGCCGCGGAGTTGAACCGACCCGTTCGCGGAGCTCGGATTCAGCCGCGGAACTGACATTACTTACCATCACCCGGCGGGATCACAACATCCGAAGCCTGGATCGCCTCGGCGCAGAGGGAAAATAAGAAGGGAAGAGACAAAGACTTAAGACTTTTGCCTTCCATCACAGTGAGGAGGTGCCTGATGAACTCACTGTGGTGGATGTTAATTTTTGTTTATTGTGTGTTTTTGTCATTTTTACTATATGTAGGACTGCAAGGCAACAGAATTTCGTTCAGACCGCAAGGTCTGAATGACAATAAAGGCTACTTTGACTTTGATCAAGTTCTAATCCAGTCTGAAGAAGAGTTTCGACCCAAAATGTCACTCATTCCTTCTCTCCAGAGATGCTGCCTGTCCCGCTGAGTTACTCCAGCTTTTTGTGTCAATATTCTAATCTTGTCACAGCTGCAGTTGCTGATCTGTATTGGCAAGGATTCTCCGCGCTCTGCAGTTTCCTTGCTTCGTGTTTCATCACTTATTTCTCACCCCCAAACAAAAATCAATCCTCTACATATCTTTTCCACAGACTTGCTCTGTATTACCTCGTTCCTTTGCCCCTACTTTTAACATGCCATTTTACACTAGCTCTCTGGTTCCACTTTTAACTGTTTTGCCTTTTTTTAATCACCTTCACTTCTTTTAGAAACATAGAAAATAGGTGCAGGAGGATGCCATGTGGCCCTTTGAGCCCGCACTGCCATTCATTGTGATCATGGCTGATCATCCACAATCAGTAACCCGTGCCTGCCTTCTCCCCATTAAGAACTATTTGATCACTTCTCCAGACTGACTTGGTTTGGTGTACATTTTCTTCATCAAGGCGTACAGTGACATGTTTCTATGTTCGAACTGCACAAGGGTTGTTTCTTCATCTTCTGTGCAGTTTGACCAAAGAAGACACTGAGTAGTATTTTTTTAAAGATGAGAGCAGGAAAAGGGGGTGGGGGTGGAATGTTGGGGTGATGCAAATATTGGGCAGAGGTGCATGTCATTGGGCCACATTGTCCACCGTTATAGCAGCATACTTGGCTACAATCCCCATTTTTGACCATGATGATGATGATAAATACTTTATTGATCCCCTCAGGGAAATTCAGATGTCCAGTAGCCAACACAGTCAGAACGAAAGCAGACAATACATAAAATATGGACAATACATGAAAGCAATAAACACTTAAAAAGAACCCAACAAATAACTATTAAAAGTGCAAAGCATCCACATGGAGCTTAACGGTCAGTATTATAAAATCTAATGGCTGCAGGGGTGAAGGATCTCCTGAACCACTCTGTTCTACAGCGTAGGGAGAGGAGCCGGTTGTTGTTCCGTGTGCTCCTCTGACCGTCCAGAGTTTCATGGAGGGGTTGCCTGGAGTTGTCGAGGATGACCTGCACCTTGCTCCTCATACACCTCTCAAGCACATCCACCACAGAGTCCACTCTCCCCCCCAGTACTGAGCTAGCTCTGTTCACCAGCTTGTCCAGCTTCTTGCTGTTTTTATCAGTGATGTTGTTACCCCAGCAGACAACAGCATAGAAGATGACACTTGCAACAACAGTATAGTAAAACAAGTAACTGTGTCACTGGTCTTCCACTCCAACCTCTCAATAGAATCGGGCAGTCACATTCAAAACCTGTCTGGTGTTAACTGGTGTATGTAAGGAAGACTATGTGACCTATCTTTGGAAATAGATGATGTCGGTTTTAAAGGCAGTGACCCCACCCCTCCCCTCACAACTGCTGTCCTAAAATGATCCAGCTGATATTGAACTCCATTCCAGCAAAGAAACACACCTGCATTGCCAAAACCTGAGCAGCAAGGTCTTTCCCATTCACTGATACTAAATTGTACCAAAGCTGCAGATAGTATACTGTTGGTGCATTTATAGTTTTGCTGCAGTGTACAAAACCTGTAACTTTCAAACATTTTGCTTGGGTTTCAACAAGGCTGTATAGTTTCTCCCAATGCTATCAAATTTATTTCACTGCATCTTGTTTCCACTTGGAGTGTGGGTGATCTACAGGACGAAAGGGAAACAACAGCTTACTGTTGCACTCCACAACCAAGCGCCTTTAGTGGAGTGTGATACACAATGTCACTTTAATTTGTACATGTTCATAGGCTGAGTTCTGAGTCATCATCTCATACATAGAAACACACAAGTGAATGGATCTTGCACTAAATGTTTGCCAGATAAATGCCGTTTGCTAATTTGCACTTGCTGTTTAAAATCATTCCCTTATGATAGGTTTGTGACAGGACCTTGGGAAAGCGGGGACTGATTTCCTTTATGGTGAAGGGAGATATTAGCGGTGAAATTTGTCACCGTCTTCGGTGCATCAGCACATACGCTGGCTGACGCAGTGGAAGGATGTTTAAAAGTCAGGGTGTAAAATGCATCACAAAATAGAGCAGCAGTGACCCCTGCCTCTTTATGCACTTGTGAGACTATTTACAGCAGCTACTTTGAACCAAAGCAAATGATTTCCAAATCCACAGAAAGAATAAACAGATCCGCATCCTTTCCGAGGCCAACAACTCCAGCATCAAAGCCCCAATTACACTCAACAGTGCAGTGCCTTGGCCACGTCATTTGCATGTCGGTTACCAGACTCGTGAAACAGATGGTCTATTCCAAGCTCTGTCATGGGAAGAGGTACCAGGCAGACGGCAGTCAGTGCGGTGGGGAGAAATAATCTTAGAAACCTCAGAACTGATGTGTGAACAAGTCATTCTCAACCCCGAGGAAGAAAAAGCAAAGTTAATAGAGTGAATATTGTGCTTGGCAGCAGTCATGTTGCTCAGCTATCACTGCATAAATTTGTCTTTTTAAGTGATGCATATTTGAATTCTGATCCACTCCAGGGCATGTTACAGGACTGAAAGCAACTTGCAGTTCACAAATTGCTGGGGCAGTTGCCACATATATTGCAAGCCTCTCTTTGTAGCAGAGTCTGGCAATTTAAACAGCAAATGTCAACAAATCCACCTTATATGTAGTAATGCTTTGCACCACAGAGTTTCAAACTACATTCAAGAACTGAACTAAAAAGTGAGATGACATGAAATCAAGGATCAAAATTGCAATGGTACGCTTTCATAAAACTCTAGTTAATTTGCTATTATCTTTCACGTGCTGTTATTGCCTGATGTGTAGTAGCTAGAACTAGTCACCAACACAATCGCTGTGCGATGCCACTGAGATTAGCACTGGAGTGAAGAACTGCAGTATTGGTGTCTGATGAATCACTGCTGAGTCTGAATTTACCTCATGGAAAAACTGTTAAATATGCCACAGGTACATCAGATGTAACTGGTAACCAAAACACTGAGGTACATTTTTGAAGGAATAAAATTCAAATGTGGAGAAGCTGTTTTAAATTTTGTAAAAAGTATTTATTAGACTATATGTGGAATACTATGGACTGTTTGTATCCAGACTATAGGAAATGGCAATTGTAGATGGTTTATGCATGCAACCTATAATGTAGCTACCTCAACACCACTAACCACGCCCAGCCATATCAGTATAACTGTGATATCCTCCCCTTGTTCCTCCCTGTTGGTTCCAGTACGCCTGAAGACTAGATGCAGTCAGTACTGGGACGTGAGTAACATGTGCCTTAATTAAAGACTCAGTAAAGGTTACAGTGTGTCAGACTCCACTCCTTTACATGGTGTCAGCAAGTTAAACGCGCGCCTCCTGTTTATCGGGTTTTATTTGTCCCTAGTCCAACTAGTGTTTAATTCCCTATTCATCATGGCATTCTCATGTCGAAAGCCCTCTCCCCTTTGACGCTGACATTGCGGAACGCTGGGCTATTTTCGTGATGGACTACAACCACTTCATCAACATCGTGCACCGAAATGACCCTGATGCGGTCAAAGCCTCGCTCCTGCTGAACCTTGCCGGTCCCAATGCTATGAAACGAGCCCAGGCTTTCAACTATAATCCAGCAGTCCTGGATGACAACGACCAGGTCGTCGAGCCGGCGGAATCCGCAAATGACCCGGTATGTCTCTTACGCAAGTTTGCGGAGATTTGTGACTTGCCCTCCAACCGCATATTGGAGCGGGCTAGATTTTTCACACGGAAACAGCAGCCTGATGAGCCTGTTGAATGTTTTATCGCCGACCTGCGCTACCTTGCTCAGCGGTGCCGTTTCGAGACCATGCGTGATCAGCTCACCAGAGATCTCCTTGTCACCGGCATGCTAGATCAGAAGCTACGTGCAGATCTGCTGCAAAGACCAGACCTCACCCTGACTCAGGCAATGCATGCATGCCGCATAGCTGAAGTAGTTGCCCCGCCACATGGGCAGAGGGGATCTGACAATCGGGCTATTAATCTGACTGGTGTTGCCATGCCCCGTCGCAAACAAGGCAACTTTCGCCCTACGCCGCGGCCGACTTATGCCCCTCGGGTCCCGCTTGTCAAGAAGTGTCCCAACTGCAATTGTATCCATTCCATGCAGTCGCAGTGCCCAGCATTTGGCAAAGCTTGCAATTTCTGTAGGAAAATGAACCATTTTTCAGCTGCCTGTCGCTCCCGTGGGAACGTTCCCACAGCTCCTAGGCAAGTTTTAAACAACCTTCAGCAAGCTGATAACGATTTCGATTCCCAGGCTTCTGTCGACACTGCCCTCGACTCTGAGCCCAGCTGTTCCATGAGAGATGCCAATGTTTACACTCTCCTTCATGGCCGATCTCGCTTCCCCGATCCTTCTGTACTCATTACTGTCAACAACAAGTCCTTCAGTGCTAAACTCGACACGGGGGCGAAGGTGAATGTTAGGTCAACATCCCTATTCAAACAGATAAGAAATAATGAGCTGTTGACTGCTGATCACTCCATATTGCGTGCTTATGGGGGAGAGGAGCTAACACCTGTGGGGAGGGCTACCTTCCACTGTGTGCTGCAGAAATCATCCCGTGACCTGTCGTTTTTCATTCTGGACTGTAACTGTGTGACTCTGTTGAGCAATCAGGCCTGTCAGGATCTCGGGCTGGTGTCTTTCGACCGCACGGTCCATGAAGTGCGTGCGATGCTGAATCCACTCTCCGAGTACCCTGACCTCTTCGATGATAAGCTGGGGAAGCTGCCACTTGTATACAAGATCGCAACTGACCCATCGGTTGTACCAGTGGTCCGTGCCCCACACAGGGTGTCGTTTGCCATGAAGGGCAAGGTCGAGGCCATGCTGAAGAACATGGTTGACATGGGAGTGCTGGAAGCCGTCAGCGATCCCACCGAGTGGGTCTCCACCATGGTCGCCACCATGAAGAGGGTAAGAACGAAATACGGGTGTGCATAAACCCCAAAGATTTGAATCTGGCAATAAAACGTCCCCACTACCCTATGAGGACTGTAGAAGATGTTGCTGCCCAGGTCGGTCAGGCCACGGTGTTTTCTGTTCTCGATGCCAGGAGCTCGTTCTGGCAAATACCCCTAGACAAACGCTCCTCAGACTTAACGACTTTTGGCACACCCTTCGGAAGGTTCAAATTTTTGCGGATGCCATTCGGCATAAACTCCGCTAGCGAAGTGTTTCAACGCTCCATGGAGCAACTGTTTGCTGGTCTGCCATGTGCTATTATTGTGGATGATATCCTGGTCTATGGGAAAGATGCTGCTGAGCATGACCACCATCTCCGACGGATTCTAGACCGCGCTCGCCAGATCAACTTAAAGCTTAACCCGACAAAGTGCAGGTTCCGTGTAGCTGAAGTACCCTATGTTGGCCACATCTTCACGGCCCACAGGCTGAAACCTGATCCGCAGAAGACCAACGCTATCTCCGAGCTGCCTGCCCCGACAGATGTTGCCAGCCTGCAGCGCTTCCTGGGCATGGTCAACTATTTGGGGAGGTTTATCCCCGACCTCAGCGAGTTGAGCGCACCCCTGAGGCAACTGACGAAAAAAGACATTGCCTGGTCCTGGTTTCCCCAACACCAGCAGGCTTTCGACTTCCTCAAAACAAAGCTGATCAGCACGCCGACTCAAGTTTTTCGACCTGCAGCGTCCAATTGTGGTAACGTGTGATGCTTCCCGTTTCGGGCTAGGTGCTGCTTGCCTGCAGTTCTATGATGATGGCTTGTTGCAGCCTGTTTCTTATGCCTCGCGAACCATGACGGACACTGAGCAGCGCTATGCACAAATCGAGAAGGAGCTTCTTGCGGTTGTGTTCGCCTGCTCCAAGTTCAAGGACTTCCTTTTCGGTACCAAGTTCACCGTCGAGACGGATCACCAACCCTTGGTGACTATCCTCAATAAACCCATCCACATCGCTCCAGCCAGACTACAGCGAATGATGCTACAACTCCAGCGGTTCGACTTTCAGATCGTTTACAAGAGGGGCACTGAGATGCATGTGGCCGATGCGCTGTCCCGGGCCCCCCGCTCCTCCTGTGACAGGCACCCCTACGAACAGGGGGATCTGCAGGTACTCAATGTTAACTTTGTTCCCTCTAAGCAGCTCCAGTGCCTGGTTGAGCACACTGCCAACGACTCAGACCTGCAACAGCTCGCTGCTGTCATCAAGCGGGGGTGGCCAAGCAAACGCACCTCGCTGCCTGCTGGTGTCCACCCTTTCTTTCTGGTTCGAGATGAACTAGTGCTCCGGGACGGGATCATTATCAAGGGTCACAAGGTGGTCGTCCCTGCCTCCCTGTACGACTTGTACTACAACGCTGCCCACATGGGGCATCCCGGAGCCGATGCCACTGTCTCACATGCCCAAGAACAATACTATTGGCCCGGCATGGCAAAGTACATTAAGGCCCGAGTAGCCTCCTGTCCTGATTGTAACACCCTGGCCCCACATCAGCAGCGCCAGCCACTTCTGCAGCAGCCCGCCCCTGCTATGCCCTGGTCATCGCTGGCTGCTGACATATTCGAATGGCGTGGAAAGCAATACCTAGTGTTGGTCGACTCCTACTCGAACTGGTTCGAGGTGGACCTTCTCCCTGCTATCACCTCTGAAATGGTCATCAGTAAGCTGCGCCGACACTTCGCCACTTTTGGGTCCCCGGTCCACTTGCAGACCGACAACGGCCGTCAATTCACCAGTGCAGAATTTAAAGCTTTCGCTGTGAAGTGGAACTTCACTCACTACACCAGCAGCCCTGAATACCCGCAGAGTAATGGCCTGGCCGAACATGCTGTCCGCAGTGCCAAGAATTTGCTCGAGCAGTCTCGTCTCTCCAATGGTGACTTCTACCAGGGTCTGTTAAACCTTCGTAACATTTCCAGGGACAATACCATGCGATCCCCTGCCCAACGTCTGATGTCCCGTGTTCTTCGCCCACCGATGCCGATCGCCCAGCAATCCCTAGTCCCCAAGGTCCTCCAGCCTGCTGCCGTCCAGCAACGGATTGCTCAAAGGCATGAAGTACAGCGCCGCTCTCACGACAAGTCCTGCCGCCCTCTCTCACCACTACTGCCTGGCCAGGTCGTCCGCATTCAGACAGCCACCAGATTCTCCCGACTCGCAACCGTGGTTGGGGTGGACAATTCACCCAGATCCTACTTGGTGGACTTTGAAGGAACTATCTACCGCCGTAGTCGCCAGCACTTGTTGGCTGTCAACGAGCCTCAGCGTCCTCCTGCGGCCCCCTATGCTCCTCCGTTGCGTTTCGAACCTCCCACTACCAACTACCCCTCAGCTCCCTGCATGACCCGGTCAGTCCGCTTGCCACGTTCTCCTCCCTCTGCCCTTCCGGGGTTCTCCTCCCCTGCCCGCTCTCCTTCTCCTCCTTCTCCCCCGTCTCCTTCCCCAGGCTCGCCTGTGCCGGTCGGGTCTCCTTCTGCATTCCCGACTGGGTCTCCCCCGGCTTTCTCCTTCCCGGCTGATATTGCGCCTCCTCTTCTTTCGGGTGGGGAGAGTGAGGGTGCCATGCGCACTCGCTTGGGTCGGGTTGTCAAACCCCCTGTCCGTTACGGTGATTTCGTTTAGATTTGCAGGGGTTGTATAACCACCCTGCCACTGTTATAACTTAAATTTAAATTTCTAAGGGAAAGGATGTAGATGATTTATGCATGCAACCTATAATGTAGCTACCTCAACACCACTAACCACACCCAGCCATATCAGTATAACTGTGATATCCTCCCCTTGTTCCTCCCTGTTGGTTCCAGTACGCCTGAAGACTAGATGCAGTCAGTACTGGGACGTGAGTAACATGTGCCTTAATTAAAGACTCAGTAAAGGTTACAGTCTGTCAGACTCCACTCCTTTACAGCAATGAAGTGCTTAAGAGATTTACAAGGATAACCAGATGATAAGGGACAAGCGTCAGGAAAGACATCAGAGGTACACAAAAATGCTGGAGAAACTCAGCGGGTGCAGCAGCATCTATGGAGCGAAGGAAATAGGCGACGTTTCGGGCCGAAACCCTTCTTCAGACGGAAAGACATCAGACCTGGACTTTCTCAAAATTGCAGAATAAGAAGTAATCTGATGGAGGTCCTTTAAAAAAAAAAAAAAGATAAAATGGTGAATCCAAAACTAAATCCATGACAAGATTGAGGCAGCTAAATACATTTGGGGGGGATTTGTACAGCTGAATGTTGAACACACTTACTGGAATATTTCAAGCAAATAGAATTGGTGTTTTTGAGAAAATGGGGAAGGACACGAGAGAATAGCATAGAAAGGTGTAGGATATCTGAGGCAAAGGTGGGTGTGTAATAGATGGATTTGTTAGGCCTAAGAATTTTTTCTTTGCTGTAAAATTGTATGTAATGAATTTGAAATTAAAAGGATTTATTCTCCATTTAGATCAAAATAAGGGGGAAAATGGCTTGGTCTGCGTTACAGGAGAAAATACTGACATATTCATGTGATTTTAATCTTGGCATAGATATTTTTCAGCAGTAAGCATTCCCAAATGAACTTCCATTGCCAAGTTGAGCTGAATTGGTGCCATTGGGATATTAATTCTCTAGCCATGCTGAAAGTAATGGGCCAGGATTGATCTTGGTTAAGGGTTTCTTCAATGCCATCGATGGTCTTTAATGGAAATTTAACACTCTTCATCTATTTAATAGGTTCTGAAAGTGGCAATTCTGGCCAGTTACCTGCAAGTGCACTGTAGCTACTGAGCTCACGTGAGGAATTGATTTATTTTTGCCTCCAAATGGCTGCGTGTTTATGTAATATATTATGTACATAAAGCATATTATGTAATATTTTGCAATGTTGCATGCCAAACCCATGTATTTCTTAACATTCTGTAATCTTTGGGGAATTATAAATGAGCTTTATAATCAGCAAAATGCTTTGGCGCCTTGGAGCTGGAACAATAAAAGTGCTGTTCGCCTTCATGCCTCTAGTAGCACAAGGGACAAAACTCTTTAAAGGTATTTGAGGATGACTGATTTATGTGCATTTGAAAACTATTTCTAGTTTTTGTTACGATTTGACACATATAGATGGAAGAATTCATTGTGAATAGTATCACCGCAAACTTAAAATATTTTATGGGTTAGGAAAATACATACACTTGTGATATTTTTAATATAATTCCAACTTAAAATTATGACTAGAATTTCAGCTATGAATTAACAGTTCCTGGACTTCCTGCATTCAAAAATTGGACGTAATCTGTAAACTGTCCAGTGTAATTAATGTTTCTAGCAAATTACATCTCCTCATCCTATGCCAATTCCATTGGGATTGACTTCAATTTTAAATTAGCTGCAGGTAATGTAGTTAGGAATAAGTGTAATTTCAATATTGTAATAAACAGAGGAGCACATTTCCTTCATCCTTTACGCAAGTGTTAAATTGACTAGGGAACTTGAGTTAAAATGGATTAGCAATTGCTATGCAAAAGAAAATTCCTAGCTGCACTACATCAATGTGCCCATGGGACTGAGGAATGCTACATCTTTTTGCTCCCCTGCCCCTATCTCACTCCCAATAGTCCTGGAGTTTTCTCCAGGGATGCTACTAAATGGGCCAAGCATTCCTGTGTTGCATTTGGGTGTATGCCCGCCAACAATATGACGATGGGAATTCAGCTGTCGTTCAGGCACTTCATCTTGGGCATGTCAGAAGTCTTGCTACTTCATTATGACTTTGGATTTGGAGCAGAGTACCGTTCTTTCCTATGAAATGTTGTAATAGTTGATTTTTAGCTTCTACTTTGTTGCAAACCATGTCACCAGTAACAATTGGCTTTGAAAATGGATTACTTCATTTCAGTATTAAAGGACAAACTGGTCACCGAGCATAAAACTGTAATTAACATAATACAGGCCCGCCCCAAGTTGAGGCAGGGTGTTATTCCTGAGAACTGTTTGTAACCTGTTTGTAACGTTTCACAAATTTGAAATGTGCTGCTGTAATATATTTAAATATAAACATCGGCAACCATCGGTAATGTGTAGTTAATCAAGGTCGTTTAACAAGATCATTTAGCTGTGAATCAAGTTCTCGCCGAGCAGAAAATGCCTGCAGCGCCACAGCAGGTAACCAATCCATCCCACCACTCCAAAATGCTCGTTTGTATGTATTGGCTGTACTTACGGTAGGTCTGGCGATTGTAACCTGGAGAGGACCTGTAGGCTTCTTTAGTCTTTAATGCCTGCAACCTAAATGTGTAGAGGAACGAGATTGTCATAGAGTGATACAGTGTGGAAATAAGCCCTTCGGCCCAACTTGCCCACACCGGCCAACATGTCCCAGCTACACTAGTCTCACCTGCCCATGTTTGGTCCATATCTCTCCAAACCTGTCCTATCCATGTAAGACAGTTTCAGTTCAATTTCTGAATCATCATGAAATTCAATGAGAAATGTTTTAAGTACAGGGTACTTACAAAAAATATTATTAAATGCATCGGACATTGCTTATCAGCAATGTGCAAGAGTAGAAAAGAGGAAGGAGAGGTGACAAAATGGTAAAGAGAATAATTAATAAATAGGTTAGCAACAACTAAAAACTTGCGTTTTCAGTGTTAATAAGCGAGTTCGGTATTCCGAAAATCGCAAGGAATCACATGGGATTTGTCAAAGGTCAAACGCTATAAATAAAAATTGAACAAAGTGCTGTAGATTCAGTGAGTATGGTTTGGGTCGGATTTTTTGTTGTTGTCCTTTTTCAAGTTTGTATTTGTCAGGGGGCAGATACGAGTGCCTGGGGGGGGGGGGGTTGAGGACTGGACCAGCTCTCTGCAGCTGCACGCACACAGAACCACGCCTCATCCACAGCCAGGATCGAACCCGTGTTCCCGGGGCCGCAAGCGCAGCCGAACCGCCACTGGACTGTCCCTGCCCCCCCCACTCAAGTGTCCCATCCCCGACTGGGGGGGCTGCCGGAGACGTCCGGACCGACGGAACAACAGCACACAGCCAGCGCGGAGAAGCTTCAATCCCAGGTCACCTCCACCTCTCCCGCCGGGCCAACCGACAGCCCTGACCAATGACACCAGCGGCCCCAGGCCTACAGCCAGCGCGGAGATGCGCCAACTCCAACCTGAACCCGCTCCCCGATGGGCCGCTACGGCGACAAGTGCCAGTTCGCCCACAGCCTGGCCGAGCTGTGCTACCTCAGCCTCCACCCCAAGTACAATCATCCCTTGCACACACCGGCTTCTGCCCCTACGGTAACCACTACCACTTCATCCACAAACCGGTGGAGGAACGAGGCCCCTGCCTCGCCTGTGCCAGAGCGCCAGCCTGGGCTCAGCCTCCTCCAGCCGGCGCTTGACTGGGCCGTGCTGCGGGCGGCCTTCAGCCCCGACCTGGAGTTGTAGCTGGCCCGGATTCTGGGCTTGGGGCTGGGCAAGGAAGGGGGAAGAGGTTGTTGCTGCCGCCAGCACCACTAACAGCACCAGCAGCTCCAGCGGGCGCCAGGCCTCAGACTCTCTCTCTGACCAGGACGACTCCAGCAGCAGCGGCACCGAGTCGCCCGTCTTCGAGCAGGGCCAGCGGCTGCCCATCTTCAGCAGGATCTCGGTGTCCGACTGAGGGGAGGGAGATGGAGGGCTGTTGGCCAACCCGGCGGGACAGGCAGAGCTGACCTGGAGGCAGAGCCGAGCTGGAGCCAGCGGGAAGGGGACACTTGACTTGCTGCTTGACGGCCAAGCAGCAAGTCAACAGCACCCGCAGTGACGGAGAGCCGGGCCTGACCCCGCCCGCGGACGAAAAGCAAGCCTGCGCAAAATGCAGCACCACCGTTGCCGAGTGTTTTTCGCTTGTGATCTATGACCAGGGCATGCGCAGTCGGAATACCGAACTCGCTTATTTTAATGCAAACCTCTGCACTATTGAGTGCACCAATGTCTAACCATACAGATGTTTACTGGGATACTCGCAGTTAATGATTGCTTGTTCTAAATGCTAGAAAAGTCATCCCAAAGTTTATTTTGTCCGGTGTTAATGTGATTTTATGGAACCACAGGTTGTCAATTTTGAACCTCTGCCTAATTCCCTATATCTGTCATGAGTTTGTAAATCTGGAAATAATGCCATTTGGATTTAAGAACACAGATTTAAGTTTAACAGTGCAGATGATCAGCATTTTAAATACTACATGATCCATGCAAAATGTTGGGCCAGATCTTTTGCTTATCAGTTGATGGATCTTCTCAGTTATGTAGATTTTTTAATGTCGTTAACTGGCTAGGCTATCTGAAAACTGAAGAGCAGCCTTTTGCAATTAAGTCCCACATCCCAGACATTTCTCAAATTTAGAAATCTGCCACTGTCTGCCAAGGTTATATCTAATACAGGCATTGTGGCCCTATTGAAATGATACATTTAAAATTAAGCCTTTTTCATAGTTCCCAAGTGATTTTGAATGTTAGTGTAATTGTTGATGTGAACAACTGCTTTGACAACTGGCTAAAGATAAACACAGTGCTGGAGCAACTCAGTGGGTCAGGCAGCATTGCTGGAGAAAAAGGATGGGTGACGTTTCGGGTCGGGATCCATTTTCAGACTGAATGCTCCATGAGAGAATTAGAGAATTCAATGTTTGTACTGCTGGGTTGCAAGTGAAATATGAGGTGCTGTTCCTCGAATTTGCACGTTGCGTCATTCTGACAATGGAGGAGGCCCAGGACAAAGGTCAGTTGAAATGGTTGCCATGGGCCTAGACAGACCGAGTGTAAGTGTTTAATGAAACGGTCACCAAGTCTATGTTTGGTCTCGCCGAAGTACAGGAGCCCACGTCGGGAACATCGAATGCAGTAGATGAGGTTAGAGGAGGTGCATGTGAACCTCTGTCTAACCTCAAAGGGCAGGTAGGGTCCCTGGATAGAGTCGATATAGGTGGTACAAAGACAGGTGCTGCATCTCAGGCGGTTGCCGGGGAAAGTCTCTGGAGAGGCAGTGGTTTGTGTGGGAAGGGATGAGTGAACCAAGAGGTTGTGGAGGGAGCAGTCTCTGCGGAAGGCAGAAAGGGTTGGAGATGGGAAGATGTGATTAGTGGTGGGATCCGTTAGGAGGTGACGGAAATGTCGGAGGATTATGTGTTGGATACGGAGGCTGGTGAAAGGTGAGAACCAGGGGAACTCTGTCCTTGTTGCGTCTGGGGGAGGGGGAGTGAGCAGAACTCCAGGGCACAGAGTCTATGCATGTGAGGGCCTCATCTTGAACAGCATCTCATATTTTGCTTTGGTAGCTTGCAACCCAGCGGTATGAACATTGAATTCTCTCATTTTAAGTAACTTCTACTTGCATGCTCCTCCCCCCTAACTGTTTTACCAGTTTCATAGCTCACCACATTGTTTCCCTTTTGAGATCGCACCACCAATGGGCCTACCAGGCACTACCCTTCCTGGGGTCATTTGTGGTGGTACCGGTCTTTTCTCGCTTCCAGTTCTTCACACACACACACACACACACACCCCCCCCCCCCAACACACCTTCAGTCTGAAGAAGGATCGTGATCCAAAACGGATTCATCCCTTCTCCAGAGATGCTGGCTGACCCATTGATTTACTCCAACACTTTGTGTCTATCTTTTGTATAAACCAGCATCTGCAGTTCTTTGTTTCTGACAACTGACTAGTCTGGGCAGGATTATAATGACAAAGCCATTTTGGAAGACTGTGCCAATACACTGCATTGGACCCTTCTGATCAATCGGAAATTGGTTTTCCAGTGGAAGGCAATTGCTATCACTAATGCTTTAACTTCCCTTCCTCATTAGCCTCTAACATTTATTGCCAGCAGTGTATTGCTTCAACTGTTCTTTTTGTGCTTTTATAATAAAATGCTGGCCACAAAACCATTTGGGTAAAATTACTGATACCTAAATTTAAATAAGTGTTAATGTTACTTTTGTAAAATAATAGTGTCAACACATATAATACAGCACTTGTTCACTTTTCCTTGCAATGAAAGAAGGTTGGCAGCATACTAAAACCCCAAACTAGACTTTAAAAAAAAAAAATGTACTCTCAGACCAAGAAATCCTACCACATTGTGCATTGATTAGGTACCAGGGGCAAATATAGTTTAATAGTTGGCAGGCTCTGAGCTTTTTCAGATCCTAGCCCACTGAGTCCAGTATGAAAGTTAACTTTAGATAGGTTTGTTTCCTTTGCACGCTTTGGAGTTGGGATGTGGGGTTGGGTGGAAATGGTGAGGTGGAGTGTCTGCCAGGAATGCAGTTCCAATCTCAGCCTGACCTTCAATGTTCTGAATTTATTTCTATTTTACAGTGCCATGTCCTTCAAATAATCTATTTGCTAGCTGTGCATAACCTGTGTGTCATTTGAGTTGTTGAAGAAGGTTTAGCATACTTTATTATTTTCTTGTAAATAACAAATGCCTCGCCTCTGACTCCTTTCCTGTAACTACACTTTTGGGGTCCTTCATGACTGAATCAGCGAGAGGTTTGAGTAAGCCATGAGTGGTAGCTGGTCCTACTGGCATTATGATGACCTGCATCTGTCGAAGGCTATTTTAAATGCCTCTGACAATTGGAGATAGTTAAACCATTTGTGGTTTAACTAAAAATATACTTGCACCTAAGTTTTCAATCCAGTTTGGTGATCCTCTCCAAATGAATGGGGTTGCAGGTCATACACCAGTTATTCTTGGTGTGAAATTGAGGGACTGGATGTGAAGTGCACCTGACTTCCAGGATCAGGATACTTGTGTGAGTAGTGGTGCAACTAGAGATCCCATTTGCACAAAGTCGGAGACTGGATGAACAGTGTTGTTAGCTGTTCTGCCAGCAAAAAGCTAGTACTTCTAAATTCAGAAGTAGTGTGTTTACTTTGGCTTTGTGTTTTGTTGGTGCTTTTGATTTCCAAAAGTACAGATGATGCAGGGCTTCCATGAAAATTCCCAATTTACTAGGGCAAATGACTGGGAAGGTTGTTGTTTATAGATTGTCCATTGAATCTGGACTGAATGACTGAGAATTCTGGGGTGTGTTTTGCAAAAATTGTGGAATCGTGTGCTTTGGGAATTAGCGTGACAAGTGAAGGAAAAAAGGCGTGTCAAAAATAGCAATCGCTTTGCAATGACAAGGTTCTGAATTTGACAGGGTAATGACTGAAACTATGATAAGTTTGATCCTCATCATATCCCAAGAGTTGAGAGCACCAAGGGGCTGCATGGTTCATCAAAACTGCTAGTCCTTAAGTAAGATGATAATCATCCAATGTCTTGCTTATTCCTCATATTCATCGATGTACTCATTATCCAAAATCATGTCACTTCAATGTACTTGAGAGCCAAGAATTCACAGCATTGCAGGACTGAGATGTCAAACACTGACAATCCTCTGAAGAAGTTTCCCCTTGTATTAATCCTAAATACTGACACCTTTTAGTCCGTGTCTACACTCCAATACTGGATTCTCCAATAGTTTCCTTCCACTATTCACTCAATGGAATCGTTTTTTCTGAAATCCAGAATATGTGGGCGCCACCTACTTGCTCTCTCCTTGTAGGATTGTCTCCTCTAGTCAGTTTACAGGGTGCGGAAATCTGGGGGAGACCTGCCCCACCCCCCCCCCCTGTTTTGAGAGGTGGGGAACGATCCCCCCCATTTTTTGTAAATCGGATTTTAAAACCCGGTGAAATCTCCGCTTTCCGTGAGAGAGTGGGGGTGGGACTGATGATCGAGGGCGCCAATTGGATGAGAGAGACGTCGGTCAGTAGGCAATGGGGGCGGGACATAATGATACAGCGCGATGATTGGAGGAGGGAGGTGTCAGTCAGAGGCGGAAGTAGAGGGTGGGAATGAGGATAGAGCGCGGTGATTAGAGGATGGAGACGTCCTGGTGGAGCAAGGATCACGGAGCGGAGCTTGAATTGCATGCCCATGTCATAGGGTCACAAGCGAAAAACACTCTCGGCACCCCTGGACACAGACCTGCACCTCATCCGCAGCCAGGATCGATCCCGGGTCTGTGACGCTGGAATCTCTACTGAACAGCCACTGGACCATTCCCGTCCCCACCCGAGTGCCCCCCACGCCCGGGGGTGGCCAGAGACGTCGGGAGTCAGACGGGAGCGGTGCCCCAGGCCCACAGCCAGCGCAGAGAAGCAGCGCTAAATCTAGCTCAACTCTGTCTGTCCCGCCAGGTTAACCTACAGCCCTGCCTGGACTTACGGGAAATATGGCCCAGGCTTGCAGCCAGCGCGGAGAAGCAGCGCCTGCTCCACGGCTCCGGACAGGTGTCCCATCAGTCCAGGCAGCCTGTAGGTTAACCCGCCGATACAGGCAGAGTTGAGCTGCATTTAGCGCTGGATTGAGCTGAAATTACCGTTCACCGGGCCCACGGCTGAAGCCTCCGAAGCCTCGCGTGTGAGTGTGCGCATGCGCGCGCGGCCGCCAAGAAATTGTGCCCCGGTCCCCCCCATATATTGATTGCAATTTCCGCGCCTGCCTGGCAATGCTCCAAAAGCCACTAGCTATTTTTGTTTGGAATTCAAACCTGCGCACACTACTCCAGATGAAGTTTTGCCAATGCCCTATACAATTTGCCCAGACATTGGGACTGTTATTTTGCAGCCCTTGTTATAAAGCCTTGTATGCCATTTGTATACAAAATATTGCAGTCCAACTCTGCACAGATTTGCAGAACATGGAACTCAAGCAGATAACCTTGAGAGTTTTGAATGGTTGAAGGAGAAAAATGTAAAATGGTGTTATCTGGAAATGCAACATGCAAATGAATAATTTGTATAGAGGCTAAGTGTTACATGGATAGGACAGGTTTGGAGGGACATGGACCAAACGTGAGCAGTTTGGAGTGATATGGACCAAACGTGAGCTAAAGAGATCTATAGCTCTCGTTGCCTGCAAAAGGCATCACACATTCTAAAGGACTCAATTCATCCCGCACATCACTTGTTTGCCCTTCTGCCCTCAGGAAAGTGTTACAGGTCCATCAAATCACACACCACAAGATTAACAAACAGTTTCTACCCCAAGGCCATCACCACTCTGAACTCTGCACTGAATACACATTCCCCCCATAGCCAATATTTTGTATTGCTATAAGACTATACCGTGAAATATTGCACATTCTGACGACTTGACGTTTTTTTGCCGTTTTTGCTGTTTTCATTGTTGTTATTTATTTATCTGATACGTTGGAGCTCTGCTCGGGCAGTTGTTTTGTTGTATGTATTTATAATGACATTAAAGTGTATTATTATGATTATTATTAGTTAAGACTAGTGTAGCTGGGGCATGTTGGCCTGTTTGGGCAAGTTGGGCCAAAGGGCCTGTTTCCACATTGTATGATTTTATGATTAACATGCCTACCACTCAACTTCATGACTGCTTCACCCATTCATTGGGTCAGGCAGCGACCATGGAGGCAAAGGAATAGTTAACTGATTAGTGTATAGAGGGAAGATGCCAGTATAAAAAAATGATTGGGAGGGGTGAGGCTTGTGTATCCCACTCGTCTGTCAGGACAAGCATGATCAGAATTTATTTTTGTTGATATTCTTGGAGCTTCTATGCATTTATCGAAGGAACCAAGCAGGTGGTGATTAAATTGTCTAGTAAATATCTACAGAAATATAAATTGATCTGGTATTTCTAGATGTGCTCATTATATTTTTGTTGGGGAGTGGTGTGGTTCTTGTGAGTTTTGCTGGCGAGGCTAGCATCTATTACCTGCACATTTGCAGATTTAAGTGGCAACCACATTAGTGGATCTGGAATCACATATTGCCCAACCAGGCAAGGATTTTTTCACTGTGAATTACACGACTGATGTCAGATGAGTTTTATGATTGTGGTAGTTATGTGGTGGTCATCATTATGAGTGTTGTTTCTTTTTGTTAAATACCAGATTATTAATCAAGGTTAAATTCCACTGTCATCTCTTCTGCTGCTCTACGGAAAAAAAACATAATGCAAATCTGAGCAGATAACCGTGAGAGTTTTGAATGTTTGAAGGAGAAATATATAAGATGGGATTGTACTATCTGAAACATAGAAACATAGAAAAATCGGTGCAGGAGGAGGCCATTCAGCCCTTCGAGCCATCCTACCTTTCTAATTGACTTAAATCTGCTCTTACCACCAAAAAACACATTATTTCAAAGCCATGGTGGGGAAAACACATTTATTTTGTATGTTGACTTCTGAAGTTATGGAATTTGAACTGCATATGCCATGTATACAAACCTCCCCCCCTTCTTGAACCTGCTGCTGGTCCCCTGTGCATTATTGGTTTAGCATTTTTGCACACAATGCCACCTGATCCTAGCAGTGATATTGAAATCTTGTTTTCCCGTGTGGTCTTTTGCCTGGTAATTTTGTAAAAAAATAGATGGTCTAGTTGTAGTAAGTATTGGTTGGGGCATTTTTTGTACCGATGTTGAGAAGGATTTGTTGATAATATGTTACTGTGAATTGCCTCCAGTAGGCAGTTGCAATGTTAGGGATGCATTTACATTGTATCAGAAATATAACATTTATATTCTTGGAATAATTTCAGTTTAACTAATGATGTTCAATTCAATCTTTGTCTGCAGATAATGTTTCGTTCACTTGCACATGTAGGAATTTATTTGTAGCAGAATTTTTTTTTTAATAGCTTTTGCTCTGCTAAATAACAATGTACACTAAAAATTGCTTTGGTTACTCAGTTTAGAATAAAGAATTGAAGTAACCTTGACAGAAAAGATGGGCAGCAGCGGTAGAGTTGCCGCGTTACAACACCAGAGACGCGGGTTCGATCCGAACCACGGGTGCTGTCCATGCAGAGTTTGTACCTTCTCCCCATGATCGCATGGGTTTTTTCCGGGAGCTCCGGTTTCCTCCAACACTCCAAAGACGTATAGTTTTGTAGGTTAAATGGCTTGGTATAACTCTAAAATTGTCCCTAGTGTGAGTAGGATAGTGCTAGTGTATGGGGCGATCGCTGGTGTCTGTGGACATGGTGGGCCGAAGAGCCTGTTTCTATGCTGTATCTCTAAACTCAGGAGGAGGAGGAGCCATCTTGGTGAACGGCTGCTAGCCAGCAGCCGTCCGTCTTAAATTCGTTTTTTTAAATAGTTTTAGTGAGTCCTGTTTTTTTGTTTGTAGGGGATATGGTCTTTTAATGTGGGGGGGTAGGTGTTACTTTATTTATAGGTCCCTACCTGGTCGGTGTGGCAGCCTTTTCTCCGGGCTGCCCGTCGACCCGTCCTCGTGGCCTACCAGCGGGCTTGGAGCGCCGTTTCTTGGCGGGAACCACCCAGCACCTCGGCCTGGGTGGCGGCACAGCATTGGAGCGCCGCGGAGCGGAGCGGGCGATGCCTTGCCTGGGTCGCCGCGCTGGAGCTCTGGCGAGCTGGACCGCCGTGAGCAACATCTCCGGGCTGCGGGTTTGCGGAGCGGAGAGGCGGCGTGCGGAGAGGCGGCGTGCGTAGAGGCGGCAAGGCGGCAGTGCGGAGAGCGGGCGCCGACTTTTTCATCTGGAGCCTGGGAGCGCCAAACCGGCGCGGCCTTGTCGGCTTCGGCAGCCGCGGGCTCCAACCAAGAAGCGGCCGTTCCAAGTGGCCCAGCCGCCGAAAGGACTCTCCCGACGCCGGGGCAAGACCACCCGGTGAGAACGGCCAGGGACATCGGGCCTCCGTACAGGCAATTGCGGTGGCCTCAATAGGCCTGACTTTGGGGTGATCATGGGGTGGGGACTGGACATTGTGCCTTCCTCCACAGTGCTATCCACTGTGGGGGGATGATTTTTTTGTCTAATTGTAGTCCTGTAGGTCTGTGTCCAAGATGGCTGACGTGAAGAGAGAGTGGACGCTGGCGCGCTTTGGCTGCCGCTGCTCTCTTTTCACACTGTGTTTTTGATTTTCTGTTTTTGGATTGAATTCTGTTTTTAATTTGTGTCACTGTGATGTCTTTAATTACTTGTTTTATTCCGATTATATGTTTTTATTCCGATTACTATGTAAGGTGTCCTTGAGATGTATGAAAGGCGCCCATTAAATAAAATGTATTATTATTATTATTAAACTAAACTAAAAGAATAGGTCTTTATAACTATCTCAAGATGAAGCTGATACCTTTGCCGCCTAATTTTTTCTAAATAACTAAAGCTATCAAAAAAACACAGCTGGAGACCAGTTCCCTTTCAGAAAACTGTTCGTAAGTTGAAAATGATTAAAAACAGGGTGTGGGAGAGGATCACAGAAACAGCCATGACAGGAGTGTGAGCAGATGCAGGAAGAATAGCTTGCAGTTGGCTTCATTGCCTCGATGTGTGAGCGAGCAAGTCTGCTTAGCACTCCCAGCTCCGCTTTGCTCTGCTCCACCCAGCCTCCAATTGTTGTGGCATGGGGGTCAGGAATCTCACAGACCTATCAACTCCATCACCATCCACCCCGCTGGTCTCCCAAATGCGTGTGTGTGTGTATGTGTATGGGGTTTCATAAGTCGGGCGTTTGTAGGATCTGTTTCTAAATTTTAACTTAATTTTGACTGCCTGTTAGCTATTCAGTCTATGCAGTGAGATGTTATTGGTAAGAAGATTATTGTATTTTGTTAAAATTAAGCTTCCCATTAGTGAAGGATAGTTGAACAAGAAGTTTGACTGATTTAGTCACATTGTTAGGTTGTGGAAATTTGGATGAGAAAAGGGAGAGCTATACCCTCTGAGAAAAAAACATATTAGACAATACAACCAATTTATTTCTGAAGTGTTTCTCTTATTCGTCTTGCTTCAATTGCCATGGTAATGATTGTAAAGCCATGGGACAGTTTGTGAGTATGCTTGCCTCTTCTAGATTGTATTGCATCTCATTACACAACCTTTCTCATGCCCTTTCTCATGTACAGTGTCACACAATCAATACTGTTTGCAAACATTTGTTCCCATTACTTGTATATTGGTTACATTCAGATTATGAGTGGTTTCCTGTCATATACACTGGGGGTGCAATGACATTCCTTGTTCACATTAACCCCAAAGTATGCAGAATAGGGTAATGATAAAGGCACCACTAAAGACAACAAATGTAAAACAGAATAATGCAAAAATAGTTGTGCAATCTAAAGTAGTGCAAAAGAAAATAAAGTGTAATGATGGAATAACTGTATGAGGTAGAGATGAGAGCAGTTCTGGAAAGAGGGTGTGAAAGAGATGATTGGTTCAGAAATCTGAAAGCAGTGTGGAAGGAGTTGTTACTGTCTGGACCTTAAGGCTTTCAAGCTTCTGTACCTTCTCTCAGAAGGTAAGAAGAGAGTGGGGCTGGCCGAATTGGCAGGCATCTTAGATTTTTCTCGCGCCTTGATGCAATGCACCGTGAAAATAAACTGGATGGAAGGTAGTGATAAGCTTGTGATGGACTGGTGTATTCTCTGCAGGATCAGATGGTCGAGCATAGTTGAGGCAGCACGGTGGCGCAGAAGTAGAGTTGCTGCCTTTAGGGCATGTCTCACTTGGGCGATTTTACAGGCGATTAGGCTGTCATCACATGGTTGCTGGGATGTGGCCTGTATGGTTGGGAGTAGTCTCAGTTACCCAAAGAGTCGTAGGTCTTTCTGGTCGCCGCTGGATTTTCAATGTTCAAATATTTTCGGCGACAGTGGGTTTGACGCCAATGAGCGTAGCTTGACTTCTCCTGACTTAGGTGTTACCAGAGGTTGTCGCCAGGTGATGTAGGTTGTCCCCGGTGCTGACTTCGGTGAATTCCATTGGCGACTACCTATGTCAACCAGCAACAGGTACCGGCGTCAAGAGAAGTCAAGTAGCGACAGACATTGGAAACACCCAAGTTCACAGAAGTCCACACAAGTCAAGCTACAACAGTCAGTCGTGATGCTGATGAATGAAGTCCATCTACGCCTATATCGCTGACAATCTACGACAATGTACGACCATACTACGACAAGCTACGACCATACCGGCGACAAGCTACGACAGCTGGTGACCATCAGAAACAGTTGACGCGACTAGCTACGCCAGGCTACAACAGTGGCACCTCCGTGGGAAACGCTCCACGTGGTCAGGCGACTATAATGTGTGGACATTGTGCATTTTGTGTTAGGGACATTGGATAGTGCAACATGGCTCCAAGGAGAAGCTCAGGGGGGAGCCAGGGATGAAGTTTCTGAATGCAGCCTCATCTTCTTGCTGGAGCTCAGTCATCAGTTTGTCATACTGGCCCAACCTGGGTCTCTTCAGGGACAAGGGCTTCAACCACACATACCTCTTCTTGGGCTTCTTCTTCCCCATTCTTCTTGTCCTTCTCTCTTGCTAATCTTTAAACATGAGGGCTGCTGCAAACATCAGGGCTTCTTCTTGTGAGAGCAATGCCCTCTGATGTTACTCCATGGTAGTCATGATGCAGAATGATTGGAAACTCTACCCTACAACCCCTTTTACAGGAAAACTGGGTGATTCCATTCTTTAGGAGGCCAAGATGACGTGAATTGTCTTCAGTTGACGGCGACAGGGTCGTTGTTGTAGGTTGTCGCCTATGTGGTCGTAGGTGGACGTACTAAGTTGCGACGATTGGGTCGCCGGGTATCGGTAGCTTGCCGTAGCTTGACATCGACTAGGTGTCAGGTTGCTGTAGCTTGTCGTAGAATTAGGCCATTCGACCCATCAAGTCTACCTCTCCATTCAATCATGGCTGATCTCGTTTTTTCCCTCTCAACCTCATTGAGGGGTTGCCATGTGATGCCATGGATTATGCCATCATCCTGTGGGAAATTGAGTTATTTTTTGGAGTATATTTCCAGCATATTAATGTACACAATGCCCTTTCTCAAGTAGAAAAATCTAATTTAGTTCAATTAAAAATTACACTCAAGAATTGTTTCTGGATATTGTAAGTTGCTGCCTACTAATTCACCACTGTTTTTAAAGGCAGTTAAAATTACCTCTGTCACTACGCCTTGTACTTTTGTGCTTAAGATAAGCTTTCTTTGTGAATACCACAATGTATGTGAGATCATCATAAGTATTGCTTGGGGTATCTGACATCATCCTGTTTTCAATGGAAAATTGAGTTTGAATTCAAAGTTATTTGGATGCTTTGGATTTGCTTCTGAAAACTGACATTGAGTAGATCTTTTTCCCTGAATAATGTCCTTGGGAGATACTCGGCCAAAACAAAGAACAAGAAACTACCATAAGACATTTCCTCTTTGCTGATAACAATGCACCCTTGGAAGGTGGTATGCACGAAAGCATGAACAAATTTGCAAATGCCTTTGGCAACTTTGGCCTCACAATTGGCGCACAAAACACACATTATGCTCAAGCATCCCACACATGGAACAGTGAATGGTCAGAGGCTTCAGTAGTGGATAAGTTCATGTACCTAGGCAGCACCCTCTCAAGATCAGACAACATTAATGATGAAGTTAACAACAGGATAGAAAAGGCCAGCTCTGCTTTTGGAAGGCTGAGGAACGAAGAGGGATCAGCCTTAAAACCAAGCTGAAGGTGTATTGTGCCATGGTCATACTCACTTGTTCTGTCCTTGCGAGACATGAACATGTGCAGCAGACGTACCAGACAGCTTAATCACTTTCACACGACCTGTATACACAGAATACTTCACATTAGGTGGCAAGCCACGATTCCAGGCAGATTCTGTCCCAGACAAACCTTCCCAGCACATTGTTGAAATGATCACGGATGAGGCGGACAGGAAATGTCATCAGGCATTTTTCTGACCATGATAACACAGCTCACTGAGGGCAAACGGTCTTCAAAGTGTTTCAACATTGACTCCAGCGGGAGCAACAGGCATCGGATCATTCTGTTTGACCTACCTGCATAAATAGTACTCGTTTGTGTGAGGAAGCTGGAAAGCAGGAAGGAAAATAATTTCAAATCAAGAACCGCTGATGCTACACCATCCCTACACCTCTACCACCTAAGTGGAAGGACCTTTTGATCCTAGATTGGTCTAATCAATAATTAATTATCTTTGCTTACATCACAGCACTAAAGGCTAGATGTCATGTGGTCTTACTTGAATGAGTGATCAACACAACACAACACAAACTACTGGACCTTTTCTGTCACAATGATGATCCTTGATTTCTCCAATCCTTCTCGTGAGACAGTGGAGTATGCCAGCACAAGTTCGAGCTGTGAGAATATGCATTTAACTGGGTATGCTAACAATAAGATGAGCACATCTCATAGAAGAGATGGGGTCAGCAGCTTCTACACTTTCAGCTATCTGGGAAACGGGTTTATTGATTACCCACATGCTCTGGAGAAACCTGTCATTGTCATCATCAGCAAAGATAGACACAAAGTGCTGGAGTAACTCAGCGGGTCAGGGAGAATCTCTGGAGAAAAGGAATAGGTGATGTTTCGGGTCGAGACCCATCATCAGACGATTGTCATCAGCGAAATGATTAGCAAGCTAATTGTGAAACAGGCCAAGGATTCCACACCAACTTTGAGTATTGGAGAATATGGATTTTGGATAAATTCTTGTAGTTTAAAATCAGCTTAAATGTTAATTTTTATTTTGGAACTTGCTGTTCACTTACCACCCAGTTGTTCACCTCCATCTCACTTGCAACATCTGTTGGTAGTTATCTTAATACCGTGTGGTTGGTCTAAGGGTTAAGACGTAAACTGTGCTGTCCTCGCACCAGCAGCTATGTTCCAGCAAATTACAGTCTAAGTATAGATCACATGAAAAGAAGAGTGCAAATTCTAAATGATACGCTGCTCTATACAATCTCTACAGTGAGGGTTGCCTTGCTATTGAAATGCAGTTATCAAACATTATCTTTGGCTGAAAAATCATGCTGCTTACAGTGGCTAACAAGTGAACAGAACTAATTTAAACACATCGCTGTTGAGGCCTATAACATCTGCATGAAGCATGGTTTCCTTATTTTTCTGATTGTATTGTACTATTTTTGGAGGGGTTGTGAATATTAATACAATCCTGAAACACATTTGTATTCGTTTTTGACCTCTTTGTTGATTGTTCTAATACCTAAATGCTCTGGTAGAGCTCTGCAGCCCAAAGTCTTTAACCTTTTAGTTCAGCAAAGCATTCTGCCCAGAAGCAAGCTGATTAACTCAAAATTTGGTGAGAACAGCACATGTAATGACTTGCTGGGTGATAGGTGAATGGGTTCACAATGTTTCTCAGGCTAATGTTTGCACAGGTTTCAATTGGAGATCTTACTTTGCAGAATAAATGTAGTATGTCCTTGTAGGGAGGGGAAATAACACAAGGTATCTGTATGTGTCATTGATAAAGAATTTTCATGCGATGAAAATATGCTGTTTATTCCTTTTATTGTCAATGTATCTAGAATATGGAGAGCAACATCATTTACTGGATGTTCATTGTGTTCTGAACCTTTTCAATGAAGTGTATTTTATTGTTTTTTACTTAAATCTGCAGTTGGCATATATTAGAATGTATATCTTGCATTTGAATGTTTTTTTAACTGATGGAAGCATGGTAACAGGAATAGAATTGTATCCCTCAAGCCTGTTTTTTTTATATGAGATCAGTATCTTAACTTCATCCAGCTGCTTTGGCTCCATATTCTATGTATTTGCTTTTGTTCCCTTTTCAAGCAAAACAAATCTATTGATCTCAATTGAGGTAGCATCTTTTTTTTGTGTGTGTTTTATGCTTTAATAATCCTTCATGTGGTCGTTTTTTAACTTCTCTCCCAAATTGTCTGTCTCTGATTTTTAAGATTATTCCTTTTGTCCTATATTCGACACACCCAACCGATAGCAAAGTTTGTTATTTTACATTTTTCCAGTACTCTGCCATGCTCCATTTGCTCCGAAAGTTTGTGGAAGAAGGATAGTCCAACTTGTACACATCTCACCTCAGGTAGAAAAACGGCTTTTACTAGGGCATATTTTGATTTTAAAAAAGGCAACTATGTGGTGAGAAAGTAGTGTGTCAAAGAATGACAAACAATTGGTTACTGCTGACTTTGTGAATGCCGCACCTCACTCTTAATGTCTGTGACTTTTATTGGTGTTATTTTGATATTTACCCATTAAACGCACTGCATTCCCTCTTACCCAGAGAGTAGATAATTCCACATTGGGGCATGTTCTTTCAGATTGTGCATAGTCATGCAGCCCTTCAGCCCAACTTGTCCAAGCTGACCAAGATGCCCCACCTAAGCTAGTTCTATTTGACTGCATTTTGCCATATCTCTGTCAACCTTTCCTATCCGGGTCGCCGCGCTGGAGCTCCGGTGAGCTGAAGATCGCTGAGGAAAACATCGCGGAGCTGCGGGACTGTGGAGCGACCAGCTGCGGGCGGCGGCGCTGAACTTTACACCGGGAGCCTGGGATCTCTAGATGATATCGCCAGTTGTGGAGCTCCAACCGGCGCGGCCTTGTTGGCTTCAGAAGCCGCGGCCTCCAGTACGGAAGCGGCCGTTCCAGGGTTCCCAAGCCGCTGAGAGGACTCTCCCGACGCCGGAGCAACATCACCCGGCGAGAACGGCCTGGAACATCAGGCCTCCGTAGAGGCAACTGTGGAGCCCTCAATAGGCCCGACTATGGGTGAACTGGGGTTGGGGACTGGACTTTGTGCCTTCCCTCATAATGGGAACCATTGTGGGGGGATGTTCTTTATGTTTAAAATTCTTATTAATGTTATGTCTGTATTCCTTCTTTATGTGCTGCAAAATGGCAAGAAGCATTTCACTTCACTACACCTAGGTGTATGTGAATGTGACCAATAAAATACCTTTGATACCTTTGATCCATGTACCTGTCCAAGTACCTTTAAAAAAAATGTTTAGTACCTGCCTCAACCTCCTCCTCTGGCAGCTCGTTCCTTATAGCCATACTCTCTCAGTAAAAAAAGTTGCCCCTTGGGTTCCTATTAAATCTTTGCTCCCTCACCTTAAACCTATGTCATCTGGTTCTTGATTTCCTTATCCTAGATAAAATACGTTGAGCATTCACCCTATATTCCCCTCATGATTTTATACATCTCTACAAGTTAAACCTCTGCAGTCTCTTGTATCTCCCCCTGTAGTTCAGACCACGCTCACTACCCAATTCCCATTCCATACCATTTCCATATAAGGTCAGAGGATGCAGATCTCTTCAAATCCTCTGTTCCCACCATATAGTGTCCATACATTCCTTTTAGATAGGTTTACCTGCACAACCTAAAAATTTAATGTTACATTTTTTGTTCATGATATGATGGAGCTAGTGGTAGGCTGGAGAGAACAAACATAAATTGATGGCCGTTTTGTAACCACATCCATTTAACGAGCAGACGTTACCCCATAAGCATCTGGTTGTTTATTTCAAATCTCTGTTGCCCTTTCACTCTTTTTGATGTTCTTATTGTGCTGGAAGAATCTCAAGAAACTGCTTCCTTTCATGTAAACAATTTCTTATTAGTTTACCAACTTTAGATTGTCATCACAGCATTGTTTTTTACCCTTTGAGTCTTCCCCCTCTCCCCACGCTAGACCTACATAGAGAACAGGTACTGGTAATCATTATTTTATTGCTCTTCCAGATATTCTGCATCTGTTTTTGTTTCTTTATAGGTATGTTGCAAAGCGTACCTGAAGCGTCGTTGAAGATCTGCTGCTGAGGGTGTGCGCGATTTTGGCGCCGTTTAGAGGGGGCGGGTTTAAAACGCGATTTTCTCTAAGCTGTTCCAATCGAAAATGTTCAGCCTAGTTAATTATTAACGAAAAATCGCTGGAAGACCCCGTCGCAAAAGCTATTATTAGGTTTAAAGGCCTTGAATAATAGTTATAGTAGTTTAAAAATCAATCTCTAAAAACGCGACAGCCAGCAACCGCAGGGTCTCATAAAGCAGACAGCTGAAGTTAGGTTGTATATTTTTACATTAAAAAGGGCTTCTAAAGATCCCTTTATACAAAGTTTAATATTGCGAGTAGCTCAATTTGGGCGCATTATATCCCGCAGTATTTTTCTCGGCATTTGGGGGCACAAATCTACCGCAATGTGAACGTTCTAAACCAGCGCGTTCCACGGGGACACACTGGAAAGCTGATTTAAATGGGCATTTATTTACAGCAATTAAACACTAAATTCCTTCCATTTGGCCTATAAATTAATGTAAATGAGATTTAAAAATCATGTTTTATTGTGAATTATTTGTGAATATTATTTGGACATTTAGGCTATTTAAAAATGTTAATCATTTATTAAGAAATGGATAGATGTTTAGATCTAGTAATTGAAGTCTGAAATTAGCTACAATTAGGTAACTAACTAATTATATGCTTTAATTTCAGGTCATCCAAGTAAGATTATTTTATATTTGTTTCAGAATGCTTCAATCTATGATAACTGAAAATTTCATTCAGTTCTCTTAATTTTTAAGAAAGTTATGGGCTTTTGACTGTTCACGATCACAGCTTTTTTGTTATGTCCATAGAAAATCAATAGGGAACAAGATGCTCATTTCCCAGTATGAAAATGGCCATAACTTTTTTAATACTTGAGATATGAAAGTGAATTAGGTGTCAAATTAAACTTATTTTTATGCTTTATCTGATGGGATAATTTACAGACTTGATTTTTAAAATCTCAAAATTTTGTAACATTGCTATTCTTTATCTTGTCTCATTTATTATTTTACCTCATCATTATTCCTTTCTTATTTTAATATCCCATAAACTTTCCTTTCCTTCACATTATTGCAGGCCTTTGCTTTTGCCTGCTGCCTTTTACCCACCAAACAGCTGGCCTCTCATCCTGACCCTCCTGCTTTAATGTGTGTAAGGATCGGATTCTCCTTGAGTTTGTTCTGAAATTTTTACTTGTTATAACTTTTTGTTTCTGCAGTTTTGGTTAAAACTTCATATTTTGTAACTTGCTGTCACGTGCATATTCTGTTTTCCCTGCAGGAAAGTTAATGGCTGTAACGTAAGGAATTAATAAGCCCAAGTGATAATTTACCCCTCTACCCAATTTTGTTTACAGAAGATGAGGATGGTGAGATGCCCGAACTGAATCTCGGAACTGAATCAGAGTTGGAGAACCAAGAGGCGAAAGCTGAAAGTAAAGAAGGTAGATCACTGTCCTATTTTTAATGTTTGCAAAATCCTTTGGAGCATGTGTGGGTTGAAAAGTTATTTTTTCCAAGCCATGTTTAATGCTGAATTTATTTTATGACGATTTCTGTCAAAGGTTGCAGAATTGATTGGGGTTAGATGGCTGAAAAGGGTCTAACATACTGCAATCAGAAATGTTAATTTTTGTTTAATTCCATCATTTTCCTAAGTGGTGGTTGGTGATTTTCGATATTTGCTCTTTGCTGGGCGGCTATCAATGAAATTAAATAGCTTGCTGAAACTGTCAATAAATATTTAAATATCACTGTTACCAAACAAAGCTGCAATTGCTAAAAATATTAGCAATATTATTGCTTAGGCTTAGGGTATGCACAACATAAACTAAAAGCAAAAAGTAAGCCGGTTGCCTTTTAAGACATGGTGCGGTGATAGTTTCCAGTTTGGAATTTTTTTTAATTTGCCATACTTCTATGTTTGTGATCAAAACTGGCAATATATTTCTCTCCCAGCAGATGTCACAATTTTCACAAATTATTGAATTTGGTTAGAATCTTAAGTTTTAGGTAAATTTAAAAAAATTACTGGGAATGAGGGAGTAATTTGTACTGGTTATATATATTTTTTTCCTTGAAATTAAAATGGTTATTTCTGTTTTAATTTTTTTAATTACTGACTTGTAATAAATTGTGTCATCTGGACATGCCAAATGCTTGTGCTGGTTTCAGGCTTGTTCAGCACATCACTAGAGCTCCATTAAACATCAGAGGAAAGGGATAATCATTGTGTTCCGAAGAGGAACAACTGACTGTTCCTACGAAAATACAGCTTTGCCAAATAGTGGTCTGGTTACGACATGGTGGCCTGTCTTAATCTGCAGTGTTCCTTAGCATCATGCTTTGATCAACCATTTGTGCATCTGCTGGCTTCTCTAGAAGAAAAAAGGGATAATCATGAAACTGAGATCAAAGTACATTTTCGAGTACCGGTTACTAAAGAGAGAAAAATTATAGATGATTATACAGACAGCATAGAGGTTGGAGTTTGTGGTTACGTTGAAGTATTTTAGCAAGCGTTGCCTCTCCCTGCTGCATGTTTGCAAAAGATTTATTTTCTTTTAACTTGTCAAATGTGAAAGATTCCATGGTATTTTGGAAATAATATTGTGAAGTATTTTTGAGCTTGAAGCCACAAATAAAAAACGTAGTTATATAATTATGCAATGTAGGTCGCTGCAAAATAGTTCCAATGCTCTAAATTTATAACATTTATATTAAGATATCTGAAGGTAATGGGATTTATTTAGATGATATTTCCAGCTATAATAAACTCTTGGAAAATTAATTCCTGTTCATTTTATAGAAAGATATACAATAATAAAATTGTTATTAGATATTTTAAAACTATCTTTACTGCCATTATTAGTTGTTAGTAACCAAAAGCCGAATAACCCAAGTATTTTATTTTAAATGTTCTAAATATTTAATAATTTTGTACAATAAGCAACAATAACAAATTTGAAAACCTTGTGCAGAATTTCTGCGAAGTTATTGGATGATAATGAACAGTTAAATATATATATTTTGGTACTTAAATATGTACAACACAATACTGCAGTTTAATATTTAATTTTGTTCCAGAGGGAAAAAAAGCAATTCCTTCTCGTGTTCTTTTTACCTCGTCATTCCAGTTGGTCAGAGAATTAAATTGCATTTTATAACCAAAGCTATGTATTCAAAATTGTAAGTGCTGTAGAGTCAGAGTTATACACCATGGAAACGGGCTTTTGGCCCAACCCAATCATGCAGACTTTGCATATCTAAGCTGGTCCTATTTTTCCCTTATGCTTCTAAACCATTCCTACCCATGTATGGTGCCCTCCGTAATGTTTGGGACAAAGACCCATCATTTATTTATTTGCCTCTGTACTCCACAATTTGAGATTTATAATAGAAAAAAAAATCACATGTGGTTAAAGTGCACATTGTCAGATTTTATTAAACAGTATTTTTATTCAATTTGGTTTCACCATGTAGAAATTACAGCTGTTTTTATACATCGTCCCCCCCCATTTCAGGGCACCATAATGTTTGGGACACATGGCTTAATAGATGTTTGTAATTGCGCAGGTGTGTTTAATTGCCTCCTTAATGCAGGTATAAGAGAGCTCTCAGCACATAGTCTTTCCTCCAGTCTTTCCATCACCTTTGGAAACTTTTATTGCTGTTTATCAACATGAGGACCAAAGTTGTGCCAATGAAAGTCAAAGAAGCCATTATGAGACTGAGAAACAAGAATAAAACAGCCAAGCATTAGGCTTACCAAAAGCAACTGTTTGGGACGTCATTAAGAAGAAAGAGAGCACTAGTGTGCTTACTAATCGCAAAGGGACTGGCAGGCCAAGGAAGACCTCCACAGCTGATGACAGAAGAATTTGCTCTATAATAAAGAAAAATCCCCAACACCTGTCTGACAGATCAGAAACACTCGTCAGGTGTGGATTTGTCAATGACCACTGTCCGCAGAAGACTTCATAAACAGAAATGCAGAAGCTACAGTGCAAGATGCAAACCACTGGTTAGCTGCAAAACTAGGATGGCCAGGTTAGAGTTTGCCAAGAAGTACTTAAAAGAGCAACCACAGTTCAGGAAAAAGGTCTTGTGGACAGATGAGACGAAGATTAACATATATCAGAGTGATGGCAAGAGCAAAGTATAGTGGAGAGAAGGAACTGCCCATGATCCAAAGCATACTACCTCATCTGTGAAACATGGTGGTGGGGGTGTGATGGCCTGGGCTGCTGAAGGTACTGGCTCACTTATCTTCATTGATGATACAACTGCTGATGGTAGTAGCATAACCCAATTGAGCATGCCTTTTATATGCTGAAAAGAAAACTGAAGGGTACTAGTCCCCAAAACAAGCATAAGCTAAAGATGACTAACACAGGCCTGGCATGTATGGCTGCTGAAGGTACTTGCTCACTTATCTTCATTGATGATACAACTGCTGATGGTAGTAGCATAATGAATTCTGAAGTGTATAGACACATCCTATGTGCTCAAGTTCAAACAAATGCCTCAAAACACATTTGCCGGCAGTTCATTCTACAGCAAGACAATTATCCCAAATATACTGCTAAAGCAATAAAGGACTTTTTCAAAGCTAAAAAAATTGTCAATTCTTGAATGGCCAAGTCAATCACCCGATCTGAACCCAATTGAGCATGCCTTTTATATGCTGAAGAGAAAACTGAAGGGGACTCGTCCCCAAAACAAGCATAAGCTAAAGATGGCTGCAATACAGGCCTGGCAGAGCATCACCAGAGAAGACACCGAGCAACTGGTGATGTCCATGAATCACAAACTTCAAGCAAAGGATATGAAACAAAATACTAAACATGACTACTTTCATTTACATGACATTGCTGTGTCCCAAACATTATGGTGCCCTGAAATGGGGGGACTATGTATAAACACTGCTGTAATTTCTACATGGCAAAACCAAAATATATAAAAATACCCTTTATTAAAATCTGACAATGTGCACCTTAACCACATGTGATTTTTCTATTACAATTCTCAAATTGTGGAGTATAGAGGCAAATAAATAAATGATGGGTCTTTGTCCCAAACATTATGGAGGGCACTGTACATGCCCAAATGTCTTTTAAACATTGTAATTAGTACCCACCTCTATCACTTCCTCTGGCAGCTCATTCTACACATCTACCATCCTCTGTATGCAGGGGTGAAAAGTTGCACCTCCGTTTCCCCTTTATATCTTTCCCCGACCCGGTAATATAAATATATATCTAAAAAAAATTACATTCCATCTTCCTGAGATTAAAAACTGACTACCTTATCGTCATGATTTTATATACCTCATCCCTCAGCCTCTCATGTTCCAGGGGAAATTACATCCCAGCCTATCCTGTCTTTCCTTGTAATTCAAGCACTCCTCCTGGTAAGATTCTTGTGAATCTTTTCTGCACATTTTCCAGCTTAATGGCAGGCTATCGAGGGATCTGGATCACATGCCCAATTTGTCCATGCTCATCAATACTAATCCTATTTGTCTGCATTAGGCTTGTATCCCTCCATGGCTTTCTGATCCAACCTACCTTTGCAAACACCTATGTGGGCACCTATTAAGGAGGAATTACCAAGTTGTGAGAAAAATAAACTTCTGGGTTGTTCATGGAAACTTGAGTGCAATCGCCTTTTATGGTTGCTTTCCAGGAGTGTGTACCTCGAGCATTTTCATAGATTGGAAAGTGCCACTCTGATTGAGGCGCTGTTTTTAAGAGATTGTGACATTGGATTCTCGAAATTCAGGAGCCACTTGTGCTTTGGGTCCCATCTAAATAGTCTACCTGGGAATTACACACTGGCCCCCATCTAAATAGTATACCTGGGAATTATCTAGAACAAAGGAGCAGATAGGCAGCTCTTCAGAAGGGCAGACGTGATGAATCAAGTGCAGGTAGCACTGCACTGGCATGATTGTAAGTATTGATAGCATATCTAAAGAGGGATGTCAATTCTAGGCTGGAAGGTAATCTAAGCTGGCCATGCACCAGTGATTATAGAAATAAAATAATACAGATAAATGCAGTGCTCCAGAAATTGTGGAGGAGGAAAACATAGCGGCCAGATGAATTACAACATAACGGAGCTAGGACCAATCTCCCCTCAGGAGTTGCACCGGTGTTTAGAGATGTTTAAACAATTTTTACCATGACATGCAGACATGACATTAGCATTAAAAAGGTGCAAACAGGATTGGGAGATGCATATATAGTGCAGGCATATGTGTAAAAGCAGGGAGCAAGGTGGAGAATATTGGTAGTCTCCAGGTTACGAACACCCTGCATGTTTGCTGCCTGTACATACGAACAAGCGATTAGGAAACCAGTGCCATTGATTTGTCGGCTACTGCAGAGTTCCAGGCATCTTCTGTGCTGTGGTAGCTTGGTTTGTGGCAATATGTGAATGATTGTAGAAAACACTCAGGTTTAACCATGTTGGTTGTCTTTGTATTTTATTCAATACATTGCCGGTCTGCTGCATTTCCAATTTGCGACCTGTTCAGATTATGAACAGTTCCGAAGAACAGAACCCTGTCGTAACCTGGGCAGGATCTATGCAAGTGGGAACAAGGATAATTACTGAAAGTTTTCAGGGGAAGTAAAAGTGGAAATAAGAGAGGCAAAAGGCGCGTAAGAAAGACTGGCAGCATAGGTAAAAAGGAATCCAAAAAGCTGTGTGAGTGTAGGTGTACCTTTTTTTAAACTCTGCACCAAACACAATCACTTTTCATACTTAGTTGTACCAGAGATTGCTTTCTCTTGAGTTCTGACTTCTTTCAAAGATTTTTATGCCCAAGTAAGCTACAATACCAAAGAGACAATGACACTAAAGTCGTTCGTGGGAATACCTTTTGACACACGCAGTTGTCGTGGACTTTTTCATTTTTTTCCCTCAAAAATCCATGTTTAAATAAAAATGTGCTCCGTCACCATTCTTAAATATATCAAGGAGCAGTAGAAAATGTAAATGAACAATTAGGTTCTTAAATGTCACCCAATGGTATTCATCCACTTTAACATAATTGGCATAGTCTCTGGTACTTCTATGCCAACTTTAGAAGATGTTAAGTGTTTCTATCCCTGAACTAAGCTTTCTCAATCAATCCAATTTCATATTAAAAAATATCATGGTTGTGTTGCAAGGAATTGCAGATGCTGGTTGTGAGTGGTTTATATAATGGAGTGAGTGGTTCTTCTGAGCATAACTCTGATATTCTGGGTGCTTTCTACAAATGAGCTGGATCTCTGTTTTTAAAATACATTTTCCCTGAAGAAAAGTGTTAAATCCAATTTCTTGATTATCTAAAAATGTTGTGCTGATTGAAAGTTTTCATTTTGCATTTGCTAGTCCTGTAATCCATGTAAGTACAAGCACTTAAGAACACCAGCTGTTTCTGCATTATGGTCTGTCTTAAGTTATTGTTCTAAAACCTTATGAAGAAATCCAGATGAAAACCTGCATTTTTGAACTGTAGCTGCAATTTTCCAGTGATCAAAAAATGCTGATACATATTTTAAGCAGAAATAAATATGTTCAACATTTTATTTTTGTAGTACAATTAATTCTTGTACTAACAAAATTAATAAATCTCTGATCAATTTTTACAGGTCTAGTGCATTTTAACTAATCATTTGCTGATCACAAAGATTAGGAATTATTAATGTTAGTCCACTTTGGAAACGGCACGTTAGGATTAGAATTACTATTTATATGATGTTGTTTTAATGTCTACCACATTGTAATCAAGATGTCAGTTGCTTGTGTAATTTTTCAATGTTGTAATTTTTGCTCCTGCTTTTAAAAGCTTCTCCAAGAGAACTTACTGAAGAGGAGAAGCAACAAATTCTTCATTCGGAGGAATTTTTGATTTTCTTCGACCATAACATACGCATCATAGAACGTGCTCTTGCTGAAGATTCCAGCCTCTTCTTTGACTATGGTGGCAAAGAATTGGATGAAAAAGAAGGGTATGTTTTATTAAGCTATTTCAGTTCCGCAGATGATTAAAATAAAAGCCATGAGGTTGATAGCAGTATTGTAAGGGCCATGTCCCTGTATAAAGTATGGTGTCTCTAGTGCAAATTAGTGACTGAATTAGTACCTGTGGCTCAAATAAATGGATATGCCCTAATTAAAACTGTGATTTCTTAGATTATTTGTCATGTCAATAAAACATTTCATTCACATAGTATTTTTCCTGTAATTATATTTATGACAAATGGAAAGCCCTGCATTTTGTTTAAATATTTAGCTGTTAAAATCTCATTCCTCATGCATTAATTAAAACTGTCCACTGTGTAATAAAAAATACTGTAAAAATAATATGAAGATACATAGGAAGATGGACATGAAACTAAACACATTGTCTGGTGCAACATTCAGACTGTTCTAAGTATTAATCTGTAGAGCATTAGATTAACCATTTGCCTCTTGTAGGGAGGGAAATATTAGCTGAAGCATCAGTTTCTGAAAGCGATATATAATCACCAAGTTAAAAGCAAACTACAATCACCAAATTATCCTCAATAATTATACTTATCATTTGTATAGTCTCGTAAAGTAGCAAAGAATGAACGATAATCACAAGGGCAAGGGTGTTTTATTACAACTTGTTTTTGTTGCAGAGATTTTCAATCTGGTCTAAACCTTTCATTTAACCGGCAATTTTATGATGAACATTGGTCAAAACATCGTGTCGTGACCTGTTTAGATTGGTCACTTCAGGTAAGAGTTTTTAAAAGTAGTAATTTGTGCAAGTACTGGTAATTAAGTCTGCTTGTTGTGGCTATACTATAATGAGCTTAAAGATACTGGGCCTTTTTCCTGCATGAACTATTTTGAAAACTCAGATGAATTTTACAAGTAATGATTCTGTGATTTGGAGTAGTAGGCCAAGAGAACCTTTTTCAGGAAGGACATGGATATATTAGGTTATTCAAGCCTTTTCTGTCATTCAATTGAATTGTTGCTAATCTCCATTTACCCTACTTTGATCCCATTCTTTAATACCCAAGCCAAGCAAACAATCTTTAGAAGTTTCTAGAGGAGAATGCGCTATCAAATTCAGATGCGACAAGAGAACAGACACTGAAGTAATTTCTTCATTTGGAGGCCTGGCAAGAATTCAGCATGTAGCATTGGTGATTTACTTTAATTAAACATGCTGTTGCTTCAAATCTGAAACACGAATATACACTTTTGGTGTCCGTTATTGCCGATGGTCTGTTATAACCGAGCAAGATTTCATTGTATTTAGTTGAAACAAAGAACTGCAGATGGTGGTTAATGTACAATAGGACACAATAGGAGTATCTCAACATGTCAAGCAGCATCTATGGAGAACACGGATAGGTGATGTTGGGACCTTTCTTCACTGTGTTGTTTCACCTTAAAACTAGGTGTCGACGCTGCTGTTCTGCACCAGTGAGCCCTTCTTCAACCCCATCGTTGAGTTGACACAGATGTTGTTGTGGCTCACATTGTAGCCTCTGGCTGTCAGTTTTCTTCAGGCTGCTGCCAACGACAAGGTGCACTCGGTCACCTTGGGGCTCCCTAGGTCCTTCTACCAAGGTCGATTATGTTGGCGACTCCAGGGGAGGTGGAGGTGGAGGGGGGTGTGGGACGAGGCCGAGTGGACAGTGATGAGTGGAGGAGGAGCTGAAGCTGGCAGTAGAGTGGGGAGCGGACAAAGTGACTGCACACAGGAAGAAGCGGCAACTGGTGAGAGGGGAGGAAGCCCCACAGTAACCAAGCGCATCCATTCTCCTCTCGACCCTTCCGAAATAAATCTTTGATCCAGAATAATGCAATTGAATTTGAGTGATCTTTTGTTATTAATTAATATATATTTGGGTAAGTTGTATTATAAGATCTGTGTGCAAACACGCAATAAGTGCTTTGTGATTGGAAGCATTGATTTGCATTCATTTCTAAACCACTTGCCATTGCTGCTAATTAATTATTCAGAGCCTTTGAGAGAAGGACTTTACCAGAGTTTTATTAATTTTCACATTCAAATTCGATCCATTACCAACCATTTTGTTCTTGAGAGTTGAGTAGTAATCCTTCAGTGCAGGTGAACCCAACGGTGCGATAATGAATCAAAAACTTTTATCTATTTCAGTATCCTGAACTGATGGTTGCTTCTTATTGTAACAATGAAGATGCCCCACATGAGCCGGACGGGGTAGCTTTGGTTTGGAATATGAAATTTAAGAAAAACACTCCAGAATATATCTTCCACTGTCAGGTAAGGCCTTGTGATCAGGAAGTATCTTGGAATTGTAGGTTCACACCAAAATATGTTGTGTTAAATATTTCAAGAAGGAACTGCAGATGCTGGAAAATCGAAGGTACACAAAATGCTGGAGAAACTCAGCGGGTGCAGCAGCATCTATGGAGCGAAGGATTTGGCAACGTTTTGGGCCGAAACCTTTCTTCAGACTGATAGGGGGTGGCGGGGAGAAGGAAGGAAAAAAAAAAACTAAATTATTTTATTTTATTTTATTTTATGTATTTTTTTCCTTCCTTCTCCCCGCCACCCCCTATCAATCTGAAGAAGGGTTTCGGCCCGAAACGTTGCCTATTTCCTTCGCTCCATAGATGCTGCTGCAGCCACTGAGTTTCTCCAGCATTTTGTGTACATTTGTGTTAAATATTTGTTTGTTACTCTTTCACATGACTTAATAAAGGGGCTGTCCGACTTAAGGGCCTGTCCCACTTTCCTGAGTCCTCTGCCGAGTTGAAAGGACCTTAAAAAAAACACAAAAAAAAAAAAATCAAGATTTTTGTGATCTACGAACTCCTCCTCCCGACTATCTTTTTACTCGTGGCCTTTTATGTCATGCTGGAAAAAACGTCCTGACTTACCTGATACCCCGAGTACCTATGGCTGGCATAACGAGCGGCTATGATATATCTACGGACTCCTAAGGTCTCCTACGGACTCGCTACGGACATTCTCCGAGTTTGAATCAAGGGGAAAACTCGGGAGAATTCGTGAGTAACTCGGGAAATTGGGACAGGCCCTTTAGGCAATTTTTTTCGGCGACAGCCGGAAAATAAGCTGTCGCCACATGGTCGCGGGGTGATGCCTGTATTGTCATGAGTTGTCTCCTCAAGTGTCGTAACTTTTTTCTTGTCGCCGCTGGATTTTGAAATGTTCAAAACCTTTCGCTGACAGTGGGCTTGATGTTGCCTGTCTTCTCCTGTCGTAGGTGCTGTCGTAGGTTGTCGCCAGGATGACACCAGGTGACGTTGGTTGTCGCCGGGTGCTGACTCCAGTGAATTCCATTGGCGACTACCTACGTCAACCGGCGACAGGTACCGGCGACAGGTACCGGCGACTGAATTGTCTTCAGTTGGCTTCAGTTGTCACCGACAGGGTTGTTGCTTGTCGTAGCTTGTCGCAGGTGGTCGTAGGTTGACTTCGGTTGTCGTAGGTTGTCGCCTTTGTGGCGGTAGGTTGTCATAGGTGGCTGTCCTAAGTCGCAACGATTGGGTCGCCGGTTGTCGGTAGCCTGCCGTAGCTTGACGTCGACTAGGTGGTAGGTTGTCGTAGACATGGTCCTGGGGGGGGGGGGGGGGTCCAGTCGCTGCTTTTTCGGTGACTTGCTACGACTGTGACAGTCACCGAAAAAATCGCCTAAGTGGGTCAGGCCCTTTACTCTGCAATGAAAAGGACTTTGTAGTTTTTAATGGTAACTTTTTTTCCAACAAAAATGAATGCTTCTGCAAAATTTATTATTTTTTACAAGGTTCAATATGAAAGTAAGGTCTACCACATCAACCTATCATTCAAATATTTTACTCATCCACATGGAGAAGCTAGAAGCTTTCTATTGATGCATTAAAAAAAAAAATCACATTTGCTTATTTTCAAGCACCAACTCTCACTAACTGTCCCTTCTGAGGATGTTTTCATATAAGTATTATATCACAAAATAAGGTATGCATTTATCTTAATGTTTTTACTGGAGAATAGCTTTGGATGTGGAAAGCAAGCCCTTTTTAAAGGAGCATTTTGGTACCGTCACCCATTGGGTGAAACGTTGTATTTTATTTTATTTTAAAGAAAAGTTGTTAAATGTTTGGGAAAAAATTTGGACATGACATTGCATCTATATTGAGTTGAGCACTCATTTATCCCATACAGATAGTTATGTACTAGAAATCTTTTTTTTTTAATGTTCAGGTTTCATCCCCAAAACATGTGGGTTTGCAGGTTAATTGGCCTCTTTAAATTGCTTCTACTGTGTTCTACATCACATACTGAGTGGTGAGAAAATGGGATAACATAGGACTTGTGTGAATGGGTGATCGATGGGCCAGCCTGGACATGGTGGGCCAAACCGCCTGTTTCAATGTTGTATCTTTTTTTAAAGAGCAAGGCTGACATTTCAAGAACAGATGGGTTGAGAATAAATGAGACTTGTACTTGAAATGTTTTTAGGAATGTCAAATTTAAACAGTTGATGTTTGGTCAAGTCAGTAATAGTTGGATCAGTGAATAAAGTAGCAGTCAAAAGTTGTTTGTTAAATGCTGTATGCTTTGCTTTCTGAATAGGGAAGTTTGCCCCATAAATTAAAATGATTTCCGTGTGGAGTATGATTTAATTCATCTCCCCATTGGTCTGCGCATCAGCCAAGTTCAAACACATTTTACGGGGCTTGATCGTTCAGGGAAATGTTCTTGTTTAAGTAACAGCGCATTGAGGGTTTTTCCATGTGTGCACAAATGCAAAAATACTGAAATTCCCAACAACTGACTTGGTTAGTTCTCAACCCTAATCCACTGTTAAGGGTGTGCAACTTTAATAAGCCAACATGCAGCAATTTCCCAGGATAATGCTGCCTATGAAGGATTTGGGTAAATAGTAAAAAAAATTATCATTGTTTGAATTTATTTGAAGGCTTTTAAATGTTTTAGGTTCAGTATTATTTTTCCATTTTTAAAATTTGATTTTGTGATAGAAATGAATATTGCAAATCAACTCTTGGACCATTTTGTACTAAATTCTTGCACCATTCATTCGCTTACATTTCATTTAAAGTTTGTAGTTCCCGAAAGGAAGTTGGCTGGAGTTTTAAGGAGAGATTGGTTAGACAGGCACTGTTTTCTCTGGATCGAAGGAGGTTGAGGTTGCCGAGGTTTGTGACCTTGCAGAGGTTTAGAAATTTGAGAGGTATGGGTATGGTAGATAGTGCCAGTCCTTTTCCCAGCTTAGGAAATTTTAAAACTAGGCAGCAAAGATTGAAGGAGAGGGTTTATGATTTACAGATGGTCTACGAGAAGTTTTGGTTTGTAGATGTATGGAACAAACTGCCAGAGCAGATGGAGGAAGGTGCTATTAAGACATCAACAAAATACATTTTGACAGTTACATGAATAGTAAAGATTTAAAGGGATATGAGGCCTGTATAGGCAAATGGAGTTAGCTTAGACTGGCATCTCGATCAACATGGATGAGTTGGGCAGAAGGACCTGTTTCCATACTGTATGAATTTCAAAAATCATGTGCAAAATGTGCAAGAAGAAATTGGTAATGAGTGTGAGATGAACACATTTTGATTGATGCTTTTCCTATTAATTGCTGTATTGTAGATCAGGGTGGGGTTAGGCTCTTTCTGATGAAATCTGTTGGTATAAATTCATTTCCAATGATGTTATGTGTACTATATATACCCTGTCCCAAAAAATGTTTCTGGAATTTTGATGGTGCATTTGTTATGGCCCTATTGTATCAGAGCTAATTGTCATAGTTGATGTTTAAGCAGGACAAGTACCTTGATTTGCAAAGTTGGCATATATAATTCCCCTAAAATGAAACAATAGTAATCTGAAAACAACTTTTTATTACTCTTGTAGACACAGTGCTGGATTAACTCAGTGGGCCAGGCAGCATTGCCTTTTTGTAAATTAGCATCTGCAGTTCCTTGTTTCTATATTACTCTTTAATCTCTCTATCATCTTTCTTCCATGCTACATTGCTACCTTTATCCAAAAATACATTCTATTGCACAGTGGTGCATATGTGGAATGAGCTGTCAGAAGAAGTGGTTGAGGAAAGTACAACAACATTTAGAAGACATTTGGACAGGCACAGAGATATTATATGTTTAGAGGGATATGGGTTAAACATGGGCAAATGGGACTAGCTTAGGTGTGAATGGACAAGTTGGGCTAAAGGGCCCGTTTCTGTGTGGCATGACTCTACCTCTTTTTCATTTGGTGAGCACAATTTGTCTACATTAAATATCTTGAGTTTGGCTGATTTATGTTATGATTTTCAAAATGATTTTCAAAATGTAGAACTTCACTTACAATTGATATCAGAGTGTCTGATCTATAGTTCCTATTACTTTTCCTGTCTTCTTTGTTAAAGCTACAATGTTAAATTTTGCTTTTGTCCAGTTTGCTAAAGAGCCAAGGGATATTTACAGCCAGCTCATTTTGAACATTTAGTTGGAGGCTATAGGTTCGTGCGATTGTCTTTAAGTTTTTGAGTCTTATTTTATCAAGATTTTTTCTATTTATGTTTCTATTATTGGGAAGATAATATTTTAATACTTCATATCAATTGTTGTTGTGATGAGTGCACTACATTCTGGTAGTGGAAATTCAGTGTTTGTGTAATAAAATCTTTAACAAATATGATTTCCAAGGACATTATCTCTACAAATTTCTCTAAAAAATGGTGTTGAGTGACGCACAGGAGCAAGTAAATAACTAGCATCAATAAATTCTAGGTCTGAAGAAGGGTCTCGACCCAAAATGTCACCCGGAGATGCTGCCTGTCCCGTTGAGTTGCAAGCTCCAACAAGCTGAAAGAGATCACCATCTTAAAATACTACAAAGCAATTGCTAATTTTGAGCCCATAGTCCCAGCTGATATCTGTTAAACCTGTGAACGCATCATAGCCCAATATATGAACCCAAATGGAACTAATTAATCTCAATATTTTGATTATATGCAGTCTCCAGTAATGTCGGTCTGCTTTGCCCGATTTCACCCAAACCTGGTAATTAGTGGCACCTACTCTGGACAAATTGTTCTCTGGGACAACCGCAGCCACCGCCGAACTCCAGTTCAACGTACACCACTTTCTGCTGCTGCTCATACTGTAAGTAACATATTCTTTCTTGTAGATGTGTAATTTGAATTTTCTCAACTTTGCCGAACCTTGTTCTTTCCAGAGAAAGTTAATTTAAATAAGAACTGAACTGCTTCAGTGCATTAGATTTATTTTTGTCATCGTAAGTGACTCTGAAGTAATATTAGCCACTTATTAAAATATCACTATCCATATAAAATGTTAAAATATCGCATATAACCATATAACCATATAACAATTACAGCACGGAAACAGGCCATCTCGACCCTTCTAGTCCGTGCCGAACACATAATCTCCCCTAGTCCCATATACCTGCGCTCAGACCATAACCCTCCATTCCTTTCCCATCCATATAACTATCCAATTTATTTTTAAATGATAAAAACGAACCTGCCTCCACCACCTTCACTGGAAGCTCATTCCACACAGCTACCACACTCTGAGTAAAGAAGTTCCCCCTCATGTTACCCCTAAACTTCAGTCCCTTAATTCTCAAGTCATGTCCCCTTGTTTGAATCTTCCCTACTCTCAGTGGGAAAAGCTTTTCCACGTCAACTCTGTCTATCCCTCTCATCATTTTAAAAACCTCTATCAAGTCCCCCCTTAACCTTCTGCGCTCCAAAGAATAAAGCCCTAACTTGTTCAACCTTTCTCTGTAACTTAGTTGCTGAAACCCAGGCAGCATGTGTGTACATTTCCCATCTACCACTTGCTACCGTGAATATGTGTCATACTTTTGGGTCAGACTTTCCATTATAAATGTTGTGTGCTGTATGTGTATTATGGAAATAGTCTATATAAACATGTCACACTATAATTGTACCCTCTATGGATGGAAGTAGAACTAAATTATTTTGTTTCTTGGATCCTCAGAGGAATACATGTGTACCCGCTAGTTCTAATACTCTGTTTCTTCAAACTATCTTAAATTTTGCTGTTTGATTAGAAATAACGGTGAAAATATATTTAAAGTTATGTTGAATGTATAACTGTAAAATTAGAATTTATTTCTGTGGCATTTATTATTTAAATCATTCAGACCTGCTATGCCTTAATAATATACTCAGTGTGGACTCCCTTATGAAATGCCAGAAGATCAGTTATTGTTAATAAAAATTATTACATAATTAAATAGAAAGTATGAGTAACTTTAGTATAGGCTTTCAGTTATGAGTACATCCTGGTTCAATTATCCTCTAACAACAGATTATAATTCAGTTAAGACTATAATTAATCTTTATCTTATGAAAAACGATGGAAAGTCTTGTAGTTTGTTACTGAAAATAAGCTGCAGAGTTATAATGGTAAATAAATGTGGCTACAAGTATTACATTGCAGGATAAAACAGACTAGCTGGCAGGAATATTCTTCTCTTCTAAATCAGAGGTTCCTACCTCCTTTAGGAAGATCAATACCTTCTAAGTCCCAAAGAAAAATAAGTTAACATGGCAATGAGTACCATCCATTGGTTCTGACATCCTGCCACACGAACCTGGTCATGGTCCATATCAACGGCAGCTTTCCAGACAGCCTTGACCCACTGCAATTACCTACCACCACAGCAGGTATACTTGGTTCTGCACTTATCTTTTGGAACTAGATAATATGGACACTTGCATCAGACTTTTGTTTTATTGAATATAGCTATGCCTTGACCACCATAAATTCAAACAGACTCAACTCCAAACTCCTAGGCCTGGGACTTGGTACCTCACTGCAACTGGATCCTTGACTTCCTGATGCATAGACTGCATTCAGTCAGGATAGATGATGTCACTTTGTCCCCAATAATTCTCAACACCAGTGCCCCACATGGAAGTGTTCTTGGTCCCCCACTAATCTTCCTTTACACATAACTGAGGTGCCACATTCTGCTCTAACTCCATTTTCTATTTTGCTGATGGCACCACTACAATGGGCTGGATCTTGAATAATGATGAGATGGTCTACAGGAAAGAGATGGCAAGCTTAGCAACATGATGTTAAGACAACAACCTCTCCATTAACGTCAGCAAAACGAAGGAGCTGGTCATCAACTTCAGGAGGCAATTAGAGTACATGCCTCAGTCTGCATCAGTGCTGCTGAAGTGGAGATGGTCAAGACTTCAAGGTGTAAATATTATCAACAATTAATCCTGGTCCAACCACATTGATGTTATGGCAAAGACCATACTAACACCTCTACTTCCTCCAGAAGGCTAAGGAAATTTAACGTCTCCAATAATACTTAACAGTTTCTACAAATGCACAACAGAAAGTATTCTATCCAGATGCATTGTATGTTAGTATGCAACTGCTCTGTCCAAGACCACAGGAAATTGCAGAGTTCTGAAAGCAGTGTAGTCCATCATCTAAGCCATCCTCCTTCTCTCCCACCCTCAGGTGACTCCATCTACACTTCATGTTGCCTTGGGAAAGCAGTCAACATAATCACCCATACCCCAGCCATTCGCTCTTCACCCCTCTCGCTTCAGGTAGAAGATACAAAAGCTTGAAAGAATGTACCACCAGATTCAAGGATGGCTTCTTCCCACTATTATTGAATTCTTGAATGGACCTTTTGCAAGCTAAGGATAAATTCCTGATCTTGCATCTAACTTGTTACAGCCCTTGCGCCCATCTATCTGCACTTTCTGTTACTGTAACACCTTTCTGTTTTCTTTTTTCTCTTGTACTCCTTGATGTACTTGAGTAAGGTATGATTTACCTATATAGCACACAAAACAAAGGTATTTACTGTGCTGTGCATGTGACAATAATAAACCAATACCAAAGTCACTAATGTTGAGTTTTTTGCCATTATCATTTTCTAAATCGTGATTAAAAACTTCGTCTTTGTAAAAATTGTATACTAATTTAATAAAGGACAAAGCCAAAATTCAGATCTGTATGCAAAACGAAAGTAAGTTAATTAACAACATAGAGTACAAATCACAAGTACATATGAGTACCTTACGAAATGAAATGATGTATGAACTAGATGCAGTAAAAATCATTGAATGTTTTAATATACAATTTTTATTTATTTTTTTGTTTATTTTATTAGAAGTTAATACAGTACAAAACAGTACAGTGGAACCTAATTTTAGGTGCCAACTATGTCATACCGTAATCCATGCTATGTACAACCTCTAATTTTATGTTTTGAGAAGGAAGTAAGCAAGACAAGAAAAAGAAAACAATAGAAAGGGGAAAAAGAGGAAAAATAGAGAATAGAAAAACGTGAAGTGTGAATATAAAAAAAAAAGAAAAAGTGGAAAGTAGAAATAGGAGAGAAGGCCCCTTAAAAGAGAAATTTTCAAATCTTTATTCGGAGATGTAGATCTATCCACGGCATGAACTGAAATCAGCAATCTTTACGGTACTGCTGCATCACATGATTCCAGAAAGTCGATGAAAGGAGACCAACTCCTTAAGAATTGGTCATATTTATTTATTAGTCGGAGTCTCATTTCTTCAAGGTGTGCTATGTCCATCATATTCCTAATCCACATTTTAACAGTTGGTATGGTTGTATTTTTCTAAAATTTAAGTATCAATTTCTTTCCAATTATTAACCCATAATTTAAAAAAACGTTTTGGTCTTTATTTAAATTGATATCTTCTACTATTATTCCAAATATAATCCATTCCGTTTTAGGTTCTATTGTGGACTTGAGAAGCTTTGTAAATATATCAAATATATCGCTCCAAAATGTATTCAACTTTGTACATCCTACAAATGAATGTGTTATATTAGCGTTTTGAAACAAACATTTATCGCATCTGGGAGAGACGTTTGGATAAAATTTATTCAACCTCGTTTTTGAATAATATAGTCTATGTAATAATTTGAATTGAATTAAATTATGTCTTGCATTAATAGAACAATTATGTGTGTTCATCAGATACTTTTCCCATCTGTCCTTCGAGATCTTTATCATTAGCTCAATCTTCTCTTAGTGCTTCTGTTGAGGGTAATTCTCTATTTAATATATTATTATAAAAGTATGATATTAGTTTTTGTGAATCAGCCTTAATATTCATTGCTTCTTCTAAAGGGTCTAAAAATATAGTTTGAAATCTATGTATATATTTCTTCATAAAGTCACATATCTGTATATATTTAAAATATTGATTATCCTTCAGTTTAAATTTTAATTTTAAATGTTGAAATTATAACAGTTTTCCTAATTCATACATATCCCCTACTTTCCTAATCCCCAGTCTATCCCATTGTTGATATGTTTTGTCGATGAGAGATGGTTTGAATGCGGGGTTGTTCAATATACAATTTTAATCTTTCCAATATGAAAGATGATTGGTTAACTTTGAGGAGGTCCAAATTTGAATTTATTTGCTTTTTTGTTTGAATTGCAACCATTATGCTTGTTATTTCTTCCAGCATCCTGTGTATTGTGTGAATGTCGTTGGGACGCAAAATGCTCATAATCTGATTACAGTTTCCACAGATGGAAAAATGTGCTCCTGGAGCCTGGATATGCTTACTCAACCACAAGTAAGCTGGTTTCATTACATTTGTGTGGATGGATTGAACATTGTTCGTAATTAATTAAAATAAAATTAAAAAAATTAATTTACCATTACAGGCAATGCCCGTGTTACAGCCATTTAGGTTATGGAAATTCACCATTGCAGAATTCTCACATCACTAAAATTTAACTCCCCCTCCCATTCCAAATCTGACCTTTCTGTCCTGGGCCTCCTCCATGGCCAGAGTGAGTCCCACCGCAAATTGGAGGAGCAGCACCTCATATTTATTTTGGGTAGTTTACACCCCAGCGGTATGAACATTGACTTCTCCAATTTCAGGTAGTCCTTGCTTTCTCCCTCCTTCCCCTCCCCTTCCCAGCTCTCCCACAGCCTACTGTCTCCGCCTCTTCCTTTCTTCTTCTCGCCCCCCCCCCCACCCCCACCCCCACCCCACCCCCACATCAGTCTGAAGAAGGGTCTCGACCCGAAACGTCACCTATTCCTTCGCTCCATAGATGCTGCCTCACCCGCTGAGTTTCTCCAGCATTTTTGTCTACCTTCAATTTTTCCAGCATCTGCATTTCTTTCTTAAACAGATTGTAATAGATGGTGATTTAACTTTTTTTACCTGATTGAGCAGTTTGATATCTATCCTGAGTAGTTTGTCACTGAGGAACCGTGTTGTTTTGGATTTTGTTTTGCCCAAAAGTGTTTCCATTGAATTAAGATTTTATTAACATTTTTCAAATTAATACATTTTTACATTTTATTTTACAAAATCAAAACATCTGATTTATGGGAAATTAAATGCAATCTATTTGGACCCATCCAGGCAGACATGAAGCAGTTAAAAACATCTGTTTATTTTGTGGTCAGAAAATAACCAAAAAAGCTTGTTCTCCCTCTAAATGATAGATAGAACATTGTACATTGAACCACAAAATAGTGACTTGAACAAAATAAAACATGACTTTAAAAGTATTAGGAAAAGGGGAGATGCAACGAGACCTGGGTGTCATGGTACACCAGTCATTGAAAGTAGGCATGCAGGTGCAGCAGGCAGTGAAGAAAGCCAATGGTATGTTAGCATTCATAGCAAAAGGATTTGAGTATAGGAGCAGGGAGGTTCTACTGCAGTTGGTGAGACCACACCTGGAGTATTGCGTACAGTTTTGGTCTCCAAATCTGAGGAAAGACATTCTTGCCATAGAGGGAGTACAGAGAAGGTTCACCAGACTGATTCCTGGGATGTCAGGTCTTTCATATGAAGAAAGACTGGATAGACTCGGCTTGTACTCGCTAGAATTTAGGAGATTGAGGGGGGATCTTATAGAAACGTACAAAATTCTTAAGAGGTTGGACAGGCTAGATGCAGGAAGATTGTTCCCGATGTTGGGGAAGTCCAGAACAAGGGGTCACAGTTTGAGGAAAGAGGGGAAATCCTTTAGGACCGAGATGAGAAAAACATTTTTCATACAGAGAGTGGTGAATCTCTGGAACTCTCTGCCACAGAAGGTAGTTGAGGCCAGTTCATTGGCTGTTTTTAAGAGGGAGTTGGATGTGGCCCTTGTGGCTAAAGGGATCAGGGGGTATGGAGAGAAGGCAGGTACAGGATACTGAGTTGGATGATCAGCCATGATCATATTGAATGACGGTGCAGGCTCGAAGGGCCGAATGGCCTACTCCTGCACCTATTTTCTATGTTTCTATGTATTATTAACTTGACATATTTGAACCAACAATAGAGTCGGAACTGCACAGCACAGAAAGGACACTTTGGCCCAACTTGTCCTTGTTGACCAAGTTGCCTAACTGAGCTAGTCATATTTATCTGCGTCTGGCCCATATCCTGCCAAACCTTTCCTTTAGAAACGGAGACCTTTAGAACGGAGACGAGGAAACACTTTTTCTCACAGAGAGTGGTGAGTGTGGAATTCTCTGCCTCAGTGGGCGGTGGAGGGAGGTTCTCTGGATGCTTTCAAGAGCGAGCTAGATAGGGCTCTTAAAAATAGCAGAGTCAGGGGATATGGGGAGAAGGCAGGAACGGCGTACTGATTGGGGATAATCAGCCATGATCACATTGAATGGCGGTGCTGGCTCGAAGGGCCGAATGGCCTACTCCTGCACCTATTGTCTATTGTCCATCCCTGTATCTGTTTGAGTGTCTTAAATGTTGAATTGTACCCACCTCTACACTTTCCTCTAGTAGTGCGTTCCATATACACACAACGTTCTATGTAAAAAGATTTCCCCACAGGTCTCTAAAATCTTCCCTCTATCACCTTAAACCCTTGGCCTCCCCTACCCTGGGGACCAAACTGGCTATTGACGTTATTTATGCCCCTCATGATTTTATAAACCTCTAAGGTCTCCTCTCAGCCTTCTGCACCAGAGAAAAGACCCAGTCTCTCCTTATCGCTCAAACCTTCGAGACACAGTTTCATCCTCTTAAATCGTTTTAGAACACTTTCCAGTTTAATGACATTCTTCCAATACCCAAGCAACCAGAACAATACACAGTACTCCATATATGCCCGCACCAATGTCTTTTCGTGACGTCCCAACTCCTGTTCTCAATACCCTGACCAGTGAAGACAAGCATGCCAAATGTTGAAGGTGTGACCTGTACAAAAAGGACGGGTTGCACTTGAACCCGAGAGGGACCAATATCCTGGCAGAGAAATTTGCAAAGGCTACTGCGGAGAGTTTAAACTAGAACGGTTGGGGGGAGGGACTCAAATAGAGAAAGCTAGTAGACAGTGTGTGAGGCAGGAGGCAGAGAAGGGAAGCACTCAGACCCAAAATGTAGGGGGGAAAGAAGAAAAAAATAATAAACAGAGAATAAGAGGTGGTGGGGTTCTTAAATGTGTGAGCAGAGAGCCAGAGGGGTGTAAAATGAGGGTAGAAGCAATAGGTAGCAAGGTGAAAAGTAAAAGTGGCAGGCAGACAAATCCAGGGCAAAAATCAAAATGGGCCACTTTTCAACATAATTGTATAAGGGGTAAGAGCGTTGTAAAAACAACCCTGAAGGCTTTGTGTCTCAATGCAAGGAGCATTCGTAATAAGGTGGATGAGTTGAATGTGCAGATAGCCATTAATGATTATGATATAGTTGGGATCACGGGTGACCAAGGCTGGGAGCTGAACATCCAGGGATATTCAATATTCAGGAGGGATAGACAGAAAGGAAAATGAGGTGGGGTAGCGTTGCTGGTTAGAGAGGAGATTAACGCAATGGAAAGGAAGGACTTGGAGGATGTGGAATCGATATGGGTAGAGCTGCAAAACACTAAGGGGCAGAAAACGGTAGTGGGTGTTGTGTACAGGCCACCTAGCAGTAGTAGTGGAGTTGGGGATGGCATCAAACAGGAAATTAGAAATGCGCTCAACAAAGGCAAAACAGTTATAATGGGTGACTTCAATCTACTTATAGATTGGGTGAATCAAATTGGCTGGGGTGCTGAGGAAGAGGATTTCTTGGAATGTATTCGGGATAGTTTTCTAAACCAACATGTAGAGGAAATAGCAGGCTATTCCAGACTGGGTATTGAGTAATGAGGAAGGGTTAGTTAGCAGTCTTGTTGTGCGTGGCCCCTTGGGCAAGAGTGACCATAATATGGTTGAGTTCTTCATTAGGATGGAGAGTGACATTGTTAATTCAGAAACAAGGGTTCTGAACTTAAAGAAATGTAGCTTTGAGGGTATGAGATGTGAATTGGCCAAGATTGACTGGCAATTGATTCTTAAAGGGTTGACGGTGGATATGCAATGGAAGGCATTTAAAGACTGCATGGATGAACTACAACAATTGTTCATCCCAGTTTGGCAAAAGAATAAATCAGGGAAGGTAGTGCATCCGTGGATAACAAGGGAAATCAGGGATAGTATCAAAACAAAAGATGAAGCATACAAATTAGCCAGATAAAGCAGCCTACCAGAGGACTGGGAGAAATTCAGAGTCCAACAGAGGAGGACGAAGGGCTTAATTAGGAAAGGGAAAATAGATTATGAAAGAAAACTGTCAGGGAACATAATAACTGACTGCAAATGTAGGTCCCTTGCAGTCGGAAACAGGTGAATTGATCATGGGGAACAAGGACATCGCAGACCAATTGAATAACTACTTTGGTTCCGTCTTCACTAAGGAAGACATAAATAATCTGCGGGTCAAATGAGATGGAGGAACTGAGCGAAATCCAGGTTAACCGGGAAGTGGTGTTAGGTAAATTGAATGGATTAAAGGCCGATAAATCCCCAGGGCCAGATAGTCTGCATCCCAGAGTAGTTAAGGAAGTAGCCCCAGAAATAGTGGATGCATTAGTGATAATTTTTCAAAACTCTTTAGATTCTGGAGTAGTTCCTGAGGATTGGAGGGTAGCTAATGTAACCCCACTTTTTAAAAAGGGAGGGGGAGAGAAAATGGGGAATTACAGACCAGTTAGTCTAACATCGGTAGTGGGGAAACTGCTAGTCAGTTATTAAAGATGGGATAGCAGCACATTTGGAAAGTGGTGAAATCATTGGACAAAGTCAGCATGGATTTACGAAAGGTAAGTCATGTCTGACGAATCTTATAGAATTTTTCGAGGATGTAACTTGTAGAGTGAATAAGGGAGAACCAGTGTTATATCTGGACTTTCAGAAGGCTTTCGACAAGGTCCCACATAAGAGATTAGTATACAAACTTAAAGCACACGGTATTGGGGGTTCAGTATTGATGTGGATAGAGAACTGGCTGGCAAACAGGAAGCAAACAGTAGTAGTAAACGGGTCCTTTTCAGAATGGCAGGCAGTGACTAGTGGGGTACCGCAAGGCTCAGTGCTGGGACCCCAGCTATTTACAATATATATAAAAGCTTTGGACGAGGGAATTTAATGCAACATCTCCAAGTTTGCGGATGACACGAAGCCTGGGGGCAGTGTTAGCTGTGAGGAGGATGCTAGAAGGCTGCAAGGTGACTTGGATAGGCTGGGTGAGTGGGCAAATGCATGGCAGATGCAGTATAATGTGGATAAATGTGAGGTTATCCACTTTGGTGGCAAAAACAGGAAAGTAGATTATTGCGTACAGTTTTGATCTCCTAATCTGAGGAAAGACATTCTTGTCATAGAGGGAGTACAGAGAAAGTTCACCAGACTGATTCCTGGGAGGGCAGGACTTTCATATGAAGAAAGACTGGATAGACTCGGCTTGTACTCGCTAGAATTTAGAAGATTGAGGGGGGATCATATAGAAACTTACAAAATTCTTAAGGGGGTGGATAGGCTAGATGCAGGAAGATTGTTCCCGATGTTGGGGAAGTCCAGGACAAGAGGTCACAGTTTAAGGATAAAGGGGAAATCCTTTAGGACCGAGATGAGAAAAACATTTTTCACACAGAGAGTGGTGAATCTCTGGAACTCTCTGCCACAGAAGGTAGTAGAGGCCAGTTCATTGGCTATATTTAAGAGGGAGTTAGATGTGGCCCTTGGGGCTAAAGGGATCAGGGGGTATGGAGAGAAGGCAGGTACAGGATACTGAGTTGGAAGATCAGCCATGATCATATTGAATGGCGGTGTAGGCTCGAAGGGCTGAATGGCCTACTCCTGCACCTATTTTCTATGTTTCTATGAATTGACAAATAACCCGAACATTTATGAACCAGAGTCACTCATGGAAGAAGTGAAAATGTAGTGCTTCGTTCAATGACGTATATGAGTTTTGATAATATGTCATAATTACTGCTTAGCAAACTCTCTGAGCCAGACCAAACCTGATTTTAATGTATGAAATAAAATTTCCGCTCATAACTTTTAGAGTTATTTCAATGGAATAATTTGAAAATTTGGTTACATCAGTTTTAGCCAAAACTTCTGTTCCAGTCTTATTTAGGGATTTGTAAAATAATACATTGAGTGCTTTCCTTTGTGAGGATTGTCCTTGAGGATCCTTCAATGTGTTTGCTGCTCAACCTGCTTGATGACATGGCTCTGAATGTCTCCTTGAACTCATGCCTGACAGCAACTGCAAAAGTAAATCCGTGCAGAAGTAAATTGAGCTTTGTCACCAACACTCTCATCAAAGTCAGCTGGCAAACACTGACTGCAAAATCCACACCTATATTTGCTTCAACTTGCACCACTTGCAGTACAAAAAACACCATGCAACAGGATTCTTGAGCCAAGTGTTATGATATTGTATCAGTTCTGCTCATTTATACAGTAATATGTTAAATGAATACATAATTTGTATTTGAAAAAATCCAAAGATTGCCTTATGAAGATACTTCAGTACAGCCCAAGAACAGCCTCTTCGGCCTGCAATGTCTGTGCTGAACATGATGCCTAGGTCACTTATATCTACCTATATTCCTAATTTTGCTGCATATCCATATGCCTATGCAAGGTTATGGTTTATACATATTTTAAATATCATCTCATGAATTAGAGCACATTTCTCAATCGAGGAAACCTAAACTAGGATACCTCAAGCACATGTCGACCAATATTTTGCCTGATAGAAACAAGCACTTGGAAAGATTTCTCTATGAATGTTATTATAATGAAACGGGTTACTTATTTCAACTTCAACTGAATGGTATCCAGAGTGCACAATAAAGATAACTAATGCACACTGTTTAAGTTCCTCATGTCTGCAAATACATTGGCTTGCAAATAACAATATTTCATCAAATGCTTTCAAAATACAATAGAAACATAGAAAAATAGGTGCAGGAGTAGGCCATTCGGTCCTTCAAGCCAGCACCACCATTCAATATGATCATGGCTGATCGTCTAAAATCAATACCGCATTCCTGCTTTTCCCCCATATCCCTTGATTCCTTTACCCCCTAAGAGCTAAATCTATCGCATTCTTGAAAACATCCAGTGAATTGGCCTCCACTGCCTTCTGTGGCATGAATCTTTAAAGTCCATGATTAACTTATTTTACATGCTGTTTGATTCAAAATACTGAATTGACAACGCACAGTGCAGAAATATTATTGAACTCCCAATAATCAAGTGGTAGTACCTTCTGCAAAAGGGTAATTCTTCCCCTCGCCATTAAACACTTGCATTCAATGAACACATGTAAAAAAACAATTATAGGATGCAGTAACATCTGTTCAGTGAATCGATGCTTGTTGTGTTTAAATGTGAGTTACAGTTTTATAGACATAGATCATGATCTAAAGTGTTTACAGGAAACGCAAGAAACTACAGATTGGAATCTTGAGCAAAAAAACCAAAGTGCTGGAGGGACTCAGTGGATCAGGCAGCATCAGTCTGAAGAAGGCTCCTGACCTGAATAGACATCTCTCCATGTCCTCCACAAATGCTGCCTAAACTGCTGACTTCCTCCAGCACTTTGTTTTGTGATCTAAAATGTTCAAATGTGATATGGTTAGGCAAGTGAAAGTCAGATTTATGTCAACATTGTGTAAATATGTTTGAAATAAACACCCACACTCAGGGTGTACAGCCTTATCACAATGCTATATAATTTTATACAAAAGTAAACTTTAGATTGGAAAATCCATAACCTGCTGATGCTGGAAAACTAGGCATCTAGTTTCGTTTTATAAATCGAAATTCCAAATTACATGACCAAAACTTGCTGACTGCAGATATCTTATTGAAGATAGAACTTAATGCCTGCAATCAAAGTTAATAGATTTGCCATTTTGGATTCTATGTAGGGTTTGCTTTGCTGACAATGTTGTTGCTGGACTTTGACAGAACAGCGTTCTCACAGTCTATGTTGAAATGTCACCATAAATTGTTGTGCCTAGTTTTTCAGAACCCGCAACCTTCTGACATGGATGCAAGTTTGGTTAACTGAGCCACAGCTACTAGCATCCTAGGCCAAGCTATAAATCTGGCTGATGATTGATCTTTATCATTTGATGTGGCCTGGCTGGTGTACAAGAAGGGATTTCTCAACCTGTGCCTGCAAGCAGACCATGTATATTTTGGGTCCCCACTAAGGACTGCCCAGGGTACACGTGGCATTGATGGATGCAGATGATCTATACATTCTGCTGCCAAGAAAACCTGGGAAGTCTTGTTTAAGGCTGAGGTTTAATGGGCTGACCTCCATAAAAATAGATAAGAGCTCAGCACATCCCAAGCCCTTGGCACATCATTATGACTGCCAACTGCTCTCGTCCCACAGATGTCCACATCCAGGGAGATTATGAAGCGATATAGTACATGCAAGAGCTTTCGAATCTGTAATGCATTGCAAAATGTGGAGCAGCATAGAAACTGGAAGAGTTCCAACAGGTTTTGATATTTCAAGCATCCAGCTGCAAGTTGTATTGTTTGCTGCAACACTCCCACTGTGCATCAGTTGCCATAACCAATGCGTGGCTGAGTATTATTATCATCTACATTACTGAAGGCTGAGATTTTTAAAGGTCGTCAGAAAACGGGTGATAAAGGGGCTTGTGAAAGCAGATGCAAGCTCTGCTTATTGTTGACAAATCTACCAAAGGATGGTAGAAGTTATGGTGAGCCCAATGCCTGCCAGGAGAACTTTGGGCAACCATTATGGATGTGATAGATTAAGGGCCTCATTTTCTGGCTGTTTGCTGGCAGTTCTGAACTGAGCTGCCAGCATTTTGCTTTTCAAACTGAAGTCTGAGACTTCTGTGCAAACACTGGACTGAACTGCGGTGGCAGATTTCTGACTTGCTAAGTTTCCATGCAGGATCTTGGACCTCATTCATTCTTTTGGGAGTGGTTGGGCTGTGGGCAAGGAGGTAAAGGGCAAGACAAGTTACTCTAGCTTAATTTTGCCATAGTTCAAAGCCTTTAAATATTTACATTATTAGGTTTTTAATAGATTTTAGTAATATTGCCTTGTATTTTAATTTTGATTGTTTTTAATGGCTCTGGCTTGGAGTGGGGCATTGCTGCCTGGCAAACATTTCTGTGGTGCTTTGGAGATGGGCTGCTTCAGCGTTACATGGACTCCTCTCAGCTCTTCAGACCATGCTGCTGGAGTTAGGGATGCTTTGTGCCCAAATGTATCAAGTTGGCCAAAACAATACTCTTTAACAACTGAAGATACATGGAAATTCATCCATTTATGACAATGGAGGTTACATTATTGAGCTGAATTGTAAACCTATCAGAGACAAATTTGTTATTTGTATTTGGAGAAAAAATTGGCTTTAGGCAGATAACATCATACTGCTACTTCACCAGATAAATTATTCTTTGCACTACTTGACTCCAGTCAAACATCTCAAAGCACTTGTTTTGTTATCTATTTGTTTTGACAAATAGTAAAGATTTATACGACTGAATTATGAAGTGCGAACATTTTATCTCGCTGACATGAAGTAGGAGGACAATGTTCACGCAACATTTTAGAATGTGTAATTTGTTCCAGTCTGCTCTATAATAATTCCAGCACTCTGCACTGTGTAATTAGATTCAGTCATTGTCTACAGGCTACAGAGTTCAGAGATCACACCGTGCTCGCATAACCAAATTTTAAGGAAAGCACTGCTGGCATGAGAGGTCAGAGAACACACCATGCCAGCAGGACAGAGGCTCAGGAGCATAATATACTGACAATTTTTAAGCAAGCTGAAAGATAAGATACAACAACTTTTAATAGGTAACCTAACTATGTTAGTTAGTTTGAGGAGCAAATAAATACCTTGGTTAATACTGGGAAGGTGGTGTTGCAGCAACAACATGTGGGAGGATTAATTGGATGACTCATCTTAGTGCATGTCTGTATCTTGAGGGACTTTGGGTTGGAGCTGTTGAGCTGTGGTTACCTGGACAGTTTAAGCCAGGAGGCAGTCAGAATTTAATTAGGTAATGACCTGGATTTGGCAGTGGAGGTTATGATGGGAAAGATGCTATGTATCGGGATCCAGGATGCAGGAGAATCCATATTTGACTGTTCCTTATTCCTGACAGGCGCTTGCTGTCTAAACAGACATGAAGAAAGACTGAAGGGATGATGAGCAGCCAAATGCAGCAATTACATGTTAGTACAGGTGACTTCATTCAGGAAAGGTGGTAGGGAACTGTATGGACAGAAAAATAGGTGGTGTCCTCTGCAGCCATGTTCATGGGCTTCCTACCCAATCCCAGAGTTACATACATTTGATGCTGAGGGAAATCGTAGATTGAAAGTGGGCCTGGGTTTAATTGTCATGGTCCATACAGAAGACAGCAATATGGTTAGAAATTGGTAAGGAATTAATGTTGAGAAAATTTGAGGAACTAAACATAAAATTAAAAAGCAAAAATATCAAGGCTAATAGCCTTGATAATACAGAAATGAAAAATTGGGCTTTATTGCAGAGGTTGGAGATTGAATAGGACAGGGGTGAGTCTTTCCTCCAGTCTTTCCATTACCCTTGGAAACTTTTATTGCTGTTTATCAACATGAGGACCAAAGTTGTGCCAATGAAAGTCAAATAAGCCATTATGAGTGTGAAACAAAAATAAAACTGTTAGAGACATCAGCCAAACCTTAGGCTTACCAAAATCAACTGTTTGGAACATCATTAAGAAGAAAGAGAGCACTGGTGAGCTTACTAATCGCAAAGGGGTTGGAAGGCCAAGGAAGACCTCCACAGCTGATGACAGAGGCATTCTCTCCATAATAAAGAAGAATCCCCAAACACCTGTCCGATAGATCAGAAACACTCTTCAGGAGTCAGGTCAGGTGTGGATTTGTCAATGACCACTGTCCGCAGAAGATTTAATGAACAGAGGCTACACTGCAAGATGCAAACCACTGGTTAGCCGCAAAAATAGGATGGCCAGGTTACAGTTTGCCAAGAAGTACTTAAAAGTGCAGCCACAGTTCTGGAAAAAGGTCTTGTGGACAAATGAGACGAAGATTAACTTATATCAGAGTAATGGCAAGAGCATAGTATGGTGGACAGAAGGAACTGCCCAAGATCCAAATGCATACCACCTCATCTGTGAAACACGGTGGTGGGGGTGTTATGGCCTGGGCATGTATAGGTGCTGAAGATACTGGCTCACTTATCTTCATTGATGATACAACTGCTGATGGTAGTAGCATAACCCAATTGAACATGCCTTTTCAAAGCTTAAAAAATGGTCAATTCTTGAGTGGCCAAGTCAAATCACCCGATCTGAACCCAATTGAGCATACCTTTTATATGCTGAAGAGAAAACTGAAGGGGACTAGCCCCCTAAACAAGCATAAGCTAAAGATGGCTGCAATACAGGCCTGGCAGAGCATCACCAGAGAAGGCACCCAGCAACTGGTGATATTCATGAATCACAGACTTCAAGCAGTCATTGCATGCAAAGGATATGCAACAAAATACTAAACATGACTACTTTAATTTACATGACATTGCTATGCCCCAAACATTATGGTGCCCTGAAATGAGAGGACTATGTATAAACACTGCTGTAATTTCTGCATGGTGAAAACAAAATGTCTAAAAATTGCCTTTATTAAAATCTGAAAAATGTGCACTTTAACCACATGTGATTTTGTTTCTATTACAAATCTCAAATTGTGGAGTACAAAAGCAAAAATTAAATAAAGGGCCTTTGTCCCAAACATGGAAAGCACTGTATGTGTTTCAATGACTACTTGTATATTGCAGAATAACAGTAATATCAATTCAGATATGCCACTTCATATACCTGAACAGTTCTATTGTAACTCAATTGTAATTTAACAACAGCTTGTGTATATATGCATCAGATTTGATAGAGTAAAATGTTCTAAGTGTATTACATGCAATCATAGTTAAACAAAAATCAGCCGAATCAAAGATAAATATAGTTGCAATGGAAGACTAATAGCATGGTCTGGGTGAAGATGGTCTGAATCACAGGGCAACGGAGACCAAGAAACAGGATATTGGAATGATTTAGTGTCATAGAATGTTGTACTAAATGTGAAGTCTTTTTTGGATTGCCTTCTCAATGCAGTAATGTAAAGCCTTTTATGTGTGAATGATAATGTAACATTTAGACAGTAATTTAGAAAGGACATATTTGAATTAAGTTACCCAAGGAATCGTCTTCTTGCATATGGTGTGCACAGCCTAAAGTTGTAGACATCAAAACACTACATCTATTTGTTTGTGCACGTCGGGTTGATTGCATTAGTCGAAACAGGGTGGACCACGTGAAGGTTGCAATCTCCCACCCCACCCAAGGAATGGGATGGTGGGAATATTCACCAATCTTTCATTACCTAGCAAGGGCAGGCGAGTCAAATATTTTATTTTCTTTAAAAAAAAGGATACAATTGTAGTTTTGAACTGTGTCCAAGGAGAGGAACGTTTTCAAACTTGGTATGAGAGCCATTAAGTTAGTGAATGCTCAGTGGTTTAATGAGAATATAAACTGGATAGCAGAAAGGGGTTTTCAGAGCAAGGTTAACGGAGCGAGTGACGAGAGATGGAAATTAAACTAAAGAATGTTGAAAATTCTGAAGTATTGTGGAGAGATTAGGCAGCCATTCAAATGTAGTTTGATTATTTAAAACTGGTGTTCCTGAGCTCCAACGCTGCCACCCCTCCCCTCGTGTAATAGCCCATGGGAGAATGATTTGTAAATCCCTTGGTGGAAAACATATCAAGCAGTTGTGCGCTCTGATGTTTTTTAAGTCCTAGTTTAGCATGTGTGCAGGCAATTGAGAAGGATCTAAAATGTGCAACAGATGGGCATGGAATATTTTAAAACCCAATGCTTACAAAAGGAAGACTAGATTGACATTTATGGAGGATTTAAATTTCATGCTTTAATAGTTGCGAACCCATGTACTGATTGGTGAACAATATGCAGCAAACCGATAAATCAAACAAAGTTACATAATTTGGGAATTAAATTATGTTGATGAAAATGTTGTTAATACTTGCACATTCTTGCACTACACCAACATGATCATCATGATTCTGCTGTAAAAATGAGAAGTGAGCGTGGGCATTTTAACCTACCTTTTTAATAACTTTCTTCTCGCTAAGAGCTGGTTTATGATGAATGAAACACAATCCCTTTAGTTTAATATCTGCCTCTCTGAGGTGAACAAATATAGAACATTACAGCATGAGAACAGACCCTTTTGTCCACAATATCCATGCTGAACATGATGCCATGTTAAACTAATCTCTTCCTGCACATGATCCTAATGGGCCTGTCCCACTTAGGCTATTTTTAGGCGACTTTCATAGTTGTAGCAGGTCGCTGATAAAACGGCGACTTGTCCCCCCACCCCGTCGACATAAAATTTGAAATAGAATCATACTTTAACAACAAAAAAAAACTATCAGCACCGGCGACAACCTACGTCATCCTGGCGACAACCTACATCATCCTGGCGACATCCTACGACAACACCTACGTCAGGAGAAGTCAAGCTACGCTCATTGGCATCAAGCCAACTGTCGCCAAAAGGTTTTGAACAATTCAAAATCCAGCGGCGACCAGAAAAACGCTACGATTCTTTGGGCGACTGAGGAGACTACTCACGACCATACAGGCGACCGTGTGGCGACAACCTAGTCACCTTAAGCTCTTTCCTCTTTCTTGTAAATTATTTCTGAACATATAGTTTTTAATAATTACAGCAAAACCAATTGTTGTTAGTCAATGGCAGGTGGGATTGAGTGAAATACAATATTTTACACTCCTGAACAGCAGTATTTTGAATGTAATAGTTCATATTTACATGTGTGAATATTAAGTGCAAGTCTGTAAAAACAACTGGCCTCCACTGCCACAGAGGGCAGTGGAGGCCAAATCACTGGATGGATTTAAGAGAGAGTTAGATAGAGCTCTAGGGGCTAGTGGAATCAAGGGATATGGGGAGAAGGCAGGCACGGGTTATTGATTGGGGACGACCAGCCATGATCACAATGAATGGCAGTGCTGGCTCAAGGGCTGAATGACCTCCTCCTGCACCTATTTTCTATGGTTCTATGTAACTGTCGCTGGTTTGTCAGTCTGGTTTGTGAATAGCCAAATTATAATAAGAGTTTCAAGCCCAGTCAGTGCAAATTTAGCAGATCTATTTTGGTGAACTGATAGGGGCTTTACCTTGGATGAGGCAAGGGATATAATTTTGATAATTATATCTTTGCTTAATATTTAAAGATCAAGGGCCATCTGCTGAGGAAAATCCATATACATTATTGTTTTATTATTTTGCAACTTTCTGGGATGTTTTGCATGTTAATGTAGTATGTTAGGAATTTTTCATGTCAGGAATCTGTAATAGTTGGATTTTTGCTGTGTTTTGCTAGTAGTTTTATATGGAGCTGCCAGAATCTTTCATGACTCTTGTACAAGCACGAACATAGTGATCTTGGTGGCCATGCAGTGGGTGGTGGTTCTTCTGATGTTGTTGCATTGTGCAACTCCTCTCGGAGTCCAGTGATGGAGTAGGATCCTCAAACATTAGAAACTGCGGGTTTTACATTTTATTTTAAATTGTTTACTTATAATAAAAAGGTGATTTTATTTGTTTGTAAATGTTTCTGAACTTCAGGAACATTTAGAAGCATTGTGTGACTTGTGCAAGAGGTGGCACAGAGGCGCAGCGGTAGAGTTGCTGCCGTACAGCACCAAATACCCCGTGTGTGACCTTAGTGTGTCTGTACGGGTGTAGACTACAGAGTTTGTACTTTCTTCCTGTGACCACATGAGTTTTCTCCGTTTTTCTCCCACATTACAAAGACGTGCACGTTATAGGTTAATTGGCTTCTGTAAATAGTGTGTAGGATAGAACTAGTATACAGGTGATCATTGGTCGGCCCAGACCCAGTGGGCTGAAGGGGCTGTTTACACGATGTATCTCTAATACTAAAAACTAAAGGTGGCCAAACATTATTGGCTTTGGGTTTGGGTTCATTGGGTTATTTTCACATGCACAGAGATACAGTGAAAAGCTTTCCAAACATACTGGGCATGCTTCCCAAACAGATCTGATATCCCATATATAAATACAATCAAGCCAACCTCGAGTACAATAGGTGGCATAAAGGGGCAGATACAGAGTGCAGAATGTAGTTCCCAGCATTGTAGCACAAGTTCCATAGACAAAGTCAAATGTCTTGAATGGGGAAGAGGTGAATCAGACAGTACTCTAGCTTACAAAAGGACTGTCCAGGAACCTCACAAGAGGGGAAAAAAGCTGTTCCTGAGTCTGGTGGTGCTTGCTTTCAAACCTCTGTATCTTCTGCCGGTTGGGGGCAGGGAGAAGGAGGAATGACCAGGGTGGGGAAGTCTTGGATTATGTTGGCTGCTTTTCTGAGGTAGTATGAAGCCCAGCGCAATTTTTGTGGTTTTGGGGTGGAGCTATTCTCAAACCAAGCAGTGATGCAACTATATGCTTTCTATGGTGCATCTGTAGAAATTTATAAGAATCATTGGAGACATGCCAAATTTCCTCAGGAAGTCGAAGTAATGGTGGCTTTCAAAGGCTTCCAGAGGCATTTCATGGGCAAGGTTATTAAGGTCCTTCCGCAAGATATTGTTTTATGTTGCAGACTCTTCTGCCGTTCTTTATGCTTGGCTGCAGGTTCAGAGTAGGTAAGTTTGGGGGAATTGGGTTGATGAATACAAGCAATGGAACCCACATGGGAAGATCCATTCTGATGAGAAAAATAGCTAAAGCTCTGTGCTGATTTTCTTTTTCTTTTTTAACCTAGGAAAATATGGAGTTGGTATACAACAAGTCAAAGCCCGTAGCTGTCACTAGCATGGCTTTTCCAACAGGAGATGTCAATAATTTTGTTGTAGGCAGCGAGGAGGGTATGGTTTATACTGCATGTCGCCATGGCAGGTAACACTTTATAATCTTTATAAACCTTTATATATAAAACATTATTTTATCTACCGATGTGCTTGCAAATCATATTTGTCACCAAATAAAGTGCTGATGTAGCAGAATTCTTGGTATTAACAAAGTAAATACAGGTTAGCTCAGCTTTACATATAATGTACATGTTTATATCAAAAAGCACAAACATTTAAGGAGAAACTAGAATTGAGCAAGAATTGCAGTTTGAAATATGAAATAAATGCTGTCTTAAAGGATTGTTGCAATGTTGGGTGATGGGTGCTGGCTTTGGAGCCAATCTGATCGTGGAGATTGCTTTTGATAGCAGAGTGTGGAGAAGTTTGCAAGCAGAGCTGACCAGTGGGAAGTGAGCAGTGTTGTAGGGCTAGAAGATTGTACTGACTAATGGCACATGAAGAATGAGGCCAGTAGCTATTTGTTGGAGGACGAGTATTTTAAAATCGATGCATTAAAAAATCCTGAGCTGCCAAATATAAAGGGGGCTATGGGTGTTTGAAACTTGGAAATTATGTAGAGTGGATCCTGGAAGCCCAACTACAGAGCGGTGAATAGGTTGAACCTGGAATTGAATGGTGATTACCCAGTGATGGGTGATATTTTGTAACTGAAAGTATGCACCTATTGGGTGGCCAACGTGTCTGAGTGAAAGGGGCACAAAAATTAAACATCGTTGAGGTGAAAATGAGAAGAATTCTTCCAGCAATAGGATGTAATCAAACGGGCTGAACAAGACGAGTTCATTGTTGCAGGAAACTCAAATTCATCAATATTCGCTGATAAATTGTAGACACAAGAAACTACAGATGCTGCTCTCTTGAGAAAAATATAAGGGCTGGAGGAACTCAGTGGGTCACGTATCATTTGTGGAGGGAATGGACAGGCAGTGTTTTGGGTCGTCTTCAGACCTATTGTAGTTGCGGGGGAGGGGAGGGGAGGGAAGGGTTGACAAAGCTGGAAAAGAGAGATGGAGGCAGAATGAAGCCTGGCAAGTGATGGGCTGATACAGGCGAGGAGGATTGGCAAAAGGACAGAGTAAATGGCACAGGCTGGAGGTGAAAAGGTGACAAAAGGGTGTCTTGCAGCTATTTAATAAGCTGCACGATACAATACCAATTCCATGGTTGTGATCATCTTACAACTGAGCTGTAAACATGCGAGTGAATTACTGCCCATAGCAGAGCAACAAAGATGATTACCTAATAATACGTTAATAACAGCCATATTGTAAATAATTAAATTGGAAGACGATTTTAAATGAAAATAAACTGCAGTAAAGCTCATTGAGCCACATGATGTGATTTTATTTTTCCCTTGCCTTTATTTGTGACATCTCTGTGAGAGACTAAAATGATCATAGAGAAAAACATTGGCTTTGAGTGAATGTGTGTTTGAAAAAAAAATCCATACTCAAAGAATACCTTGTGACTAAAGTTACCACATTGCCTTTCTAGTATAACATTTATTAAAGAACACCAGTTCCATCAATTTTTCAATGTAGATCAATTGTAACATTTTTATGAACATTCGATATCTTAATTTACACGACATGAGGCATGGATTTTAATTTTGGAGTAACGGGTTGAAAACAATAGCTATCATTTACTGATTTATCTGTTTCTGTTTAGAGAATAGTATGATTTGATTCATATGTTCACAAGTTGTAGGAGCAGTATTAGGCCATTTGGCCCGTCAATTATGGCTGATCTATCTTTCCCTCAACCCCATTCTCCTGCCTTCTCCCCATAACCCCTAACACCTGTAGATTGGGTATCTTGGGGCAATTACCGGGGAAGAGATCAAATGAAGAATTGAGTTATATGTTTAATTTGAAAGAATATGACGCAGGTTGATATAATGGGTGTTTAATGTTGACATTGTTCTGTGGAAAATCATCATGTGTTGCAAAATGCAAGCAGGAAAAGCATATTGCTAATCTTCTCGTATGCTTTAACATGTGTTTTGTCTCTGGATTGTCACCTTGTCGTGGTGGAGAAGCTTGTGGTCCTGAGATCCTGAGAGCGATGTCATCTGGAGCTATGCTCCTGGTAGGGCCAGCTATGGCGGTAAGGTCGAGGGGGAGGACTCTGACAAAGAGCGATCCAACCAAGACCTCGACGGCGGAACAAGCGGAGGATGATGGCTGACCTTAGTGGAGCGTCACAACGGCTGGGAAGGCGCGTGAAAGCTGCAGCAGAAAAGGGTCTCCAGTCGGCTTGGAGTCCATGCCACTGGATCCCGACCCAGATCTGTGAAGGACCGTGTGGTGGCTGTCTGTGCACCAGTCTCCCCACGTTAAACAAAGTCACGCAATGGCGTCCTCCAACCCTGGAGACACCCATGGTCAGCCATGACCAAGGGGGGCCTAAGAAAATGTATTTTCCTACATATTTTCAGTGATCAGGGAGGGATAAGATGAAACTAAATTCAGCTCAGCAGTGAAGTCATTCTCTCAACTCCAAGGCTCTCCTCCCACCGCCCCCTCGTTCCCACCCCCTTGCTCTCCCGCCTCCACAAACATTGCACAGTAGCTCAAGTGGGGAAAACTGATAGCAAAGCCTGTTACCCAGCAACTGGTATCTTGTCAACACAACATTTACATTCCCCACCCTATCCAAAAACCGCAAGTTTGCCTGAGGGTGGAGAAAAACTGATTAAAATTGATGTCATTTGAAGATTGGTGGTGCAGACTATAGGAAACTAGCAACACTGATGAGTTTTAGTGTTATTGTGGTGGTCTGCAGAATATCCCCAATAATAGCTTGTATCATTTTTTTAAATTATCTTAATAATTTAATACTTAAGAGATTTAGTTTGGAACTTACCGGTCGGTACATTCGATAAATTAAGTGACAGTGGTTATTTTGCCTAAAACCCATTTTCCACTAAGGTTGGTATTGGTGAAATGTTTGAGGGATACCAGGGTCCAGTGACTGGTATTAACTGCCACAAATTTCAGCGATTCAATATTACAATCTCAATTATAAATAAAGTAACTTATTAAAATCTGAAGAGGAAGCCAAAACCTTGAAGGAAGACAAAACCTTTTGCACTGATATTCTAATATGTGTAACTATTATAATAGAATTTTAATTACTATATCAGATTAACTGGCATTTATCAAGGCATATTTCAAAAGCTAGTAAAGCATCAGCTTTTTGTTACTGAGTTCTCGGTGCATGATGCAGCCAGGGTCTGTGGCAGGCAGGCAAGCTTGGTCTGTGATATTTTCTTGAATCCATCACTTACCAGTTAGTCAGTATTCTGTTTCAAGCTGTTCTCCTGAACCTGCAAGTCCTTGTCTATTGAATGCAATGTACATTTAGATAATATCCTCCATAGGGGCCATCAATAAGAATTATAGCTGCAAGCTGTTATAAGGAGAAGATAATAGTGCTGGCGTAGTTTAATTTAATGGGTTCCAGAGTGATAAGAGACAGAAATCTGGAATTGGTTTCTCTGCCCATCCTCTCGATAAGCAAAACATGAATGGAGTTCGAGCTCATGAAGTGTAAGAATGCGTGTGTCCTGGTAATGGGCGGAAAACTGCAGACAATTACCAGGATACATACTTGCAATACTTTGTGTGATCACACTTCTGTGAAGCATTATGGTACCAGGATACATACTTGCCGTGCTTTGTGTGATCACACTTCTGTGAAGCACTATGGAAATTTTTACTAGTCTAAAGATGCATTGCATTTGTTGTTAAGATCAGACTGGCGAAAGAATAACATTATTTTTAGGTAAAAAGAGTAAAATTCAATAATCTAACACCCTAGTGCTCTTCTGGCAGGATTTCCGGACTATTGGATGTTACTCCTACCCAACGCACTAGTACTTCACTTTTTATTGCATGTTACATAGTAATATAAATTTGCCATGATATACGGTGTTTTGAGGTGGGGTGGGAAGTTCACGGAGTACTCTGACCCAAGCAAAAAAAAAGCACTGAACAACTCAGCTTGTCGGGCAGCAGCTGTAGAGCGATGGTTCCGGTTGGGACACTTCATCAGACTAATTTGAGTAAGTGGGGGGGGGGGGTTAAAGATGTGGGGAGTCAAGGAAAAGAGAAAGCAGGAAGTGTGTGTGTGGGGGGGGGGGGGGGGGGGGGGGCAGTGGCTGAAATAGGAGCATCCAGTGTTCATACCATTAGGTTGTAAGTTATCCAAGTGAAATATGAGCTGCTGTTCCTCTAGTTTGCATGTGGCCTCACCCGGGCAATGGACTACGCTGAGAACAGAAAGGTTGGTGTGGGAAGGGGAGTTGAAAGGTTAGCAATTGGGAGTTCCAGCAGGCCTTGAAAGGCAAAGTGCTGATTTAGTTTAGAGATACAATATGGTAGAAGGTCCTTTGGCCCACCGAGTCCACGCCGACCAGCGATTACCTACACGCTAGTTCTTTCCTACACACGAGGGACAATTTTTACAGAAGCCAATTAACCTACAAACCTGCATGTCTTTGGAATGTGGGAGTGAACTGGAGCAATGGGAGAAAACCCACGTGGTCACGGAGAACTTACAAACTCGTAGTCAGGATCGAACCCGGGTCACTGCCACTCTAAGGCAGCAGCTCTGCTGCTGTGCCACTGTGCTGTCCACAATGCACCAGTGTGCGATGAAATGGTTGCCTAGTCTACGCTTTGGCAGCTTCCAACTCAGCTCAGTTTTCCACTTTAAAATAATATCCTCCTCTCTTTCCTGCAACCACAACCCCACAGTTCTCTCATCATCTCCGCCATTCCACCGTCTTTCCTCATCTCACAGCCTTTAATCTCCCTTTCATCTCTAACCTTTGGCACTTACTCCATCCATCTGCCAATCAACCCCCAACCCCACCTGTATCCATCTATCACTTATCAGGCTGTGTCCTGCCCCAGTGCTCTTTTCCAGCTTTTTGCCCACTATTCCCATCAGTTTGAAGATGGATCCCAACATGAAATGTCATTTGTCTATTATCCAGCCTACATTCTGGACAAATGACTGTGCTAAATACTGGACCATTTGGCAATCGAATATCACAATCACAATCAATCACAATAATACTTTATTAGCCAAGTATGTTTTGCAACATACGAGGAATTCAAAACCCACTAAATACATTTTAACATTAACATCCGCCACAGTGACTCCTCCACATTCCTCACTGTGATGGAAGGTGAAAAAATGTTCAATCTCTTCCCTTCTTTGTTCTCCCGCGGTCGGGGGCCTCGAGCCCTCCGTTGACGGGATGACCTTGACTCCTGTAGCCGGCGACGTTTGGGCCCTCAGCATCAGGGCAATCAGCTCTTGCATCGGGGGGGATGTCAGCTCCCCCGCGCGGGCGATTGGACCTTCAGGGTCGGGGCTAGTCGAACCTCTACGTCGTTGGAGCTCCCAACTGGCCTCTCCCAAGACTGATCTCGCGCTGGTAAAATCCGCAGGCCACGGTCGGAGGGATCCCAGGCAAGGGTTTGACTCCGATGTTAAGTCCACGCCCCGTGGTGGGGCTCAAAGTCAGTCTGAGGAGGCCACCAGCTCAATCGATGGTAGGCCGCAGAGCGACCGGAGGTACGATCCAGAAAAAAATCTAATCTCCGGCAAGGTAAGAAATTGAAAAAATGTTTCCCCTCCCCCCACATAAAACAAACCGGAGAACATTTACACAAACTTTTAAAACATCCTAAAAAATTTTTTAAAGACGAATAAACAGACCGACTGTTGGTGGGGCTGCCAATCGTGCAGCGCCTCTTGTGGACTATAGTTAGCCTGATATTGCACTGTAGTTAGCCTGATCAAACTATTTGGAAGTTTAGGGGGCGACACAGTGGCGCAGCGGTAGAGTTGCTGCCATACAGTGCCAGAGACCCGGGTTCGATCCTGACTACGAGTGCTGGCTGTACGGAGTTTCCCCCTGTGACTGCGTGGGCTTTCTCCCGGTGCTCTGGTTTCCTCCCACATTCCAAAGATGCGCATGTTTGTAGGTTACTTGGCTTCTGTAAATTGTCCCCAGTGTGTAGAATGGAACTAGTGTATGGGTGATTGCTGGTAGGCAAGGACATCGTGGGCCGAAGGACCTGTTTAAAGAGGTACAGTGGCGCAACGTTGGAGTTGCTGTCTTACAGCGCCAGAGACCCACGTTCGACCCTGACAACTGGTGCTGTCTGTAGGGAGTTTGTACATTCTCCCTGTGACCGCATGGTTTTTCCTCGGGTGCTACTGTTTCCTCCCATACTCCAATGATGTACAGGTTTGTAGGTTAATTTGGCATTGACAAAAATTGTAAATTGTCCCTTTTGTGCAGAATAGTGCTAGTGTACGAGGATCGCTGGTCGGCGCGGACTCGGTGGGCCTGTTTTCAGGCTGTATCTCTAAACTAAACTAAAATGTTTCAAATATTTATCATCCTCGGTTGCACCTTCCACATTTTCATAGTTTCCAGGTATTTCTTAGCAGCTCTTTAAAAATGCACAACATGAGCCTCCCACCAGTCTTCCGGCACCTCACCTGTGTCTTACGATGATTTGTATCTCTCAGCCAGGATTCCTGCAATTTCTTCTCTGGCTTCCCACAGTGTCCTTCGATATGTCTGATCAAAAGGACATTTATCAACCTTCTTACGTCATAAGATGTCCACCACATGCTCGACTGTAATACCAACTGTCCTCAAGATATCTCCAATAACTTTCCCAAGTTTCCAAGTCTTCATGTCTTTTTCCACGGTAAAAATAGAGAAGAAATATTAATTGAGGATCTTGCCCATCTCCTGTGCATACATTGATGACCACTTTGGTTTCTGATGGACCCTTTTCTCTGCTATCGGTAACTGGCAATGTGATTTTTACTCTTTGGTTTGTTGCAAGCAATTGACAAAATCATCCTTTTAACAAAATCTTTTTAGTATTTGCATGAAAAGCCATTATTATTATTTTTGACTAGGAATTCCTCCCGGAGTTTAATTGAAACATTGTTTTTGTGAAGGAAATTTTGGCTCTGCATATAACAATTTTGCATTTATGTTTATAATTTTAATTCTAGCGATTTATATAAGAACTCAACTATATTTTCACTTCAAATGGATATAACTGAGTTACATATTGGAATAAACATTATGGCCTGTTGGAGAATCCTCTTGTATCCTTTGCTAATGGCCACGCAAATTTTTTTTTCTCTTTGGATAATGTATATTGTAACTGAAGCATCTCGGCTGTGAATTGTGATTTTACAGCTATTGTACCAGATGTAAAAACTAAGTTAATGAACAGATTATTTATATCTGCTGGGCCACTAATGCATCTTTTTTGTTGCCCTGTTAATGAGTTGTATTTTTCATAAAACCTGTTTTCCAGTAAGGCTGGTATTGGTGAAATGTTCGAGGGGCATCAGGGTCCAGTGACGGGTATTAACTGCCACATGGCTGTGGGACAGATTGATTTCTCTCATCTGTTTGTCACCTCTTCATTTGATTGGACAGTCAAATTGTGGTCCACGAAGGTAAGATGCACTTTCTTGTATCTAACTGTAAGATTATGATTTTGCATGAATATTTTCTAAGCCATGATTTCTAAGATACTACGCATTAGAAATTTACATTAACTTGATCTTTGTTTTTTACTTCTCAACTGAATCCAGAGCTTGTTAGGTGTCTGAATACTTTAGGCCACTTGTTTTTTCATGTTTACGTAATGCTAATATTTTCCAGCTGTCCTGCTCTATGAAATGTATGTTTTCTGAGCCTACTTTGTTGGTATGTTTTTGATCAGTCCAGATTGCATAGATTTAACATTTAATAAAATACTCGTCAGTACAGCTTCATCATCCGCCCCTCCCCACACCCCTGCCACTTTAAACGGTTTAATTTCAGTAGCTTCTTCAAGTCTGAGACATAAGCCGTTTCATTTCCTAGTCATGATGCAAAAATCCACATCTGTAAGTTTTGTCAGTGTGACCTCAGTCTTGCAGTACATGTTGAAATTCTTCTCACTTGGTTGCTGTGTTTCTTGATCTCTCTCTGTGGCTTTCTTTTTTTTTTAATGTTCCTTTAAGTGAATGTAACCCTGCAGTTTTGGGCTGGCTGAGTAGGATGAAGAAAGAAAAATTGCGAACATTTTGTGGGGAAGTGGAGAAAAGACGTATGGAGGTGGCAAGAGGAACTGTGGGAGGCCAATAGAAGGAAATACCCGGAGCAGAAATAAATTGCTTCCCACAAATGTTTTTTTTGTGGTGAAGGTCTCTGCAATCCGGAAGTGGCGGCGCTGCCTTGCAGCTGCGGCTCGCCTGCAGTCCGTTTTGTCTTTTCTTTTTTTTGTTTTCTTTTTGTCTTGTTTCAGTTTATTTTGGTTTGTTGGGTTGTGTATGTGTGGGGGGGGGGGGGAGAAGCTTGTTTTTGGTCTCTTCCTTTGGGGGGGGACGCAACCTTTTCTTGTCGTATCCCCCGTTTCTGTCTCCGTCTGCGCTGAGGCCTAATGGCTGGCTGCCTCCAACGTGGACCGACCTCGAGGCTCCGGTGGCAGAGCCAGGACTTACTTACCATCGCGAAGCTGGCCGACTTCGGGGCTGTTGTGGCGTTCCGGCGGCCCGTCTTCGGGGCTGTGGTGGCGTTGTGGCGGCAGCAACCCGACTTCGGGGCTGTGGCGGCGTTCCGGCGGCGGCGACCCAACTTCGGAGGCTCGGCCGCGGGCCCGGTGGACGAGAGCGTTGGGAGCTCACAGGTCACAGGTTGGTAACCTGTTTTAACGGAGCTCCCGCAACAACAGCTTCATCCGCTGGACTGGAGGGCGGCAGCTCCGACCGCCCCGGGCCGCGGAGTTTGAACCGGCCTGTTCATGGAGCTCGGATTCAGCCGCGGGGCTTGCTTACCATCACCCGGCGGGGTCACAACATCGGAGGCCTGGATCGCCTCAGCGCAGAGGGAGAGCAAGGAGGGAAGAGACAAGGACTTTGGGACTTTTGCCTTCCATCACAGTGAAGAGGTGCCTGGTGGACTCACTGTGGTGGATGTTAAACTGTGTTGAGTGTGTGTTTTGTTATTTTATTATATATTAGGACTGCAAGGTTAAACCATTTTGTTGTACTGTAAATGTGCAATGACAATAAAGTTGTATCTAATCTAATCTAAATCATTTGTTAAAGCGATTAGGTCCAAGTCTACAATGGGATTTATTTAAATAAAAAATGAAATGCTTAAGGCTTAATAGTTTTTTTGCCTATTGGTTAGCCCTAAAAATGTGTGTGCCCTAAAAATATTGTTGCATCTACGGTATAGCGTCCCCTGCACAGTGAGGGTGAACTGGCTGTTTAGTATCTTGCGTGCTCCTATTCTTTGCAGTTCGCCATTTATGAATCTTAGGCATTGAACTGTACAGCATAGTAACAGGCTCCCGGCCCACTATGTTTGCACCAACCGAGATGCTAATCTGAATCTAGATCTGAATCTCTCTGTTAGCTGCCTGTTAATGTATCTGCCTAAAGGTCTCTTAAATATTTTTTATTGTATCTGCATCTACCACATTCCCTGGCAGTGCATTGCAATCCCTATCATTCTGTTTAAAAACTGACTTGTGCAAATCTCCTTTTAAATTTCCCCCCTCATCTTAAACGTATGTCCTCTGATATTTGACATTTTCATCTTGGAAAAATGACACTATCTACTCTGCATACATCCCAAAATGTTTTATGTAGGAAGGAGCTGCAGTTGCTGGTTTGCACCAAAGATAGACACAAAATGCTTGAGTAAATTAGCGGGTCAGACAGCATCTCTGGAGAAAAGGAATAGGTGATGTTTCAGGTTGAGACTCTTTGTGTCGGATTCCATGTGATCTAACTTTCCACAACAGCCTACTATGCAGGATCTTGTTAAAGTCCTTGTCACTATTACAGTACTGCCCTCAATTTTCTTCAAAAACACAAATTTGAGAGACATAATTTCCTACACACACGGCCATGCCCATTATCCCAAATCAATCCTTGCTTTTCCAAATGCTGGTAGCTCCTCTCTCTTGGAATCCCCTCCAATAACCTTCCCACACTGATGTAGGCTCATCAGTCGGGAATCACTTGGCTCACTTTTACAGCAGTTAGATAAAAGCACAACATTATCCACCCTCCATTCTTCCAGTGCCTCACCCACAATTACAGATGATGCAAATATCTCTGCCAATGCCCCTGCAACTTCTTCCCTAGATTCCCACAATGATCTAGGATAAACTTGATCAGGTGCCAGGGCTGTATCCAACTTAATTTGTTTAGTTTAGAGATACAGCACAGAAACAGGCCCTTCGGCCCACCCAGTCCGCACCGACCAGCGATCCCAGCACATTAACACAAACCTACTAGGCACAATTTACACATACCAAGTATACAAACCCAAGCCATGTAACCTACGAACCTGTACGTCTTTTGAATGTGGGAGGAAACCGAAGATCTCGGAGAAAACCCACGCGGTCACGGGCAGAACGTACAAACCCCATGCAGACAGCAGATGTAGTCCGGACCGAACATAGGTCTCTGGTGCTGCAAGTGCTGTAAGGCAGCAACTCTACCACTGTGCGACCTTGTTGTCCTTGGTGGCACTGGATTAGATATTTATTTTTTAAAAGCCATTTGCAACACTGCAGCAGATTTGAAATAGGCCTTTAAAAAATAAATTCTGTTGTGATGCTGGATTCTTTTACTCTTGAATGAGTGTTTCATTTTACAAATTTCAATAACAGTTGCTGAATTTCAAGCTGGATGCAGAGATTTTGAATCCCATCTAGTTGGCCTTCAAGTTGCAAACTTGATGGGGATAATTTGATAACATTTATATTTATTGAGAAATTAGTAAGCGGATCAAAATGTGCCATCTATGGTGGTGTTGGGGAGCGGGGCAATTGCCAGGAAATTGTGACCTGTCACATTTTTGCCGTTGGTCTGTTTGGAGTAGTTTTGGAATGTGTCTATCACCTGGAGCATTGTACCCAGAAGAAGAAAGCACGGAGGGAGAATTGGAATGAGGGTGTGGCATTTTCAAGAGATGATTTTTTTCCCCTGAAGAATGTTAAGGAGCTTAAGGAAGTTGAGCCTTGTGGCTGTGCTGAATTTTGTGATTTGTTCTTTGAAAATGTATTGTCAAGACAGAAATTTCAAATTGTATTCTTAGTCTTGCCTTTGAAAGCAGATTTGAGCAAATGGAGGGAGGCATTAGCAAAATTATAGCTTGGATAGGCATTCCTGACCCAACGCTTTCCTCGTTATTTGACTCACTGACGGCCTAGTTCAGGTATCTTATCAACTACATTCTTTCGTTTCCTTTGTTAGATTCATTCATTTTTCTCACATCAGGAAACTAGACGGATCATCGTTTTTTTTCTCGTTTTTTTTTAAACTCATTTATCAAACTCAATGATAAAGAATGCAGTGACTTAAAAAAACAAACCACAAAAATGTAATCACTTTATCTTCAGACTTAATTTACTGCTGTCGTAATTTTGTGTAGTTCGACATGATTTACTTGAATCTACTGTGTATACCAAACTGTGAAATATTTATCTTGTAAACCACTGTTTTTATAACCATTGTCTTGCTACATATCACTAAGTTGAGTGAAAATCTGTGGAAAAGTCTAGTCCAACAAACCATCTGTGGAAGGACTCAGCAAGTTGAGCAGCATCTATGTGTAGGAAAGGATGGCATGTTGTTCCAGATTCTAGCTTCTCCAGTCTCTTGTCTCAGTCTATTCATTTCTCTTGCTATTGCAATAATCTGATGAAGGCACGAGACTGCATATGCTGGAAACTGGTGGAAGAAACAATCTGCTGGGGTAATCTGCGGGTTGAGCAGCATCCGTGCTGAAAAATAATGGTTGACACAACAGTTTAAAACCTGCTGGCAGAATAAGAAGACAAGTAGCAAATGTCATTTTGTACAGGGGAGGAGGTCGAGAGCCAGGGGTCTGGAGTGCAGCTGAGGCTGAGATCCAGTCTATGGGCCAGATGTGCAATCTGGGTCAGGGTCGAGAACACCATGGGCCAGGAATGTTTGTAGTTCTGTGGCAGGAGCTGGGGTCTTGAATGTTTGTATATTTTCTGCTTCCTTTCAACTCACTGGTTTACAAGAAAATTAACAGTGCAACATGTTTTTTTTTTTAAATAGCAAAGTGAATATGCGTTTAGCTACTAATAGGAGTAATATCCAATAGTCTGTGAAATTCACTGGTCCTGCACCACCAAAACCCCAGTGTGCTGGGTTATTAAGGTTCTACGGTACCTAGTTGAGCTTCCTCAGAATCTTGCTTGTTTCAGTAAGATTACTTATTTTTTAAATTCAAATGAATATAAACTCAGTTCCAGATCTGGTGAAGGTTAATGGACCTGAAATACTACCTCTGTTTCTCTTTTCAATCTGCTGAGTGTCTCTAGCATTTTCTGTTGTTGAGTATGGCCCAACCTACTCGGCTTGTATTCTGAAAGGCCATCCACACGGGATTCAAACAGGTTAAACTTTTCCTGAATTGCCTTCAAATCAATCAATAAGATCAGAACTGTGAGAGTGATCTCGCCAATGCACTAAATAAAAGAAACTAAAGAGAAAAAGACCAGCAGGTCAGGCACTGTTTATGGGAAGAGAAATAGTTGATGTTTCAGGTTGAGAACTGAATTAAAAGCATCCCAAATTTTATACTACAACACCTTTGCAATATAGGCCAACATTCTATTTGTCTTCTTCATTACTTTCTTTTGCTGTATACAGACTTCCTAAAATGTGGAGACCAGAACTGATTGCAATGCTATCAGTTAGGTTAGGCCATGACTATTGTCACTAAAATGGTTTGGTTAAACACTAGATTGCTGCCTGAGGATGTTCATAGTTCCTAGCATTCCAGTATGACTGTCCACGATATTCAACTCTTTTTATGAAGCGGATAATCTTTCATTTTCCCTGCATTACAAATCACTGCTAACAACTTGCTTTTCAGGCTATCTGTGAATTGACAGCAAATGTGGTTGCGAAGCCCTGTTCCTCCTCCTAAGCCATTGATTTTTTTTGATTTTTTTAAACAGTTGATCCAGGTACCTCTCCATCATTTGCAGCATCATCGGAGGATTACCCATCTATACATTCTCTGTATTGGCAATCTATTATCATGCTGACACTTCCCTGGGCGCAGTGATCTTTGATATTGTGCCTTAACCATTGTTAATTTGATAGCTTTGCCATCAATTCTGCTCTCTACACTTTAGGAAAGATATAAAAGTTTGGTTGTGGAAACAAATTAATAGAAAGGTTCATAGGATTTTAGCTGTGTTTAAACTGGAGGAGCTGGAGTTGTTCTTGCAACAAAGAAATTTGAGAGGGCTACAAACTCCTGATGGGTTTGGATGGAATGAATGGAGAGAAACTGTTCCCATTTGTGGTAATTGTGAGAGCTGGAGACATAATTGAAAGTGAAGGGCAAAAGATGCAGGGAGTTGTGTGGAAATTTCCCCACATTTTTTCCCCCACAAAATGAGGGAATGATCTGAAACACACTGCGTGGAAGGTGATGCGACCATTACTTTCTGAAATAATTTAGATGAGCTCTAGAAACATATTGTTTGCAGGACATTGGGGAAGAATTAAGGGATGGGACCTTGAGGATGATCTTTGTACATCTCGTAAACCTTCTCTGCACTCTGCAGCTTAACGGCATTCTTCCTATAGCAGGGTGAACGAAACTGAACACAATACTCCAAATGCGGCCTCACCAACATCTTGTGCAACTGTAACATAACATCCCAACTTCTATACTCAATACCCTGACCAACGAAGGCCAGCGTACCGAGAGCCGCCTTGACCACCCTATCTACCAGTGAAGCCATTTCCAAGGAACTATGTAGCTGCACCCCTGGATCCCTCTGATCTACAACAGTTCCCAGGACCCTTCCGTTCACTTGAAAGTCGTGACCCTGCTTGACTTCAGAAAATGCAACACCTTGCACTTATCTGTATGAAACTCCATTAACCATTCCTTAGCCCACTTGCCCAGCTGATCAAGATCCTGCTGTAATTTTGATGGAATAGTTTGGATGCATTGGGAGCAGCTGAGTTCCACTCTTTGTTTGGCAAAACAATGCTGAGTTTCTCACGATAGATAAATCTCTGGGCTGGGAACAGGTGTTCGCCGGACAGAGGTGGAGAGAACAGTTTGCATCATGAGCAAGCCTGCAGCATCTTGGGCAGTATGCGAACGTGGAGCAGTGCAGCTTAGTGTATTTTTAGACTCCAGAATCAACAGTTCAGTAATGTATCAACACTAAAGTGGGCCACCATTATAATATAGTAGTCGGTATAATACTTTGGTAAAGATGATAATACAACCATGCACACAACGGCTCAGTTAGAGCTGCGACAACACAACAATGGTGACCTGGGGTCCATCCTGATCTCCAATTCTGTCCGTGCAAATTCTCTATTTTCCACAGGATCCCTCTAGGTTTCCTCTGGATAATTGTATTGTTCCATGTTCCCAAGATATTTGGATTGGTAGGTCAGTTGGCCACTGTAATATTGCCCCTGGTATAGAGCTGAGTGATAGAAAATGTGGGAAGTTGATGGGAATGTGGGGAAAATGGAGTGGGATTAGTGAAAATGGGTAATTGCTGGTCAGTACAGACTTGACTGAGAGGTGCGTGCGTTGCTATCTAACCTTTCACATCTTTGTTTCTCGTGCGTGCAGTTCATTTGATGCCTTATGAATGTACCCAAAAGAGAAACATGTCATTAAGTTCTTTTACAAAGAGAGCCATTAGATGCTGAAGAATTAATTTCATTCACTGGCCTATCTGACTGACTATGGTATGAAAAGCTGCATTGCTGTTTTTTTGGGTGGTGACTCATTATTTATGATCTGTCAATCAAACTGAATAATAGTATATCGCTATTTGCTTGGCCTTTGATGTTTCTGCTCTCAGCTGAGCTGGCAGGAGCCATTATGAGAAATAAGAAAATGCATTTTGCTCTTCTATGACCTGCTGTAATGCGATATATTATTTTGCACACAACAAATCCACTTTTAGCATAGCAGGATTTGATATGATCGAGTGTTGTATATTGGCAAGATAAGCTCAAAGTGTTGTTTGATGTACTTTTTGTTTCGTCCGTAAAAGTTAAAAAATTCTCTTGTGTACATGCAATGTGTGCTCACATTTAAGTGTATAGTGTATTCTGAAGTGTGTATGAAGATCTTCATGCGATGATGTAGTCACAGAAAGCATAGGGATGCTTAAAAAGATCCATAATCTAAAGCATGGTGTAGTATAAAGGCACTCGGTGACAATCTTTAGTGTTTAAGAAGGAACTGCAATCTTTAGTGTTGTCAATATAAGAACAGCAGAATAGTCGAGGTTTATTTCCCACTGGAATGAAATCATGTGTCACAGAGATACTTACTTTTGTGAGAGTGGGTGCATTGGGTAGGCAGGGAATGTGTATGTGTGTGCTTGAATAGGTGAGGGGTAGGGGGCAGAAAGAAAGACTGAGAAGCATCTATTATTCAAATATATTTTACTTAAGAGAAAATGACAGGTAATAACAGTAGCCCGTATGTTGGTCAGTGAAGTTGATTGTTTGCCTTTGATGTTGGCCAGTTTGTCCTTGCAGCTGTCCACAATGTAGATGAAATGTCTGGAGTGAAGATAAGCAGAGCAGGTCATGTGGCCCCTGGGGAAACCAGTTCACATCAATTAGAACCGTGCTGCTGCACAGGGTTTTTTCGCTAGATGGCACTCTGTATCTATAATGCCAGCTTATTGTCTGGAAGCCTGCAGTTAATTCTGCTGCCTGGTTCACTTAAAGCAGTTTTACCGCAGTTTGATTCATTTGGACATGTAACCTCCTACTTGTCGTGAATGAATTGTGAGCTGGAAGTCTATATGTCTACCTGTCTGTGGCATACTTGTGAAGTGCTTATGGATTTTTAAAAATATATTATTTATCATACCAGGCAGCTGTTGTATTGAAGTTACTCCCACCTTTACAGACTTTCATCTCATTGGTTTATGACACTTTGAAAATGTGCAAAGTTTTTAATTAGACTTGCCAGACAGCCTCGGGCAGTACTAGCGCCACAAAGTCTTCTTGCTCTCTCCGCCTTACAGCACAACAAGCCTCTCTACTCCTTTGAAGACAATGCAGACTATGTCTACGACGTCATGTGGTCACCAGTGCATCCTGCACTATTTGCCTGTGTGGATGGGATGGGACGATTAGACCTCTGGAACCTCAATAATGACACAGAGGTGAGGAAGAAGTTAACCCTTTATCATTTAACTTATTTTAAACATATACTTGGAAGTAATTGCAACATCCAGTCTTTGAATGCAGGATCTTCTCTGCGGAAGTAATTGCCTGTTGATTTTAAACATCAAAATATCACTCGACTAGGGAAGATATAAGTTTATGAATGATTTAATCCCAATCTTGCCTGAACAAGATCAAGAAGAAAACCCATTTTTAGTTAGTGCATGTAGTTTGGACTCCTCTTGGATGGTTTACTTTATACATTCCGTATTAATAGTGTAGCATTTTGGCAATTTTGCTGGGCTGATTTATAAGAACAGAAAAAAAACCTAATTTGCTTATTTAAACCACCATGCTTTCTACTTTTTGTTTTGGGTGACAATGAAACAGTTTGTTCCATGAAGCCAGATTCTTTTTCTAAAAATGTTTCCACTTTTATCTATCTATAATATTTTTATAATATATAATATTATTTATATATGTATCATATATATAGTTTATATATAATTTTGTTATTTAATGCCACATCAACTCAAAAATGCGGGCAAGTCATTTCAAGCTGGACGTCAACGGACTGGAGACAAAAAAATCTTTTGAAGTGTCCGCAGCAGGAAGCGGTGCAGCCTTTTTAATTATGAGCTACACAGCTGCAGGATATGAGTGGGGAAGACTTCTTTCTGCATCAGCTATGTTTTAGGAGGTGGTCGTACTGCTGTCAGGTATATTTTGTGATACAAGGCAATAGACCAAATTTTGATTTAATATTTCATGGGGAAAGTTTAATTTGGTCATCTGTTTTGGTACAAATTTCCTGCTGAAACTTGTTTATTTAAATACTTAACCTTTTCATCTTCAGAATGGTACCAGAAAATATAATTCTCTCACCAGTTGTTCCCAATATTTTAAATTAAAATGGCTGAAAAAACATCCTCTCATTTTTAAATGTCTAATTCAAGGAAATGCATTACTGATGATTTAAAGTACTTGCATTTGCTGTGTACTTGAAATACATAAACATAAATACTGATGGCATATGACATGAATGAATGCCATATAATATTATAGAACTGCTTCAGTAAAAGCCCAGGTTTCTGGTGCAATAATATGTGTGCTGTTTACATACAAGTAGAAACTGGGGTACATCAAGTGGATCTTCAAGCCATTTCCAAAGTTCGGTAATCTCACATCCTGGACTTCTTCCACTTTCCCACCTAGTTCCCACACCTGTTGGTTCAAAATCCTTCAATTTGCTCAAAGGATGAGGATCTCCAACCCTCAGACAAAGAATCTCAAAGACTAACAATCATCCGTGCAAGGAAACGCCCCCTCATCTCAATCCTAAATGCCCAAACCCTTTTATCCCATGATAAAAAAACAAAATGGATTAGAAAAGCTCAACAGATCAAGCAGCATAAGTGGAAAGATAAGTAATTCTGAAACATTAATTCTTTGTTTCCATAGACATTGTGATCTACTGAGTTTTTACTACATTTACTGTTTTATTTCAGATTTCCAGCATATACCGTTTTTATTGATTTTTCTTAATCCCGAGACTAAATAACCTAGTTTTAGGCATCTTCTCATCTACTGTGTCAATCATTTTCAGAATATGCGAGAGAAATTTCATTGAAACTTGTCAGTCTATCCACATAGCCAAAATTGATCCAGAGAATCTGTCATAGATCCAGCACCAAAAGGTGCCCGTCTGCCCACTGTGTGCATGCTGTCTATTAGGTAAATATCAATACTAATTCCATTTACAGCACTCTGTAGCCCTGTCTTCTAAATACTACGAAATGTAAGAGTAGCTGGGCAATAGTACGTTTCAAATTCCAATAACCTTCTCAATGAAAAAATGCCTTCTAAAATCCCATCCTAAATCTCCTACCTCTTACCTTACAGCTGTGCTCTTTGGTTATAGATATCTTTAGACTTTAGATACAGCGCGGAAACAGGCCTTTTGGCCCACTGAGTCCGCGCCGACCAAAGATCACCTTCGTACACTAGCACTATCCGACACGTTAGGGACAATTTACAATTTTTAACAAAGCAAATTAACCTACAATCTTGTGCATCTTGGGAGTGTGGGAGGAAACCAGAGCACCTGGAGAAAACCCACGCGCTCACAGGGAGAATGCACAAACTCCGTAGAGAAGGCACTCGTAATCAGGATCGAACCCGGGTCTCTGGTGCTGTAAGTTAGCAACTCTACTGCTGTGATACCATGCTGCCAAAGGAGAAAAAATGATCATACACTAACCTTTGAATAGTCTTAATAAATGTGTACACCATACATGGATAGGACAGGTTTGGAGGGATATGAGCCAAACACAGGCAGGTGAGATTAATGTAGCTGGGACATGTTAGCCAGTGTGGGCAAGTTGGGCCGAAGGCCTGTTTCCATGCTGTATTACTCTGTCCCCTTCAGCCTCTTCTACTCCAAGGAAAACCTGTCCAGTCCATCCAATCTCTATTCACAGCTGAAACCCTCCATCCTGATGAATTTATTTTGAATCCTCTCCATTGCCATACCATCCTTATATGGAACTTTACATTCTGTATTCAGCTTGCTTCTCTATTACAATTATTGCAGCTCTTCAGTAAAATACAGATGAAAAATATGTAAAATATAGCCAAAAAAAATTAGATTCCTCATTTTTATAGCTTATATTTTGCTACTCTTGACTACTGGAGTAGCGCAAGACTTTTGCCAACGGTGCTGATTAGCCTCCTACTGAAAAGTACCACGTATTATTAATTCACTCTTCCAGACTAAAGTGACCCCTGCTAATCATTCTGATTAATATCTTTAATCCTTACATCTTTAATCACCCTAAATATGGGATAGCAGCACATTTGGAAAGTGGTGAAATCATTGGACAAAGTCAGCATGGATTTACAAAAGGTAAATCATGTCTGACGAATCTTATAGAATTTTTCGAGGATGTAACTAGTAGCGTGGATAGGGGAGAACCAGTGGATGTGGTGTATCTGGACTTCCAGAAGGCTTTCGACAAGGTCCCACATAAGAGATTAGTTTACAAACTTAAAGCACACGGCATTGGGGGTTCAGTATTGATGTGGATAGAGAACTGGCTGGCAAACAGGAAGCAAAGAGTAGGAGTAAACGGGTCCTTTTCACAATGGCAGGCAGTGACTAGTGGGGTACCGCAAGGCTCAGTGCTGGGACCCCAGCTATTTACAATATATATTAATGATCTGGATGAGGGAATTGAAGGCAATATCTCCAAGTTTGCGGATGACACTAAGCTGGGGGGCAGTGTTAGCTGTGAGGAGGATGCTAGGAGACTGCAAGGTGACTTGGATAGGCTGGGTGAGTGGGCAAATGTTTGGCAGATGCAGTATAATGTGGATAAATGTGAGGTTATCCATTTTGGTGGCAAAAACAGGAAAGCAGACTATTATCTAAATGGTGGCCGACTAGGAAAAGGGGAGATGCAGCGAGACCTGGGTGTCATGATACACCAGTCATTGAAAGTGGGCATGCAGGTGCAGCAGGCAGTGAAGAAAGCGAATGGTATGTTAGCTTTCATAGCAAAAGGATTTGAGTATAGGAGCAGGGAGGTTCTACTGCAGTTGTACAGGGTCTTGGTGAGACCACACCTGGAGTATTGCGTACAGTTTTGGTCTCCAAATCTGAGGAAGGACATTATTGCCATAGAGGGAGTGCAGAGAAGGTTCACCAGACTGATTCCTGGGATGTCAGGACTGTCTTATGAAGAAAGACTGGATAGACTTGGTTTATACTCTCTAGAATTTAGGAGATTGAGAGGGGATCTTATAGAAACTTACAAAATTCTTAAGGGGTTGGACAGGCTAGATGCAGGAAGATTGCTCCCGATGTTGGGGAAGTCCAGGACAAGGGGTCACAGCTTAAGGATAAGGGGGAAATCCTTTAAAACCGAGATGAGAAGAACTTTTTTCACACAGAGAGTGGTGAAGTCTCTGGAACTCCCTGCCACAGAGGGTAGTCGAGGCCAGTTCATTGGCTATATTTAAGAGGGAGTTAGATGTGGCCCTTGTGGCTAAGGGGATCAGAGGGTATGGAGAGAAGGCAGGTACGGGATACTGAGTTGGATGATTAGCCATGATCATATTGAATGGCGGTGCAGGCTCGAAGGGCCGAATGGCCTGCTCCTGCACCTAATTTCTATGTTTCTATGTTTCTAAACATAATATTTATGTCATTGATTTACTAAATTACTAAAACTTATCTTGCTTATTTGTCCATTTGTTTGCCCGGTTTGTATTTGCGCAAAGACGGTACACGATAGCGCTACTATTTTTGGCCCACCTTATTCAGCATTGTCCTGTCATGTAAACTAAACAAGTTTCGTTCATATTGATGGTATATCAATATGGGGGAGAGGAGGAGGATAAGGGAAAGAAGAGGGAGGGTAGAGAGGAAGGGGAGGGAGTGCTGGGGGATGAGGGGGAATGGAGGAGGATAAAGGTAGGAAGAGGGATGGCGAGGCGTAGTTGGGGGAGGGTTGCCGTGACTCGCGTCACAATGGGGATCTCTGGCGCCACAACGGGAACCCCTCAGCCTCGCCTGCGCAGTTGGGGGCTATGGGTGAGTGCTGGAATATCACGTTGGGGGAACGGTACCCAATGGGTCCCACTTGGTCTAGTAGGAAATAAAACTCACACTGCAAACTGCAGCCTGTTGCCAATTAAGTGTCATCATGTAATACATTTTAAAAGTAGACTTTCGTTAAAATTGTGTGTTCAGAATGCTATGAATTCTAAGTTTAGGTATGGCTACATGTATGGCATGCAAGGGTTTGTGATAGGAAAATGTATAAATATCTAAAATATCTTTGTGCATAGGTCTAATGGGTAGGTAAGGGAAACTAGTAGATGTAATGCATATGGATTTGCAAAGGGTGTTTGATAAGGCCCTATAGAAAAGGTTGTTACCGAAACGTGCAGGTGATTGAGGATAATTAATCCTTTGCATAATGAAAACAGTAGGAATAAAAAGGTGGCTTTGTTTGGCATACTTGCCAGCGAGGTGCCACATGCATTCAGTTTCATAGCAAACACATCCAGAACTGTGCGCAGTACTCCATGGGTGATTTCACTAAGGCACTCTATCATTGGATTTTTTTTTACTCCTGTAATGAACCCCTTTAATAATAAAGGCAAACATGCTTGGAATAGAGGGTTTTAGCTATAAAGAAAGATTGGACAAACTTGGATTGTTTTCTCTGAAATTATGAGAGGCCTAGATAGGGTGGATGATCATAACCTTTTTTCCAGAGTGTAAATGTCAACGGGGAGAGGGTATAGCTTTAATGTGAGAGGGACAAAGTTTAAAGGAGATGTATGGGGTATTTGTTTATAGTAGTAGGTGTCTGGAATGTGTGTGGAGGCAAATACAATTGTAGCATTTCAGGGGCTTTTAGGTAGGCACATGGTTAAGCAGGGAATTGAGGGATATAGATCACGTGAAGGCAGAAAGGATTAGTTTAATTTGGCATAGTTAACATTAGTTTAACCTGACATCCTGTTTGGGATGGTTATTGTGGGCTGAAGGTCCTGTTCCTTTGCTATGCTATGTCCTATAGCACTTTTCATTCTAATTTTGTCCTAAAAGCACACCATCCATTCTCTCATCTGTTCCACATACCAAATTTGATGACCACATATGATATTCCAACCTCCATGTGCTTGTACATTTATAAATGCATTTTGTTGTCTCTGTACTGTACACGGACAATGACAATTAAAGTTAAATCTGAATCTGAATCTGAATAGTGTATCCACATCCACAACTCCATGAAACCTCTTTACACCATCCTTTGTACATGCAATCCAAATAGTTTAGCGTCATCAGCAAATCTTAATTTGGCATTTCACCTTCTCAGCCAAATTGTTGATATAGATCATGAAAGCTCAAACATTGATCCATGCAGCTCTCCATTAGTCACAGCCTGGAAGGGATCAATTTGTTCCTTTTCTTTGCTTTCTACCCAATTCTCGATCCACGTTAGTATATCACCCTCAAATTTGTGCTTTCATCTTAACCAATTTCCTGCAGATGACCTTATCAAAACGTCTCAAAATCCAAATACACCACATCCGTCTTATCAGATCATTATTATTATTATTATTATTATTATTATTATTGCACTGTTATTGTTTTTTCTAAGTTTTTGTTATTATTTATTATGATTACATATTCTGTTGTGCTGCAGCAAGTAAGAATTTCATTGTTCTATCTGGGACATGTGACAATAAAACACTCTTGACTCTTGATTAGTCAGTACGATTTTCGTTTCTCTCATCAACCGGTCAAATAACTTCTATCCTTTAATTATTTTCAAATTGTTTTATAACTACTTCATTCATTATGGTTGCCAGCATATTCCTTACCATTGTTGTTGATTTAATGAACTTGTTTTCTCTTTCAAATAATTCTTAAGTAGAGATGTCACACTAACAGCTGTGAGATATCTCACCCACTGCAATTACAGCAAGGGGTTTGCAATGCAAATGGTATTTTGGCAAATGATGCAAGGAAGTTGGAGTACCAAAGTAGAACATAAAACAGTACAGCACAGGAACAGGCACTTCAGCCCATAATATCTGTACCAAACATGATGCCAAGTTAACCTAATCGCTTCTGCCTGCATGTGATCAATATTCCTGCATTCCCTGCATATCCACGTGCCTATCTAAAAGCCTCAAGTGCACACCATTCCTCGTCGTGTGTTGCAGGTACCCACCACTCTCCATGTAAAAAAAAACTTGCCCCCACACATTTCCTTTAAACATTGCTCCCCTCATCTTAAAGCCATGCCCTCTAGTCTTGGCCATTTCCACCATGGCGGGAAACAAAATCTGACTGTCTACCCTATCTATGCCTCTCATAATTTTACATACATCTATCAGGTCTCCCCTTAACCTTTAGAAAAAAACAATCTAACTGTCGAGCCTCTCATTTATAGCTAATATTCTCTAATCCAAGCAACATACTGGTGATCCTCTTCTGCGCTTCATGTAATGGGGTGCCCAGAACTGCACATAATCCTCCAAATGTGTCCTAACCAATGTCTTATAAAGCAGTAATGTGACTTCCTGACTCTTATACTCAATATCCCAACCGATGAAGTTTAGTTTATTGACACATGTACTGAGGTACAATGAAAAGCTTCTCAATTAATACGGATGGAAAGTACTAATTTCGTACTTGCCTGCATTTATGACTCCACGCATGAATTCAATAGACAATAGGTGCAGGAGTAGGCCATTCGGCCCTTCGAGCCAGCACCACCATTCAATGCGATCATGGCTGGTCATCCCCAATCAGTACCCCGTTTCTGCCTCCTCCCCATATCCCCTGACTCCGCTATCTTTAAGAGCCCTATCTAGCTCTATTGAAAGTATCCAGAGAACCTGCCTCCACCGCCCTCTGAGGTAGAGTATTCCACAGACTCACAACTCTCTGTGAGGAAAATGTGTTTCCTCGTCTCAGTTCTAAATGGCTTACCCCTTATTCTTAAACTGTGGCCCCTGGTTTTGGACTCCTCCAACATCAGGAACATGTTTCCTGCCTCTAGCGTGTCCAAACCCTTAATAATCTTATGTGTTTCAATGAGATATCCTCTCATCCTTCTAAACTCCAGAGTATACAAGGCCAGCCGCTCCATTCTCTCAGCATATGACAGTCCTGCCATCCCTGGAATTAACCATGTAAACCTACGCTGCACTCCCTCAATAGCAAGAATGTCCTTCCTCAAATTAGGGGACCAAAACTGCACACAATACTCCAGGCGTGGTCTCACTAGGGCCCTATACAACTTCAGAAGGACCTTTTTGCTCCTATACCCAACTCCTCTTGTTATAAAGGCCAACATGCCATTCGCTTTCTTGCTTTCACTGCCTGCTTTAGCTGCATGCTTTCTTTCATTGACTGAAGGACAAGGACCCCCCAATCCCGTTGTACTTCCCCTTTTCCCAACTTGACACCATTTAGATAATAATTTGCCTTCCTGTTTTTGCTACCAAAGTGGATAACCTCACATTTATCCACATGAAACTGCCATGCATCTGCCCACTCACCCAAGCTGTCCAAGTCACCCTGCATTCTCAAAGCATCCTCCTCACAGTTCACACTGCCACCCAGCTTTGTGTCATCTGCAAATTTGCTAATGTTACTTTGAATCCCTTCATCTAAATCATTGATGTATATTGTAAATAACTGCGGTCCCAGCACCGAGCCTTGTGGCACCCCACTAGTCACTGCCTGCCGTTCTGAAAGGGTGAAAGGCACCCGTTAATCCCTACTCTTTGTTTCCTGTCTGCCAACCAATTCCCTCTTTTATCCTTGAGCGTTCCTTCCTTCTCCCTGTTACCCTCTTGTTTTTAATGTATGTACAAAAGCGGTGGGATATTCTTTACTCCAACTTGCCAATTTGACCCTTCTGATTGCCTGCTTGAGTTCTTTTTTTATTTTGTATTCCTCTAAGGCCCTATCTGATTTTTATCTTTCTTAACTTCACATATGTTTTCTTTCTCATTTGACCAAATTTACAACCTGTTTTGTCATCTAAGGTTCCCTTGCCCTTGCCATTCTTATCCTTCTTTCTAACTGGAACACGACTGTCCTGAAATCTGATCCACTGCCCTTTAAATGACTCCCACATGTCAGAAAAGGACTTGAGCAATAACAATTGCTCCCAATGTACTCTTTCTAGCTCTTGACTCTGCCCAAAATACTTGCACTAAAACTCCAGTCACCTGGCCAGGCTCTTTTCCCAATACAAGGTCCAGTATGGTAGCAACTCAAGTTGGACTATCCAGATACTGCCTCTGGAAACTGTCTGAACCATCCTCTCACCAGCTAGAGTGCAGTCCTAACCTCCCATCTACCTCATTGGAGAACTTGAACTATCTTTAATCAGACTTGATCTTGCACTAAATATTGTATCCTTTCTCTGTACACTGTGAATGGATTGTTTGTAATCAATATTGTCTTTGACTGGTTAGCATGCAACTAAAGCTTTTCACTATACCTTGGTATATGTGACAGTAATAAAAGAAACTAAACTTTTGGTTAAACGTAACAAATTTTGCCCATCTAAACCTTTTGCATTGAGCAAGTCCCAGTCATTATTGGATACGAAGTCAACCCAATGTCAACCCTATTACCATCTTTCAGTAATTTATCTACTGTGCCCTCCATAATGTTTTGGATAGACCAATCATTTATTTGTTTGCCTCGGTACTCCACAATTTGAGATTTGTAATAGAAAAAATCACATGTGGTTAAAGTGCACATTGTCAGATTTTATTAAAGGCCATTTTTATACATTTTGATTTCAACATGTAGAAATCACAGCTGTGTTTATACATAGTTCCCCCATTTCAGGGCATCATAATGTTTAGGACACATGGCTTCACAGGTGTTGGTAATTGCTCAGGTGTGTTTAATTGCCTCCTTATTGCGGGTATAAGAGAGCTCTCAGCACATAGTCTTTCCTCCAGTCTTTCCATCACATTTGGAAACTTTTATTGCTGTTTATCAACATGAGGACCAAAGTTGTGCCAATGAAAGTCAAATAAGCCATTATGAGACTGAGAAACAAGAATAAAACTGTTAGAGACATCAGCCAAACCTTGGGCTAACCAAAATCAACTGTTTGGGACATCATTAAGAAGAAAGAGAGCACTGGTGAGCTTACTAATCACAAAGGGACTGGCAGACCAAGGAAGACCTCCACAGCTGATGACAGAAGAATTCTCTCTATAATAAAGCAAAATCCCCAAACACCTGTCTGACAGATCAGAATCACTCTTCAGGAGTCAGGTGTGGATTTGTCAATGACCACTGTCCGCAGACGACTTCAAGAACAGAAATGCAGAGATGCACTGCAAAATGCAAACCACTGGTTAGCTGCAAAAATAGGATGACCAGGTTACAGTTTGCCAAGAAGTACTTAAAAGAGCAACCACAGTTCTGGAAAAAGGTCTTGTGGACAGATGAGACGAAGATTAACTTATATCAGAGTGATGGCAAGAGCAAAGTATAGTGGAGAGAAGGAACTGCCCAAGATCCAAAGCATACCACTTCATCTGTGGTGTTGGGGGTGTTATGACCTGGGCATGTATGGCTGCTGAAGGTACTGGCTCACTTATCTTCATTGATGATACAACTGCTGATGGTAGTAGCATAACCCAATTGAGCATGCCTTTTATATGCTGAAGAGAAAACTGAAGGGTACTAGTCATCAAACCAAGCATAAACTAAAGATGGCTATAACACAGACCTGGCAGAGCATCACCAGAGCAACTGGTGATGTCCATGAATCACAGACTTCAAGCAGTCATCGCATGCAAAGGATATGCAACAAAATACTAAACATGACTACTTTCATTTATATGACATTGCTGTCCCAAACATTATGGTGCCCTGATATGGGGGGGGACTATGTATAAACACTGCTATAATTTCTACAGGGTAAAACCAAAATGTATAAAAATGGCCTCTATTAAAATCTGACAATGTGCACTTTAACCACGTGTGAGTTTTTCTATTACAAATCTCAAATTGTGGAGTACAGAGGCAAATAAATAAATGATGCGTCTTTGTCCCAAACATTATGGAGGGCACTGTACAGAGCTTATCGTCTTTCTCCCACTGGCTTACAGTAAAATCCCTTTAGAATGAATGCATCTTTCTCATGTTTGAGCTCCACCCATGTTGCCTCAGTGTAAAGGTCACAACATCATAATTCCAAGCACTGAACCACTGCAAAGCCTGTGACTTTTTGTAATGCTTCATTCCAAAGAGCTGTGGTTATGTATTCAATTTTTGTACACTGGAAGAAGTGAGCAATATGGAACCACTTGGAAAATGAATCAAGAAACAATATACTGGAAAAACTCAGCATCTGTGGAGGGAAATAGACAATCAAAGTTTGGGGTTAAGACCCTTCTCTGGCATGTGGATCAGTTAGATTATCGACCATGAAGAGATGAAATGGAGGAACAGCCAAGAGAATTCTTGAACCCGTTTTTTTTCTATGTTCTTCCAAGAACATCCTTTATATCGCAGCTGCCCCCAACTTGCCACAAGTGTCTCAAAATAGTTGTTTGTGTTTGGGTTGTAGTGGGCATGCATGTCCATCCCAAATTGTTGTATAAAACATAATGTTCTCATTTATAACATGATTTGTTTGGAAGATGTTGCTCAAATGTTCATTTTTAAAGCTGGACTATAAATAGTGACACTTCTTCATTATATGAAGTACAGAGAACTAATTTACATCAAATGGTTTCATGATATGGCAAGTTCCATCACAGGAGGATTTATAACAATGAGGTAAAATAGCACCTTACGGTAGACATTTTTACCTGCTCGTGTTAATTTCAATGCTTGCTTTAATTTCAATGTACTAAATACACTTGACTTCCTTTTGAATCCATAGTTGCTTCCAAAAAAATCAATTTTAATATTATTTATTTTGAGGTACCAACAGCAAGTGCAACAGTCGAGGGAACATCGGCACTAAACAGAGTCAGATGGGCATCGACTGGCAGAGAGGTGGCTGTGGGAGATTCAGAAGGACATGTATGGGTTTATGATGTCAGTGAGGTAACTAAAAATGTTATTTATTTTATCTTTGACATTGCTATAAGGCTGATTTGCATATCTCTAAATATCTGACGTTTCACATGCTCTTAAAAACATTGAAAAAGTAGTTTGACATTTGTGTTCTAATTTTATTTTCATTTTGAATACACAGGCAAGTTACTATACGCATATCTCTGCACACATTTTAATACTGATATTTAATGTTGCTCATTATTTTCCGGGAATCAGCTGTGTCCATAGATTGTTATTTGATCTTGGGGTCGAGGACGATGTTTCTGCTCTGGCCTCATTACCCACCTCAGAATGCACAATTAGGTAGCCATGGATTCCTATGCAAATAGGGCTGAGATGGCTGATAGAATTGGCTTCCAAAATTGTGTCCTTTTCACCACTCATGCAGGGCTCCAGTGAGCCCCCTTTGCATGGCTTCTCGATTCTCCTCCGAACGCCCTTTTCCCCTTGTTGAGTGGTCGTGGGCCAGGGGTTCCCAGGATTTGATGGGGATTATGTTCCTTGAGGAAGCATCAAACATATCCTTGAATATTGTTCTGTGTGTACATGGCTCACATACAGGCAGATGAGATCAGTTTAGGTTGGCATTGTGTTTGGCACAAACATTGTGGGCCGACGGGCCATTTCCTGTGCTGTACTGTTCTATGTTCCATGTAATCTGCTGTCATGACAGAGCTTGGAGCAGTGTTTTGGGTATCTGGTATTGGGTGTGGTAGCTGAATGAAAATAATCAAAGGTTCAGTGTAGAGGATGTTAACCTGGGAGAGGATATTTGCATTGCTTCACCTATCCTCTTTGTGAATTTGGAGGACTTTGTGGAGTCAGAGCTGGTGATGTATTTCCCAATGTCTTTGAAAGGCTGCAGTAGATAGCCCATGTAGGAAGGTAAGGATTACTGCCCTGCATAGTTCTGCGATAGGCCTGAGGTCTGGATTCAGTTACATTAAATACTTGACAGATACATGAAGATCTGGAGTCGTCATTGTCCACTGTGGTCCAACACAATCAACCAGAAGCAAAAATAACATTGTCTTTACATATTTAAAATAAATTCTGTTTAGTTTTTTAAATTATAGTGATTAATAAAAGATTTTAAACACTATCTTTCCAATGAAACTACATGTAAAAATATTTGGAGGTTAGTACTTTCATTAAAAAAGAAGTTTCGTAATTTAACTGGCACAGATTTACACCGTCCTCTAAACCACACACACGCACACACACACGTACACACACACACACACACACACGTACACACACACACACACACACACACACACACACGTACACACACACACACACACACACACACACACACACACACACACACACACACACGTACACACACACACACACACACACACACACACACACACGTACACACACACACACGTACACACACACACACACACACACACACACACACACACATTCATTACACAGCATGCACTACCTTGCACCCCGTCAAACAAGCTGGAATATCTGCAACGTGCAAAAATCAAATCATGGTTGCCATTAAGAGTTATTCCACTTGCATGTTACTGCTTTATCCAGATCACATTACATGAAAATACATGGGACATTATAGTAGACGGTATTGTAGACAGAGAAGATGATTATCAAAAATTACAGCAGAATCTTGATCAGCTGGATGTGTAGATTGAGGAATGGTTAGTGGAGTTTAATGCAGATAAGTGCAAGGTTTTGTAAGTTAGGAAGTCAAACCAGGGTAGGACATTCACAGTGAATGGCAGGGCCCTGGGGAGTGTTGTAGGGCAGAGGCATGTAGATAGGGTGGTAAAAAAAGCTTTTGGGCTTCATCAGTCAGGGTAATAAGTATAGAAATTGTGACATTGATAGGATTGTGCAAGATGTGTGTGATGCTGCACTCGAAGTACTGGTGCTCAGTTTTGATCACCCCGTTATAAGAAGTATGCCATTAAGTTGGAAGGAGCACAGATAAGATTTACGAGGATGTTGCCAGGACCTGAGGGCCTTGGCTATAGGGAAAGGTTTGGCTGCCACAAATTTTATTTCTTGGAGCGCAGGAGGCTGAGGAGTGATCTTAAAATGGTGTATAAAATCATGAGGAGAATAGTTAGGGTAAATGCAGTCTTTTATCCAGGGTAGGGAAATCAAGAACTAGAGTGGACAGGTTAAAGGCAAGAGGGGCGAGACTTAATTGGAACCTGAGAAACTTTATTTTCCTCGGAGGGTGCTGGGTATATGGAACAAGCTGCTATAAGAGGTGGTTGAAGCAGGTACAATAATGGCCCACTTTGACTCGTTCATGGGTAAGAAAGGTTTAAGGGGCTGTGGGCCAAACGCGGGCAAATAGGACTAGCTTAGAATGGGGCACCTTGGTTGGCATGGACAAGTTGGACTAAAGAGTCAGTTTCCTCGCAGTATGACTTTATAACATGATTTTCTTTCTTGAAAGATTCTTTGAAAACAAGTTATTTGTAACCCATCGTCTTCACATTGAGAGAACAAGCTATGAATGCATTGTGTTTCACGCTTCTATCAGTGTGGCGTTACTTAGAATTGCAGTCACTAAATTATTAATAAGCAAAATTGATTCACCATTTTGTAGGAAGATATTCAGTGACCCTAGGGTTGTACCTGTGAACATTTTAATATTATAAAATTGGATTGAATCCAAATAACGCAGGACACTTATTTTAAAACAAAATATGTGTGTCTGAGGAATCCACGTTCTCACAGCATTTCTATTTTCCTTCTACCACCAGCCTGCCAAAACATTCTCGACAATAACTGCTTTGCCAGTGTATTCTCATAACTAAAGTCCATTATTCCTTGAATCGTTTTAGTAGATCCCACTGCTCTTTTTCCAAAGCCTTCACATTTACTGAAATAAGGTGTCATAATGATTGAGCCATGCCTTTTGACAAATATGACAGCTTTTCCATCTGTGGATCACTGATTAGCTGTAGTTTTCATTTAGAATTACAGAATGGTGAAAACATAGAAGGACATCATTCAACCCATTCTCCAATAATCCTGTAATTCTTTGTGTTTCGGATACATATCAATCTCTCATTTGAACACTGCAGTTGAATCTCTTTCTACTAGCAGCCTGAGAGTATTTTCCAGGCAGTACTACTTACTGTATGTAAAAAATGCATTGACCTCATCACTGGGTTATTTTGCCAATTGCCTCCTGTGCCCTTTGGCTTTTCATCTCTCTGTCAATGGGAACAATTCCCATCTAGCTACTACCCATATTTTTTTGTGATTCTAAATGCCTCAGAGATCTCTTCAAAGGAAGGGTTTTAATTATTGGGCCAGTCTGTGCCAAGGAGAACAGTTTCCCCAGTGTGTTCAAACTGTCCCCTATTCCTTCAATCATTTTAAGAGAGATCTCTGCACCCTTTCCAAAGCCTTCATGTTTCCTGATTTACTTGCCCAAAACTGGACATAATTCTCCACTTGTGGTTTAACCAGCATTTTATAAAGGTACATCGTGACTTCCTTGTTTTAGTACCCAGCATTCCATATGCAGTTTTTAACCATTTTCTCAACCCACCCTGGCACTTTCAACTGTGCATATGCATTCCTAGATCTCTATTCTTGCAACTCCCCCGCCCCCTCCCCCCTCCCACCCACCTCACTCCCCACTCCCAGCCAGACCACCTTTCAGAGTTATGCTCTCAACCTGGTGCAGAAATTGTGGTTGAAAATAACAATTTTTGTGCTAAATATTAAGTGTGTATTTTCCTAATCAATTTTCTTTAAATCTTTTTTTTTTAAACGTGGTGATCTATGGAAATAACTACTACTAGAGATTTGCATTAGGTGAAGGATTCCTGAAGCATGGTGAAGGATTTTAAATTTAAAAATGATCTTTCCATTATTTGATGTACAAGACTTAATCTGGGATAATTATTCAGATTAAAACACAAATAACATTTCCGATGCCAAGAGCAGTGCATATCAAATTTAAGTTTTATTCAGAACATAAGAGTAGTAGAGGCTCAGCTAATGAATTGAGCTACATTTAAGGCGCATATTGGGTATCTATTTACATTGTATTGGTAACACTCCTTTAGGCAGTTAGTTTTAAATAGTTGATCATGATCTACTCTCTCTGTAAAAGAGGGAGACTATAAAAGCATGATGTATTTTAACAAATGTGCAGAGATTTGGTGTGACCAAACCTGGATTACAATTTTTCATTACAACCTAGAATGAGATCATTTTAGTCCAATTACTAATTGCTGACTCACAGAGCAATCCCATTCCCGCATTAATTTTACTTGTAATCTATTCTACCTTTTGCCTACATACAAGGGGTATTTTACAATGGCTATTTAACCTACCAGCTCGTACATCTTTGGGATCTGGGAATAAACCGCAGTTCCTTTACAAAAACACTTGATACTCTTGACATGGCCTCGTTTACATTGCTGAAACCAAGCATAGATTAGGTGACCATTTTGTGGAGTACCTGCTTTCTGCCCAAAATGGCCATCTTCCGGTTACATGTCATTTTGACTCTTTCCCATTGCTATGGAGAGGTCAAAAGCAAATTGGAAAAATAAAACTTAGTATTCCACTTTGGAAGCTTGCAACACAACATAATGGTACAAACATTGGATATTCGAATTTTGGTTCACCCATACCCACATATATCACCTGTCCACTTGTTTTATTTTCTCCCTTAGTTTACTTCTCCAGATCCAGTTCTACCTTTTACCTACCAAGATATGTCCCAAATCCCTCATACTGCTACACACAGGCAATCTTTACTCTGCCCCTTCAGTCCTGATGCAGGGTCCGAACCCGAAACAGTGATTTGCCCATTTTTTCCTGATGGTTGACCACCTGAGTTTCTCCAGGGTTCTGTTTTTGTACCTGAGAGAAACACGTGTACATAAGGAGAACATGCAAACTCCACACAAACAGCACCTGAGGTTGGGATGAAGGCCAAGATCGAGCACAGGCAGCTCAGGCAGTAGTTCTACCACATCTGCTACTGAAAAATAATAATTTTAGTCTCTGTATTTCAGGAACAATATATTCATGTTGGAGTCAGAGATTCTCTAAGTTCATTCCTGATATAAATGAATCGTTCTGGTGAAAAATTGAGTAGATTAGACTCATGCTGTCTGGACTTTAGAAGAGGTGATCTAGAACCAGGGGGCATAAATTGTGAATGAAGCACACCTGTTTAAGACTGAAATGAGAAGTAATTTCTTGTGAGTTTGAGAATCTTTAGCACTTGGTCTCAGAATGCTGTGGATTTGTTGCCATTATGTATATTCAAGGCTTTTTAGATTGCAGAGGAGTTCAGGGTTATGAGCATCTGGGAGGACAGTGGAGTGGAGGCCGATGATCAGATCACCTGAATCTACTGAATGGCAGAGCACACTTGGGGTGACGGTGTATGGCCTTCATTTCTTCTGCTTTATTCTAAGGATTCTAAGCAGGTGATCCGTTTCTTTGATAAATAGAACATTTGATTTGGGAATGGATGCTACCTATAGTAGTAATTCAAATGGTTCAGTTTGGAGTGTATACGTGCTTCTGCTAGTGGGTTTTCTTTCCTCCCACGTGTAAGACACTACACTAAAAACTGAACTTGTCACACTTTTTTCAGCTCCCAGTAAGATGTAAAGTGGTGCTGACTTTAAGAATAATCACTCCTTGTGGGATGCTGCCTAACCTCTATTAAGGCACACAAGACCACTGACTTCCATGCTCCTGTATTTCAACAATTTTTTATAAAATAGGGTATATTCTCCATGTCCTCTGTATCGAAAAAGATTTGCACCTTTAACAACCTTTCAAGACCAAATGTCATCATGCTCCATGACCCCAATAAATTGATCTTAAAATCTATGCCCTCGCTTCAAGTAATTGCCATCTTGCTATCCAGCTGTCCATTCCCTTGAATTTGGCTTCCTGTGCAATAATTTTCCATTCCACTGCTGGTGGCTGCCCAAGCTCTGTAATTTTCTCATTTTCACTTGCACAGAAGCAAACCATGAAATGTCTGGTTTGTAAATTTTACTTAACAAATGTTTCAGTCTGCATTTTACCATGTGTTTAGAGGAGAAAATTGAGAACTTTAGTTATTTTTTTAAGTTTGCATCTAATTGCACATGTGTTTATAAAAAGAAGACATACTGAATCTTTGCAAGCAAAGCTTTACCATCTGGTCATGCAGATGGTGCATCAGATGCTAAAGGCCAAAATGTTAGTGCCACGTAGCAATCTGATTCTTAGTTACTCAGTTGTTGCACAAGCCTTCATTTGACCTACCATACTTTGAAGGAATCAAACTGATCATAATTTCAACTGACATTTTTAGCTGCTTAAGCACAATCTAACTCCCTACATAGATAGTTTGGGAAATATATTATTGTGTGATTTCAATGCATACATATCAGTAACTTTCATTCACACAAGGACATTGTAATTTTTGGAACATTACTGAGCATAGATGGGAAAATGCTAGGAGGATTCTTGCAAGACAACATTCCAGTAGCCTTGCTGAAAAGTATGCATTTGTTGGTTGTCAGTGAGATAGAATCGGGTTTGGCTATGCTGCTCCAAAATTCTGCAAAGTCTACCATTGGTATCCTTGTTTGCATGGGGTGGTTGGAAAAAATATGCCAACCAATAGGCTGACAAATAGGTAAGAAGTGCTTGGGGGGTGGAAAGTATGAGGGCTAAATATGACATTCGGCAAACAGACTATTATACAATAAACAAATTAATTTAGTAAACAGCCTATTTAAAGAAAATAAATAAATGAGTACAACTTCACAGTGAAAGTAGGATAATTGCACTGGGCGGCACGGTGGCACAACGGTAGAGTTGCTGCCTTACAGCGCCGGAGACCCGAGTTCGATCCCGACTACGGGTGCTGTCTGTATGGAGTTTGTACGTTCTCCCCATGACCATGTGGGTTTTCTCCGAGATCTTCGGTTTCCTCCCACACTCCAAAGACCTACAGTTTTTTTCGGTTAATTGCCTTGCTATAAATGTAAATTGTCCCTAGTGTGTGTAGGGTAGTATTAGTGTGTGGGGATCGCTGGTTGGCGTGGCCTCGGTGGGCTGAAGGGCCTGTTTCCACGCTTTATCTAAACTAAACTAAACTAAATTGAATCTCTTGTCAATTGCAGCAACATAATCACCCAATTTTCTGGCAAGCTATAGCACTGTCACCACATGCAGCTAGAAATGTGCTGTCTTTGATTTGAGTTCAGTTAATGAATTTCTGAGTTCTGGGAGGTAAATTGCTTGTACATTAAGTGTATTGACTCTCATAACTGTTTCTTGGCAAATTTTAAAACAATGTACAAATCCTACTGAGATGACAAGAAATACAGATGAGATTAAAGTAGTATTATGTAATAATTCCTCTGTCTCTTCTGCTGAATAAACTGGCCTCTGCGTGGATAGCATGAAGCCTTTTATTTCACTGACTTTATTTCCTGCACTAATCACCTTTGTGGTACACTTCTGAATAACAATATCAATTTGTGCCAAATTTTAGGTATTTTTGCCCCACAAGCGCACACCCTCTAGGGTGTGGTTGGTGGCCAAATTTGCAACTTATATGACCGTTATATGAAAACTTTTGTCATTTTAACCTTTTTTCAGGTACATGCAGCTTCTAAAGATTAAAAGCAACCATGCTTGCTAATTCCCATTTTTGCGATTCTTATTTGTTAAATGTAAAAAAAGTGACGAAATGTTTACGTTTTACCGTTAAATACACCTAGTGTTTGTTAATACACATTTGCTGCCGGCTAGTGATTTGTAGCCTTAGAATTCCTTGGCAACTTGACAAGATATAGTATTTGAGCTCTTGAATATGTTGGCTTATTGCTCATGCTTTTATCATTATATACAATAATCAAATCAGTTTCAAAACTACAATTTAATATTCACTGTTGTCACTAGAAATAGGAAATAAGGTAACTCTTTGAAAGCCATTGAGAGTCAAGATATTTTTCTCGAAGGTGAAGCTGTTCCAAATTATTGTCATTCTCAGCAATTGGCAGTCCCACACAGTGATGAATGGGCTCGTTTTGCTCGGACCCTGGTGGAGATCCGGGCTAACCGGGCAGATGCTGAAGAGGGAAGTGTAGTTGAACTGTCTGCACAGCTGTAAGCCATTATCTACACCCAAAGCCTTGCCAGCCCTATGATGCCATACCAGATACGCCAGCGTAAAGTGCCATTTAAGATATAAAGCTGCTATTATTTTTTTTCCATTTCGCACTTCGAATATGTTATGTTAAATGTGTTTAAAAATCACAATGCATTATGAAATTTCTGGGTTCTAAGATCTTCAATATGTGTCAAATTATGAAAGTATAAATATGCATTAATGCATTGGTTAGTTTCATTTAATGACATGAAACCCATAGTTAAATTTTGTTTGCTGGCTTATGTGCTATACATCTATTAGTTCCATATGATGCCAGATATGATGTGCAGATGTGGCAAGCCATACTGTACAAGACTGAGCCAAGAATTTCAAATGTGTTTTCAAATGTGCATTCAGAGTGCACACATTATGAATGGTTGTACTGTATTAGCATTGCTCTTTATTTATTAAACAACTGCATGGAACATACTAGAAAAATATTAAACTAACCTAGAACATGTGCTATCTTTATTGTTTCTTGTGCATTCATTTTTTCCTCATTAAATTCCAATGTTTAGCTTTAATTTAAAAAAGTTTCTCCCTAATTTTTTTTACTCTAGTCATATGGGAACCAATCTCATTTAAATAGGGGCTTTAAAGTTTCCAATATATTTTATAATACTGTCACAACAATTCAAATTCCTCGCTGTCAATTGCTTACTAGTCAATGTACTTATACCTGAGGCTTGAGTACTAATTTACCAGTAAGACTTAAATCTGTTTCAAAAATTTGATATTAATTATCATCTCTAATGGAAGATGTCTGTGTTAAACGTGTTTCTCCTGTAGTTAAACAAAGATGACATTGAAATTGGTGCATAGGAAAGAACTGCAGATGCTGGTTTAAATCAAAGATAGACACAAAATGCTGGGGTAACAGCGGGACAGGCAGCAACTTTGGAGAGAAGGTGCAGTGATATAAGCTGATTCTCTGCCTTGGGTGTCATTTTCCCTTGATGCCTTTTATGGTCCAAGAATCTATCTCAATTATTGTATAAAGTATCCTGGCCCCCAGTTCCTTCCATGTTACATTCGCCACCTTCTGGATTTTCTCCTTTGTGCTACATGTCCTTATAACGTGGAACTGTGACTCTCTTGTTCTAGAATCTCAACCAGGGGAAACTGTCTCCTTGCATTGAGTCTGCCTGATCCTATGAGAATTTTGTATAATTCAGTGAAATGCAGTATACATTTAATGTCAGTGTAGAGAAAAACAGAAATTGTGAAATTAAGTGTTGATCATATTAAGAATGTGTTTTGACTTTCACAAAAGTGAGCTTGCTTCTGTAAGACTGTTAAATATGTGCAATTTCAAATTGGCCCTATGTTTTGGTGTTGTTTAATCTGCACTCTGCAAAAAGCCTCTAAATTGAATGATCCCCCATTGTGCACTCTTAGTGAAACACTTCATCCAAAAAATTTGAGTTGCCATACAAATAAAAATAACACAATACACGATAGAGTTTAACATAAACATCCACCACAGCAGAATCAATGTTTCCCACTGTGATGGAAGGCAATAAAGTTCAGTCATCTTCTTCTTTGTTCACCCGTGGTCGGGGCCTTTGAACTCTCTGCAGTCACCGCTACGGAAGGCTCGATGTACAGGGCCTCTCGCCGGGATAATCGTAACTCAGGCGTCAGAACGGAGGAACACGCTGGGGTAACAGCGGGACAGGCAGCAACTCTGGAGAGAAGGTGTTTCCGAATACGCCGCTTCTTACCGGAGACTGCGGCTTCCGAAGTCCACAGGCCGAGCTCCAACACTCGCGATACCCGGCAAAAGATCCCGGGCCTCCGCGATGTTAAAGTCAGCGTCGCAGCTGCGGCCAGAAGCTCCGCAAACCACAGCTCCACGGTGTTAACATCAGCAGGCCCAACACTCCAGAGCTCCAACATGGCGATCCCCGGCAAGGCATCGTCCCACTCCGCGATGGTAATTCAGTAATGGTAATTCTGCGCCACTGCTGAAACTCTGGCTGGTCTCTGGTAGGAAAGGCCACACCAATCCAGTTGGTAGGCCGCGGGAGGGGGCGAAGATGCGACACAGAGAAGACGCATCTCCGTCCAGGTAAGTGACTGAAAAACGGTTTCCCCCTATTTAGTTATGTTCTAACAGGGTCTGGGATAAGCCAACATCACAGGCGGTGGCTGTACGGGCTATTGTATTTGACAAATTTTAAAGGATTGTATGATAATAGTCAATAGGTGCAGGAGTAGGCCATTCATGGCTGATCATCCCCAATCAGTACCCCGTTCCTGCCTTTTCCCCATATCCCCTTACTCAACTATTTTTAAGAGCCCTAACCAGCTCTCTCTTGAAAGCATCCAGAGAATTCCACAGACTCACCACTCTCTGTGAGAAAAAGTGTTTCCTCGACTCCGTTCTAAATGACTTGCCCCTTATTCTTAAACTGTGGCCCCTGGTTCCGGACTCCCCCAACATCGGGAACATGTTTCCTGCCTCTAGCGTGTCCAAACCCTTAACATCTTATATGTTTCAATGAGATGCCCTCTCATCCTTCTAAACTCCAGAGTGTACAAGCCCAGCTGCTCCATTCTCTCAGCATATGACAGTCCCGCCATCCCGGGAATTAACCTTGTAAACCTACGCTGCATTCCCTCAATAGCAAGAATGTCCTTCCTCAAATTAGGGGACCAAAACTGCACACAATACTCCAGGCGTGGTCTCACTAGGGCCCTATACAACTGCAGAAGGACCTTTTTGCTCCTATACCCAACTCCTATTGTTATAAAGGCCAACATGCCATTCGCTTTCTTGCTTTCACTGCCTGCTGTACCTGCATGCTTACTTTCATAGACTGATGAACAAGGACCCCCAGATCCCGTTGTACTTCCCCTTTTCCCAAGGACGCCATTTAGATAGTAATCTGCCTTCCTGTTTTTGCTACCAAAGTGGATAACCTCACATTTATCCGCATTAAACTTAATCTGCCATGCATCTGCCCACTCCCCCAACCTGTCGAAGTCATGCTGCATTCTCATAGCATCCTCCTCACAGTTCACACTGCCACCCAGCTTTGTGTTATCTGCAAATTTGCTAATGTTACTTTGAATCCCTTCATCCAAATCATTGATGTATATTGTAAATAGCTGCGGTCCTAGCACCGAGCCCAAGAGATTTTACAAGTATATTAAGAGCAATTGGGTAACTGGAGAGAATGGATCTTTAAGGATCAATGTCCAGCCTAGAGCCACAGAAGATGGGAAAGGTAGTAATATAGTTGTCAACTAAATAGACCGTGAAGATGGTCATGATAGCTGAGGAATGAAGGGAAATTAATAGTGATGTCTTGGTACATATCCACATTACAAATGAGGGGGGTGGCAGTCCTTTTGCATATTAAGTTGAATACAGCCCTGGCACCTGATCAAGTTTATCTACAGTCATTGTGGGAATCTAGGGAAGAAATTGCAGGGGCATTGGCAGAGATATTTGCATCATCTGTAATTATGGGTGAGGCACTGGAAGAATGGAGGGTGGATAATGTTGTGCTTTTATCTAACTGCTGTAAAAGCGAGCCAAGTGATTCCCGACTGATGAGCCTACATCAGTGTGGGAAGGTTACTGGAGAGGATTCTGAAAGGATCTACCAACATTTGGAAAGGCAAGGATTGATTAAGGATAGTGGGCATGGCCTTGTGTGTAGGAAATTGTGTCTCTCAAATTTGTGTTTTTGAAGAGGTGACCCAATAAAATTGAGGGCAGTACTGTAATAGTGACCTGGACTTTAACAAGGTCCTGCATGGTACGCTGTTGTGGAAAGTTAGATCACATGGTATCCAGGTTGAGCTAGTTAATTAGATACAAACTTGGCTTGGTGGAAAGAGTCAGTGGGTGGTAGCGGAGGGTTGTTACCAGTTGGAGACCTGTGACCAGTAGTGTGCTGCTGGATCCACTCTATATTAATGAACTGGATGGGAATGTAGTTGGCATGGTCAGGTAATTTGTAGATGACGTTTAAATTGGTGGTATAATGGACAGTAAAAGCTATCTAAGATTACAACCGATGACTTGGGAAAGTGGACCAATGACTGGCAACCGTGGAATTTAACTTGGACAAGTGTGAGGATATTTCGTTAAGTTAAACGAGAGCAGAGCTTGCACAGTAAATGGTAGCATCAGGGAAACAGTTGTCCATTCGAGAGATCTATGTGTAACAAGTACATAGTTTCCTGAAAATGGCAACACAGGTGGACAGTGATGAGGAGGGTATTTGGCACACATGCCTCCTTCAGTCGGGGCATTGAGTACAGGGCTGGGGTGTTATATTGTAAGTGTGCATGTCATTGGTGAGGCCATACTGGTAGATATTGGAAGAATTTCATTAAGTCACTAAAGGTGAAACGATGCAAGAGGATTTTACAGGGATTGGAGGGCATGAGTTATATGAAGCTGGAAATGTTTATCCTGGAATGCAGGAGTCTGAAGGATGACTTTTTTGTGGTATATTATCGTGAGAGATGTGGATAAGATGGATGGTCAGTCTTTTTTTTTCCATGGTATGGAAATCTAAGACTAGAGGGCATAGCTTTAAGATGAGGAGGGGGGGGGAGAGAAGAGAGTAGATTTAAAGGGGATCTGAGGTGTAACTTTTTCCACATGAAAGGTGTTAAATTACAATGTTTAAAAGACACTTGAAGATTCATGATAGAAAAGGTTTAGATGAATGTGCTATGCACAGGCAAATAGGGCTAACTGAAAACGCATCTTGGTTGGCATGGATTAGTTGGGTTGAATGGCCTGTTTCCATACATAATTTATGACTAAATATGTTTAAAAATACTTGAAATATTCAGCATGCCATTTACAGAGATACACAATTACAATGTTAATTCAGAAATGTGTCGCTTCCATACTGGAACCCTGCATTTTGGTAACGGGGATTTCTACTCTGACCTTAAAAAAAACTCTGTTTCATGACCCAGGGGAAACAAATTGATCTTCCTGGGATACTGCAATGCCAGGATTAAAAAGACACGATTATTAAGGAAAACCAATTTCAATGAAATTGCTCTCCTGTTGAAATACTTGCAACATGACAGGCACAACCAACACACTGTCAGCAGAGAGCCAAATACGACAATTTATTAACTTTAGTTTAAAGTTCCCTAAAACTGTTAGGCTACATTGCCTCATGAATATTACAAAACCATAATTTCTGCATCATACAGTTTCTGCCTCTTATAGAAATTTGGTGGTTGTATGAAAAAACAGCATTTATGCCATTTACCTCTGGTTCAACATTTTGTGCACATCTAATTTGTAAAATGTTATAGAATTATGCTTTTCTCTATCTGAATTGCTGCCTGCGAGTATCCTTTAATATGATTGGTGTTAGCTAGGCTGTTGGCATTGCAGCTTGATCTCACAACGGCTGGTAGATCTGGAGGTAATCACACCAATTATCACTGGATCTTTGTGGGATGTTGATGTGGAGGATCCATTAAAATATAAGCTGTAGGCTTTTCAAAATCATCCCTAACTCTACCCTCCTCTGCTGCATGGAATCCAGTCAATTTTGCTGATTTCTAACTGCAAGCTATAGCTGAAAAACGATAAGCCACCAGTGTTAGTTAAATATGGGTCAGTGGGAAATGTTTCCCAATGCTGACAATTTATGCATGGTGTGAACTTGCCTTTTGCTGCCTTTGAGCCTATTTGGAGTGGAAGGTAAAGACTGATGCTGAATAATATGCTCGACATAAAGAACAAATATTTCTAGTTGTGAGCTGGCTGCAGCAATTATGGTCTTTGAAGTGCAGCTACAAATGTAATGGACCTTTGGGTTCCTTCCCTTGTTATAATTATTTTACTGGCAGCATAATAACATTGTCAAGTGTCCAAGAAAATAAAATACTGATCAGTGGAAAGAACATAGAAAATAGGTGCAGGAGTAGGCCATTCAGCCCTTTGAGCCAGCACCGCCATTCATATGATCATAGCTGATCATCCAAAATCGATACCCTGTTCTGGCTTTTCCCCCATATCCCTTGATGGCCCTAAGAGCTAAATCTAACTCTCTTGAAAACATCCAGTGAATTGGCCCCCACTGCCTGTTGTGGCAGAGAATTCCACAGATTCACAACTCTGGCTTAAAATGTATTTCCTCGTCTTATTCCTAAATCGCCTACCCCTTATTCTTAAACTGTGAGCCTGGTTCTGGACTGCCCCAACATTGGGAACATTTTTCCTGCATCTACCCTGTCCAATCCTCGAAGAATTTTATGTTTCCATAAGATGCCCTCTCATCCTAAATTCTGGCAAATACAACCCCAGTGAACCCATTATTTCATTATATGTCAGTCAGTACACAATTGGTGCAGGAGTAGACCATTCGGGCCAGCAGCGCCATTCACTGTGATCATGGCTGATCATCCACAATCAGTACCCTGCTCCTGCTTTCTCCCCATATCCCGTGACTGCTATCTTTAAGAGCTCTATGTAACTCTCTTGAAAGCATACAGAGAATTGGCCTCCACTGCCTTCTCAGGCAGAGAATTCCACAGATTCACAACTGGGTGAAAAAGTTTTTCCTCATCTCTGTTCTAAATGGCCAACTCCTTATTCTTAAACTGTGGCACCTTGTTCTGGACTTCCACAACATCGGGAACATGTTTCCTGCCTCTAGCGTGTCCAATCCCTTACAATATTGTATGTTTCAATAAGATATCCTCTCATCCTTCTAAATTCCAGTATATACAAGCCCAGTATCTCCATTCTTTCGACATATGACAGTCCCACCATCCTGGGATCAAACCTCGTGAACCTACGCTGCATTCCCTCAATAGCAAGAATGCCTTCCTCAAATTTGGAGACCAAAACTGCACACAATATTCCAGATGTGGTCTCACTAGGGCCCTGAACAACTGCAGAAGGACCTCTTTGCTCCTATAATCAACTCCTCTTGTTATGAAGGCCAACATGCCATTCGCCTTTTTCACTGGCTGTTGTGCCTGCATGCTTACTTTCAGTGACTGATGAACAAGGACACCCAGATCTCGTTGTACTTCCGTTTCCTAACTTGACACCATTCAGATAATAATCTGCCTGCCTATTCTTGCCACCAAAGTAGATAACCTCACATTTATCCACATTAAACTGCATCTGCCATCTCACCCAACCTGTCCAATTCACCCTGCATCCTCGTAGCATCATCCTCATAATTCACACTATCACCCAACTTTGTGTCATCTGCAATTTTGCGAATGTTACTTTGAATCCCTTCATCTAAATCATTAAAGTATATTGTAAATAGCAGCTGTCTCAGCACTGATCCTTGTGGTATCCAACTAGTCACTGCCTGCCATTCTGAAAGAGACCCGTTCATCCCTTCTCTTTGTTTCCTGTCTGCCAACCAATTTTTTATCCATGTCTGCACCCTACCATGCGCTCTAATTGTGCCCACTACATCCACTGGCTCTCCCTTGTCCATTTTCCTAGTTGCATCCCCAAAAAATTCCAGAAGATTAGTCTAGCATGATTTCCCCTTCGTAAATCCATGCTGACTCGGACCGATCCTGTTACTGCTATCCAAACGTGCCACTATTTCATCTTTTATAAATGACTCATTAAAGGGGCTTGGGCGACCTAATCTGCAAGTTTAATAGTGTCTTCGACCTTCAAACTCACAGCATGGTCGACATGTTGTCCTAGGAGGTCCTATGAGGTCGCAGGAACTCTCCTTCATTCTCGAGGGATGTTCCTGAATACTCGTGGCCTGAGCTAGGTGGCGGAGAAATTTTCAGCATGTTGAAAAATTTTCCGCAAGTAAAATTTGGTTGGCATGGTTCTTTTTGACTCAGTGGAGTGGGGTCGCTGTTTAGTTACAGGCAGTCGAGGCCAGCCGTAGGCAATCTCCTTCGCCGACCGGGCATTTTGATTGGCTCATTGGAGTTTTCAGGACCGGGGAAAACTGACCGGGAGGTAAAATGCATGCTAAATGTTATACTTCTTAAAAGTGTCTCCCCTCCTTCACCTTCCACCCCCCCCCCCCGCTCTCTAGAGGACTTGGCCTTACCGTACACTGTGGCAGCCGTTTACCTTCCTCTTCATCAAGCAGACAACGTTCCTCCACTTTCCATGGTCCCTGCCTTCGCGATGTGTTTGTGTGTGTGTGTGCGGTCGGTCGATCCAGCTCGAGGCTTTCCAGACGAGTGCCCTTGAGCTTGAAGGTCGAAAACACTCGTCTTAACTCGCGGATTAGGTCGCCCAAGTGGGACAGCCCCTTAAATCCCACCATCCCGGGAATTAACCTGGTGAACCTATGCTCCACTCCCTCAATAGCAATAATGTCCTCCCTCAAATTAGGAGACCAAAATTGCATGCAATACTCCAGGTGCAGTCTCAACAGGGTCCTGTACAACTGCAGTAGCACCCCCTTGCTCATAAACTCAAATCCTCGCAATGAAGGCCAACAAGAAAAAAAATGGAAGAAACAAAACTCCCCTAAACTAAAGAAAAAAAAAGCAAAACAGAATCTGAGCTGAGAATTTCAACAATTTAAGTCTGTTTGTCGTCAAGTCCGTTCCACCATATAGAGGTAAAATAATTTTTATAACGGTTGGAGAGGGAGCAATTTATGTTGTGTGAAAATTGAATAAATTTCCCCAATATCTTTTTGTTTTTTTTTTATCTTTGTTTTTTTCTACATATATGTTTTCTTTTAAACATTTAATTATATTTACATAGAGGTCTATATTCAATGTGTATTTTGACACTGGACTCATATTTAGGTTATACCTGTTATTAATTTAATCCTGATCCCTATGTATCAATATCATTGTTATGTTTATCATTATTCTTTTTATTTTGTTTTTGTTTTTTGGAAAAAAACGAATAAAAAGATTTTAAAAGAAAGAAGGCTCTCGCAATGATGGCCAATATGCCATTGGATGGACAAGGACACAAGTTGCACCTCCTCTTCTCCTAATCTGACACCATTCAGATAATAATCTGCCTTCCTGTTCTTGCCACCAGTGGATAACCTCACATTTATCCACAATACATTGCATCTGTCATGCTTCTGCCTACTCACCCAACCTATCCAAGTCACCCTGCAACATCATAGCATCCTCCTCACAGCTCACACTGCCACCCAGTTTAGTGTAATCTGCAAACAGAGACGTTACATTTAATTCCCTTGTCTAAATTGTTAATATATATTGTAAACTGTGGTCCCAGCACCGTGCCGTGCAGCACCCTACCAGTCACTGCCTGCCATTCTGAAAAGGACCGGTGAATTCCTACTCTTTACTTACTCTGCCAACCTGTTCTCCATCCATGTTAATACCCTACCCCCAATACCATGTGCTCTAATTTTGCACACTAATCTCTTATGTGGGACCTTGTCAAAGGTTTTTTGAAAGTCCAGATACACCACATCCACTGGTTCTCCCTTATCCATTCTACATGTTATATCCTCAAAAAATTCCAAACGATTAGTAGTCAAGCATGATTTCCCCATCATAAATCCATGCTGACTTTGACCGATCCTGGGCTTTAACACTATCCTTGACTTCCCTCGTCAGCCACGGTTGAGCCGCCTTCCCAGTTTTATTTTTTAGCCAGACAGGGATGAACAATTTCTGGAGTTCATCCTTGCATTCTTTAAATCTTTGCCATTGCATGTCCACTGTCAACCCTTGAAGTATAATTTGCCAGTCTATCCTAGCCAATTCCCATCCCTTACCTTCAGTCTCCTTCATTCAAGATCTGGACCCCAGTCTCTGAATTAACCGTGTCACTCACCATCCCAATGCAGAATTCCACCATATTATGGTCATTGTTGCCCAAGGGAATTTGCATAACAAGATCGCTAACTAATCCTTCCTCATTACCCAATAGCCAGTCTAGGATGGCCTGCCCTCTAGTCGGCTCCTCTACATATTGGTTTAAAAACCCATCCCGTATACATTCCAGGAAATCCTCCTCCTGAGCAATTTGGTTGGCGCAATCTGTATGTAGATTAAAGTCACCCATGATAATTGCTGTACCTTTGCTACACGCATCCCTAATTTCCTGCTTGATGTTATCCCCAACCCTACTGCTGTTTGGTGGTCTGTATACAACTCCAACAAATGTTTTCTGCCCTTGGCTATTTCATAGTTCTACCCATGCCGATCCTACAGCATCCAAGCTAATGTCTCTCCTTGCGATTGCATTAAACTCTTTAACCAGCAATGCCACCCCACCTCTTCCTTTCTGTCATTCCCTCCGGAATATCAAATACCCCTGCATGTTTAGCTCCCAGCCTTGGTCACCCTGGAGCCATGTCTCTGTAATTAAACCTATATCATATCCCTTAACTACTAATTGCACACAGATTTGCATATTTAAAAAGAAAAAGCTCAAAGATCTGGTTGTGTATTTCACTACTTTACAAAAGGAGCAGTGCCTAAAGGAACCAGACCCATCCCATTTTTGGTCAAAACAGTGAAGAGGTTTTATTAGTCGTGTATTATGAGGCCCAAATTTGATTTTGTAGTTCTTCTGATGGCCACCCAATTTATGTTACACTCAGAATGTATCAGAGAATATTCAGACTGTGTGCTGTCTCAGAGTTCCAAATTCAGACTGATTCCTCAGCTGGTGCATCTACGATGTGAGGAGAAATTAAGTTAGATAAGTTTGTACTTGTAAAGCTAAGAAAGACAGGGGATCCAATTAAAACATACAAAATTATGACACAGACTAGCAATATGGAGGACGTCACCTCTAACTAGGTGACCATAGAGTATTACATCGTCTTCGGCCAAACTTCCCCATGCTGACCAACATGTCCCATGTACACTAGTCCCACCTGCCCACGCCTGGTCCATATCCCTCTAAACCTATCCTACTATCCATGTACCTGACCAAATGTCTCTTAAATGTTATGATAGTACCTGCCTCAACTCCTCCGGTAGCTCGTACCATACACCCACTACCCTTGGTGAAAAAAAAGTTACCCCTCGGGTTCCTATTAAATTCCCCCCCCCCCCCCACCTTAAGCTATGTCCCCTGGTTCTCGATTCCCCTATTCTGGGGAAATGAGTGTGCATGGAAGACATTTAAAGACTGCATGGATGAACTACAAAAATTGTTCATCCCAGTTTGGCAAAAGAATAAATCAGGGAAGGTAGTGCATCCGTGGATAACAAGGGAAATCAGGGATAGTATCAAAGCGAAGGATGATGCGTACAAATTAGCCAGAAAAAGCAGCATACCGGAGGACTGGGAGAAATTCAGAGACCAGCAGAGGAGGACAAAGGGCTTAATTAGGAAAGGAAAAATAGATTATGAAAGAAAACTGGCAGGGAACATAAAAACTGACTGCAAAAGTTTTTATAGATATGTGAAAAGAAAGAGATTAGTTAAAACAAATGTAGGTCCCTTGCAGTCAGAAACAGGGTGAGTTGATCATGGGGAACAAGGATATGGCGGACCAATTGAATAACTACTTTGGTTCCGTCTTCACTAAGGAAGACATAAATAATCTGCCGGAAATAGCAGGGGACCGCGGGTCAAAGGAGTTGGAGGAATTGAGTGAAATCCAGGTTAGCCGGGAAGTGGTGTTGGGTAAATTAAATGGATTAAAGGCCGATAAATCCCCAGGGCCAGATAGGCTGCATCCCAGAGTACTTAAGGAAGTAGCTCCAGAAATAGTGGATGCATTAGTAATAATCTTTCAAAACTCTTTAGATTCTGGAGTAGTTCCTGAGGATTGGCGGGTAGCAAACGTAACCCCACTTTTTAAGAAGGGAGGGAGAGAGAAAACGGGGAATTACAGACCAGTTAGTCTAACATCGGTAGTGGGGAAACTGCTAGAGTCAGTTATTAAAGATGGGATAGCAGCACATTTGGAAAGTGGTGAAATCATTGGACAAAGTCAGCATGGATTTACAAAAGGTAAATCATGTCTGACGAATCTTATAGAATTTTTCGAGGATGTAACTAGTAGCGTGGATAGGGGAGAACCAGTGGATGTGGTGTATCTGGACTTCCAGAAGGCTTTCGACAAGGTCCCACATAAGAGATTAGTTTACAAACTTAAAGCACACGGCATTGGGGGTTCAGTATTGATGTGGATAGAGAACTGGCTGGCAAACAGGAAGCAAAGAGTAGGAGTAAACGGGTCCTTTTCACAATGGCAGGCAGTGACTAGTGGGGTACCGCAAGGCTCAGTGCTGGGACCCCAGCTATTTACAATATATATTAATGATCTGGATGAGGGAATTGAAGGCAATATCTCCAAGTTTGCGGATGACACTAAGCTGGGGGGCAGTGTTAGCTGTGAGGAGGATGCTAGGAGACTGCAAGGTGACTTGGATAGGCTGGGTGAGTGGGCAAATGTTTGGCAGATGCAGTATAATGTGGATAAATGTGAGGTTATCCATTTTGGTGGCAAAAACAGGAAAGCAGACTATTATCTAAATGGTGGCCGACTAGGAAAAGGGGAGATGCAGCGAGACCTGGGTGTCATGGTACACCAGTCATTGAAAGTGGGCATGCAGGTGCAGCAGGCAGTGAAGAAAGCGAATGGTATGTTAGCTTTCATAGCAAAAGGATTTGAGTATAGGAGCAGGGAGGTTCTACTGCAGTTGTACAGGGTCTTGGTGAGACCACACCTGGAGTATTGCGTACAGTTTTGGTCTCCAAATCTGAGGAAGGACATTATTGCCATAGAGGGAGTGCAGAGAAGGTTCACCAGACTGATTCCTGGGATGTCAGGACTGTCTTATGAAGAAAGACTGGATAGACTTGGTTTATACTCTCTAGAATTTAGGAGATTGAGAGGGGATCTTATAGAAACTTACAAAATTCTTAAGGGGTTGGACAGGCTAGATGCAGGAAGATTGCTCCCGATGTTGGGGAAGTCCAGGACAAGGGGTCACAGCTTAAGGATAAGGGGGAAATCCTTTAAAACCGAGATGAGAAGAACTTTTTTCACACAGAGAGTGGTGAATCTCTGGAACTCCCTGCCACAGAGGGTAGTCGAGGCCAGTTCATTGGCTATATTTAAGAGGGAGTTAGATGTGGCCCTTGTGGCTAAGGGGATCAGAGGGTATGGAGAGAAGGCAGGTACGGGATACTGAGTTGGATGATCAGCCATGATCATATTGAATGGCGGTGCAGGCTCGAAGGGCCGAATGGCCTACTCCTGCACCTAATTTCTATGTTTCTATGTTTCTATTTATCTGATTTATTTCTCTCATGATCTTCCACACCTCATTCTCCTGCACTCTAAATAGCCAATTTGTATCTAAGATAAATGGGCACAGGTTACAGGGACGAGGTTTAGAGCTAGAGTTGAGAAACTTACCTTTAGCAGGTTAAAATCTGTGGATCAGCAAATGGCTACAGAGGCCGGTGTTTACTATTTTGAAGTAGCAGATACATTTTGATGCAAAAGGGAAAGGGACGTGAAAAATGTGGAATATATTTTAAAGGCTAGAAAAACTCATCTGGTCTGATATTATTGAAAGAGAAATAGTTATGTTTCACGTCGGGACCCTTCATCAGAACTGAAAGAAAATATTTAATCTAGGTAGCAGCGAAGTGGATGGTGGCAGTGGGTGGAACAAAGAGATTTCTCTGAGAGGGCGAAATATGGTGTCACCCCATAATCTGCAGGTATGCTCATACACAGCTGAATAATTCTGAGAAAAAAGTACTCTAACAAGCTAGAGATTGGTCAGTAGTAATATCTGCCAATTACGGCATATTGAATTTTGCACATTCCTTCAATCTCAATTCATCAAGCACTTCATCCACAACTAGCCATAAGAAGATATACCATGTAGAGGAGAAGTATGCTGCAATCAGACACACTAATCAATATCAGCAATCTCTGCAATGTTTATCTGGTTGCAGTCCATCACAATGCTCACAATGGCTTCAACAACATTATTGTCAATTCAACAGGAACATAAATAGGTAAAAAATTACAGTTGCTGCTGTAGTGTGGTAATTCAGCTATTCCAACTCAAGTAATCACCTTGCAAGTTGCACAACTCACCAGTTTAAAACAACTCACCAATATGGTTCAATTTTGGAACAATTGTTTCAATAATATCAATCATTTGACATGCAAAATTCCGTTTCCACTAATAAATGGATCATTAACTGATCACCCAATTTCCTTAATCAAATATTACATCAAGTAATTCAAATCTCACCATATATTGAATCAGCATATTTTTTGAAATATTTACAATCTGCATAACATCACTATATAACTATTTCAATAATGAAAAACAATTATGTAAAGTATGCATTCTATGCTACTAACATATTTTCATTTTAATTGTGTAAATAAGAAGCATGTATTGATAATTTTTTTTAAAATGGAAATGTTTCCTCATTCTCTTATGAATCATTCCCAAATTCCTTTTTTTCTGCCCTTGATCCATGATCATGCATCAGGTGAAAAACGTGGAGATAAAGCCCAAATTTGCGTTCGATTCCAGCAAATGTTTGCAACGACTAATTTATAGCCACCAATGTATCTGGATTGGAGCATGTAAACTAAATCTTGAAAGTGGGAATGAAATTGATCCAGATTTCCTGTTATTCCCAATCCGGAAGAAAACAAAATGTAATAATTAGTTAATAAAATATACTGTCATAGCAAGGAGCTTCACATGCTTACAAGTGTTTTACTTTCCAATACAATAATAAATGGAAGAAGCAAAGATCATCCTTATTCCTAACTGTCTTTCTATTCTCAGTGAAGTAACTAGCATTAAATTTGGTTGATTTAAAAGAGAAACTGGTACAAAGACAATGGCTTCATCAAAGTTTGAAGCGTACAAGATTCCCACATTAGAAATGCGTTCACAACCATAGGGCAGCTATTGAGGCCATTTATGACAAACTAAACTTGCATTCCTCTTACCCCACTGCCTTTATATCACAAAATCTTACTACTTTTTACGTGGTTTTCATTCAGGGTTTTCATCTCCATATCTTAGCTGCACCACCATGCACGCTGACCACAATTGTACAAATGTTTTTTTCCATGGGATATCTCTCCTTCACTTCCATTTATCAGTTTACTTGGACATAATTTATTTTGATTATCAACATAAAAAGACCTTGCATATGTTTGTCTTACATGGACTAATCTATAAAATTGTAACCTGAAAGGTCAGGGTCAGTAGACATTGTGCGCATGCAGCAGCATACCATCTTGAGGACTTATTAATGCACGTGCATTGAGCAGCATCTGTGGATGGAAAGGAATGGTTGGCGTTTGGGTTGAAACCCTGCAATAGGTATGAATTGTCCACTTATCTACGTGACATTAGCAATATTTTGAGACAATAGCCCATGTAGTAGGGTGGTCTGAAGGATTGATCATGTGGGATCCAGGTTGCTAGTCATTTCATACAACATGGTTTGGTGGTAGTCATAGTTAGTATGGAGGCTGTTTTTCAGATTGGAGGCCTGTGACCAGTGGTGTGCAAAAGGGATTAGTGGCTGGGTCCCCTCTTGTTAGTGATTTATATTAACTATTTGGATAAGAGTGGTAATTTGTCATTGTGATAGGCTTGCATATAACACACCAAAACTGGTGACATTGTGGATATGAAGATGGGTAACTTAGATTATATCACAATTTAAGATGAATTGGGAAAACGGTTATGGAACGGCACATAGATTTAACTTGGGCGAGTGCGAAAGCTGCTACTTTGGAAGTAAACCAGGGTAGACCAGTATGGCAGGGCTCTTGAGAGTGTTGTACTGCGATAGGCCAAGGGATACGTACATAGTTCCCAAGTACATAATCCTGGGTATTGTGTGCAGTTGCCTGCTAGATAAGGATGATATTTAGCTGGAACAGAGCAGAAAAGATTCACAAAGAATGTTACTTGATTGGTGGTATAAGCTTAGGCTTTAGACAAAAAAGACACAATGGAACAAGGTCAGCAGAATCTCTTGGAGAACATAGGTGACCTTTTGGTTGTGAAGTTTCTTCAGACTGATTTGTGTGTGCGACGACCTGGAAGAGAACGGGGCCCAAAGTCTAATAAAGTGATAAGAGGATAGTTAGGAGGTTTGATTGACCATCAAGTGTTTCTCCTATTTTGATATGACCTCTCATTGACAAAATGGAGAGCATAATGTATCACCGTGAATTTTTTCACATGTTGAAAAATTAGCGCCGACCAGAATGAAGCCGCCATGGAGTTGCGAGAATTCTCGTACCGTAAGTGGATTGCCAGGAGGTCCTAGTGGGTTGCCAGGAGGTCGAAGATTCGTGTAGGTTGTACCGGTGAATTTCATTGGCTCATTGGGGAAAAAAAAGTAAGCACTAGTTTTCAGAACCAAGGATAACCGACCGACAATGTTAATGTCTGCCGAGCTTCACGCGTGTATCTCTGGCTTCTTAAAAGTTGTCTCCACTCCTTCTCCCCTCTCTTTAAAATGACTTACGTGACCCTTCCCGTACACTGTGCTTTCACAGTCTTAATTACAGCGCAAACCTTCCCGTTCAATGCGGCTTGTGTCTGTATCACATTGACTTTGTACATGTGAATTTCATCAGACATCGCCCCCCCCCCCCCCCCCCCCCCGCTTGTCCCTGTCCGTGCCTGCATAACGGGCTGGTGAAAGAAGCGATGCGTGTGCGTGTGTCCGCTCTGACAGTCGCCGGTTTTTGCAGTCGCCTGAAAAATCGCCTAAGTGGGACAGGCCTATAAGGAAGACACAAACATCTCCCGATGTACTAGTACTTGGACGACAGATGGCGCAGTGGTGCTAAGTGTTTCGGCTGGCAACCGGAAGGTAGCCGGTTCGAATCCCGCTTGGAGTGCATACTGTCGTTGTGTCCTTGGGCAAGACACTTCACCCGCCTTTGCCTGTGTGTGCCTGTGTGTGAATGTGTGTGAGTGATTGGTGGTGGTCGGAGGGGCCGTAGGCGCAGATTAGCAGCCACGCAGATTAGCAGCTACAGAAGTAGCTCACCACCACCGAGTGTGACTGAGGAGTGAATGAATAATGCGATGTAAAGTGCCTTGAGTATCTAGAAAGGCGCTAATAAATCCCATCCTATTATTATTATTATTACTAGTTGGCCAGACGACCTAGGGTGACGGAGAAACTGAAGGAATTCTCACATTAGGCAGAAATGGTGTTGGGTAGACGGATGGGACTGAAAGCTGATAAATCCCCAGGGCCTGATGTCTTAAGAGTAGGCTCTAGAAATCGGGACGCATTGGTATCATTTTCCAATGTTTCTATAGATTCAGGATCAGTTCCTGTGATTAAGAGGGTAGCTAATGTTATCCCACTTTTTAGAAAGAGGGAGAGGCGAAAACGGGGAATTATAGACCAGTTAGCCTGACCGTGTGGTGGGGAAGAAGCTGGAGTCAATTATAAATATGAAATAGCGGTACATTGGATAGTGTAACAGGATCGGTCCGAGTCAGCATGGATTTACGAAGGAAATGATGCTTGACGTACCTTCTGGACTTTTTGAGGATGTAATTAGGAAATGGACCAGGGAGAGCCAGTGGAT